>NC_041389.1:690174385-690212227 GCF_002162155.2 Triticum dicoccoides | reverse complement strand
GCTAAGAAACAACTGTTGTGCCTAGAGGTGCCCCCTCCCCCGTATATAAAGGAGAGAGAGGGGAGGAGGCTGGCCTAGGGCGCGCCAAGTGGGGAGAAGTCCCACTTGGACTCCTAGTGGGATTCGACCCCCTTTTTCCTTCTACCGAAGGGGGAAAGTGGAAAGGAGAGGGAGAGGGAGAAGGAAAGGGCATTTCCTATTTAGCGCTGCAGGCGCCGGTTATAGCTGTTTCCGCAAACCGGCGCATGCAGCGGCGCTAGCTGGGCTCGGCCCAGTTACCAGTTCTTCCCCCTGTTTTGAAAACTCAAAAAAGGAAATCACGCTTAGTCAGGAATCGAACTAAAGACCTCTCGGTCGATAGCCGACTCAACGGACCACTACGCCAACGCCTAACTCATGAATCAAAACCTCCTTTCCGTCTTTTAATACATACAGGAAATTTCCTCTATGTTTTGTGTGTTTTTTCTCCTTTCTTTTTTGTTTTTTGTTTTCCTTTTTTCTTAAATGCGCGAAATGTTTACAAATAGCCGATATTTTCTTTTTCTAATTCGTGAACTTTTTTGTTAAATCTAATGAACTTTATTCAAATTCGATGAACTCTCTTTCCAAACTCGATGAACTATTTTCTAAATTCGATGAACTCTTTTCAAATTCGATGAACTATTTTCAAATCCAATGAACTTTTTTCAAATTCGATGAACTTTTTTCCAAATCCGATGAACTTTTTTCAAATCTGATGAACTTTTTTCCAAATTCGATGAACTTTTTTCAAACTCGATGAACTCTTTTCCAAACTCGATGAACTATTTTCCTAATTTGATGAACTTTTTTCAAATTTGATAAACCTTTTTCAAATCCGATGAATTTTTCCCAATCCGATGAACTTTTTTCAAATCCGATGAACTTTTCTTGAAAAATTAGTAACTTTTTTTCAATTTCGATGAATGTTTTCAAATTCGATGAACTATTTTCAAGTTTGATGAACATTAAACAATAATCAATTAACTTTTTTTCAATTTTGATGAACGTTTTTCAAAACCAATAAAAGTTTTTTCAAATTTGATGAGCCTTATTTGGTAATATGTGAACATGTTTTCAAATAATTAGAAAATAAAACACTACAGTGTAATGCATAATAAATTGCATGTCTAGTTTCCATTCTTTAAAAAGATCACGCTGTGAATATTCAGAAGCAGGAAGCTGGTCCAGTGGTTAGCATCTTCTTATAGAAGTGCAAGGTCGCGAGTACGAATCCCAGACATGAGGTATTTTTGGCGATATTTTTCTGCATTGCGTCTTGCGCGATCGTGGGCCGGCCCATCCAGCAGTTGTTGCAGGCGCCAGTTCCCTTCGGTGGCGCTGAAGGCGTGCAATAGGAGCTCCCGAAGGAAAGCGGGTGCCATCCACTTCCCTAGTCCAATTCGGCCTCCTACCTTGTGGGGGGCGCACCGGCCCCTTGTGGGCTGGTTAGCCTCCCTCCTAGGGCCCATATGGCCCACATCTTCCATCGGGGGGTTCGGGTAACCCCTCAGGTACTCCGGTATGTACCCGATACACTCCGGAACCCTTCCGGTGTCCGAATACTAATTTCCAATATATCAGTCTTTACCTCTCGACCATTTCGAGACTCCTCGTCATGTCCGTGATCTCATCCGGGACTCCGAACAACCTTCGTTCACCAAAACACATAACTCATATAATACACATCGTCATCGGACGTTAATCATGCGGACCCTACGGGTTCGAGAACTATGTAGACATGACCGAGACACCTCTCCGGTCAATAACCAATAGCGGAACCTGGATGCTCATATTGGTTCCCATGTATTCTACGAAGACCTTCATCGGTCAAACGGTAATGTCAACATACGTTATTCCCTTTGTCATTGGTATGTTACTTTCCCGAGATTCGATCGTCGGTATCTCCATACCTAGTTCAATCTCATTACCGGCAAGTCTCTTTACTCGTTCCGTAATGCATCATTCCGCAACTAACTCTTTAGTCACATTGCTTTCAAGGCTTCATATGATGTGCATTACCGAGAGGGCCCAGAGATACCTCTCCGATAGTTAGAGTGACAAATCCTAATATCGACCTATGCTAACCCAACAAACACCTTCAGAGATACCTGTAGAGCATCTTTATAGTTACCCAGTTCCATTTTGACGTTTGATAGCACACAAGGCATTCCTCCAGTGTCCGAGAGTTGCATAATCTCATAGTCAGAGGAATACGTATTGACATGAAGAAAGTAGTAGCAATAAAACTAAACAATCATTATGCTATGAAAACGGATGGGTCTTGTCCATCACATCATTCTCCTAATAATGTGATCCTGTTCATCAAATGACAACACATGTCCATGGCTAGGAAACTTAACCATCTTTTATTAACGAGCTAGTCAAGTAGAGGCATACTAGGGACACGGTGTTTTGTCTATGTATCCACACATGTATCAAGTTTCCGGTTTATACAATTCTAGCATGAATCATAAATATTTATCATGATATAAGGAAATATAAAATAACAACTTTATTATTGCCTCTAGGGCATATTTCCTTCACTCTCCCACTTGCACTAGAGTCAGTAATCTAGTTCACATCGCCATGTGATTTAACACCTATAGTTCACATCTGTATGTGATTAACACCCATAGTTCACATCGCCATGTGACCAACAACCAGAGGATTTACTAGAGTCAATAATTTAGTTCACATCGCTATGTGATTAACACCCAATGAGTGCTAAGGTGTGATCATGTTTTTCTTGTGAGAGAAGTTTAGTCAACGGGTCTGCTATATTATAGGTCGTATGTATTTTTCAATTTTTCTATGTCTACAATGCTCTGGATGGAGCTACTCTAGCTAATTTCTCCCACTTTCAATATGTATCCAGATTGAGACTCAGAGTCATCTGGATCGGTGTAAAAGCTTGCATCAATGTAACTCTTTACGACAAACTCATTATCACCTCCATAGTCGAGAAATATTTCGTTAGTCCTCTCAGGTAACTAAGGATAACTTTGACCGCTATCCAGTGATCCACTTCTGGATCACTATCGTACCTCCTCGCTAAACTCATACCATGGCACACAACTAGTCTGGTACATAGTATAGCATACTTCATAGAACCTATGGATGAGGCATAGGGAATGACTTTCATTCTCTTTCTATTTTCTGCCGTGGTTGGGTTTTGAGTCTTACTCAACTTTACACCTTCCAACACAAGCAAGAACTCCTTCTTGACTGTTCCATTTTGAACTACTTCAAAATCTTGTCAAGGTATGTACTCAATGAAAAATCTTATCAAGCGTCTTGATCTATATCTATAGATCTTGACACCCAATATGTAAGCAGCTTCACCGAGGTCTTTCTTTGAAAAACTTCTTTCAAACTCTCCTTTATGCTTTCCAGAAAATTCTACATCATTTCTGATCAACAATATGTCATTCACATATACTTATTAGAAAGGCCATAGTGCTCCCACTCACTTTCTTGTAAATACAGGCTTGACTGCAAGTCTGTATAATACTATATGCTTTGACCAACTCATCAAAGCGTATATTCTAACTCTGAGATGCTTGCACCAGCCCAATGATGGATCTCTAGAGCTCGCACACTTTGTTAGCACCTTTTGGTTGTATCATATACAACTATTCTTAGAGATATCCATTTTAAGGAATGCAGTTTTGACATCCATTTGCCATATTTCATAAAATGTTGCAATTGCTAACATGATTCGGACGGACTTAAGCATCACTACGGTTGAGAAAGTCTCATAGTAGTCAACTAACTTTGTTGAAAAACCTTTTTGCGACAAGTCGAGCTTTGTAGACAGTAACATTACCATCAGCGTCACTCTTCTTCTTGAAGATTCATTTATTTTCTATGGGTCGCTGATCATCGGGAAAATCCACCAAAGTCCACACTTTGTTCTCATACATGGATCCTATCTCAGATTTCATGGCCTCAAGCCATTTTATCGGAATCTTGGGCTCATCATAGCTTCTTCATAGTTCGTAGGTTCGTCATGATCAAGCAACATGACCTCCAGAACAGGATTACCGTACCACCATGATGCGGATCGTGCTCTATTTGACCTATGAGGTTCTGTAGCAACTTGATCTAAAGTTTCATGATCTCTATCATTAGCTTCCTCTCCAGTTGGTGTAGGCATCACGTGGACAGATTTTTCGGATGAGCTATGATACGTCTCCAACGTATCTACTTTTCCAAACACTTTTGCCCTTGTTTTGGACTTTAACTTGCATGATTTGAATGAAACTAACCCGGACTGATGCTGTTTTCAGCAGAACTGCATGGTGTTATTTTTGTGCAGAAACAAAAGTTCTCGAAATGACCTGAAAATCCACGGAGATAAGTTTCAGAAAATATAAAAAATACTGGCAAAAGATGAAGGCCAGGGGGCCCACACCCTATCCACGAGGGTGGGGGGCGTGCCCCCTGGCACGCCCCCTGTCTCGTGGGCCCACTGTAGCTCCGCCGACCTCAACTCCAACTCTATATATTCCTTTCGCGGAGAAAAAAAATCAGAGAGGAAGTTTCATCGCGTTTTACGATATGGAGCCGCTGCCAAGCCCTAAAACCTCTCGGGAGGGCTAATGTGGAGTCTGTTCGATGCTCCGAAGAGGGGGATTCGTCGCTATCGTCATCATCAACCATCCTCCATCACCAATTTCATGATGCTCACCACCGTGCATGAGTAATTCCATCATAGGCTTGCTGGACGGTGATGGGTTGGATGAGATTTACCATGTAATCAAGTTAGTTTTGTTAGGGTTTGATCCCTAGTATCCACTATGTTCTGAGATTGATGTTGCTATGACTTTGCTATGCTTAATGCTTGTCACTAGGGCCCGAGTGCCATGATTTCAGATCTGAACCTATTATGTTTTCATGAATATATGTGAGTTCTTGATCCTATCTTACAAGTCTATAGTCACCTATTATGTGTTATGATCCGACAACCCCGAAGTGACAATAATCGGGAACTTCTCGGTGATGACCGTAGTTTGAGGAGTTCATGTATTCACTATGTGTTAATGCTTTGGTCCGGTACTCTATTAAAAGGAGGCCTTTATATCCCTTAGTTTCCACTAGGACCCCGCTGCCACGGGAGAGTAGGACAAAAGATGTCATGCAAGTTCTTTTCCATAAGCACGTATAACTATATTCGGAATACATGACTACATTACATTGATGAACTGGAGCTAGTTCTGTGTCACCCTATGTTATAGCTATTACATGATGAATTGCATCCGACATAATTATCCATCACTGATCCAATGCCTACGAGCTTTTCATATCTTGTGTTTCGCTTATTTATTTTACCGTTGCTACTGTTAAAATCACTACAATACTGCTATCTTTACTTTTACCACTGTTACCATTACTATCATATTACTTTCTACTAAATACCTTGCTGTAGATACTAAGTTATCCAGGTGTGGTTGAATTGACAACTCAACCGCTAATACTTAAGAATATTCTTTGGCTCCTCTTGTGTCGAATCAGTAAATTTGGGTTGAATACTCTACCCTCGAAAGCTGTTGCGATCCCCTACACTTGTGGGTTATCAAGCTACCTTCCAAATTGAGAGTAGGTACAATTACCTCATCAAGTACTACTTTCCTCCCACTCACTTCTTTCGATAGAAACTCCTTCTCTAGAAATGTTCCGTTCTTAGTAACAAATATCTTGCCTTTAGACTTGTGGCAGAAGGTGTACCCAATTGTCTCCTTATGGTATCCTATGAAGACGGACTTCTCCGATTTGGGTTCAAGCTTATCAGGCTGAAGCCTTTTGACATAAGCATCGCATCCCCAAATTTTAAGAAACGACAACTTAGGTTATTGCCAAACCACAGTTCATACGGTGTCGTCTCAACCGATTTTGATGGTGCCCTATTTAACATGAATGCAACTGTCTTTAATGCATAACCCCAAAACGATAGTGGTAAAACGGTAAGTGACACCATAGATCGCACCATATCTAATTAAGTGCGGTTACGACGTTCAGACACACCATTACGATGTGGTGTTCTAGGTTGCATGAGCAGTGAAACTATTCCACATTGTTTTAAATGAAGGCCAAACTCGTAACTCAAATATTCTCCTCCACGATTAGATCGTAGAAAGTTTATTTTTTTGTTACGATGATTCTCCACTTCACTATGAAATTCTTCGAACTTTTCAAATGTTTCAGACTTGTGTTTCATTAAGTAGATATACCCATATCTGCTCAAATCATCTGTGAAGGTCAGAAAATAACGATACCCGCCACGAGCCTCAACACTCATAGGACCGCATACATCGGTATGTATTATTTCCAATAAGTCATTAGCTCATTCCATTGTTCTGGAGAACCGAGTTTTAGTCATCTTGCCCATAAGGCATGGTTCACAAGTATCAAATGATTCATAATCAAGTGATTCCAAAAGTCCATCTGCATGGAGTTTCTTTCATGCGCTTTACACCAATATGACCTGAACGACAGTGACACAAATATGTTGCACTATCATTATCAGCTTTGCATCTTTTGGCATCAATATTATGAATATGTGTATCACTATGATCGAGATTCAATAAACCATTAACATTAGGTGTATGACCATATAAAGTTTTATTCATGCAAATAGAATAACAATTATTCTCTGTCTTGAATGAATAACCGTATTGCAATAAACACAATCCTATCTTGTTCATGCTCAACACAAACACCAAATAACATTTATTTAGGTTCAACACTAATCCCGAAAGTATAGGGAGTGTGCGATGATGATCATATCAATCTTGGAACCACTTCCAACACACATCTTCACTTCACCCTCAACACACATCTCCATTTATTCGGCAACTCCTGTTTCGAGTTAGTAATCTTAGCAACTAAATAGGTATCAAATACCCAGGGGCTACTAAGAGCACTAGTAAGGTACACATCAATAACAAGTATATCAAATAGACCTTTGTTCACATTGCCATCCTTCTTATCCGCCAAATATTTGGGGTAGTTCCGCTTCCGGTGACCATTTTCCTTTGCAGTAGAAGCACTCAGTTTCAGACTTAGGTCCACCTTTGGGCTTCTTCACGGGAGTGGCAACTTGCTTGCCATTCTTCTTGAAGTTCCCTTTCTTTTCCTTTGCCCTTTTCTTGAAACTAGTGGTCTTGTCAGTCAACAACACTTGATGCTCTTTCTTGATTTCTACCTTTGTCGATTTTAGCATCACGAAGAACTCGGGAATTGTTTTCGTCATCCGTTGCATATTATAGTTCATCACGAAGTTCCAGTAACTTGGTGATAGTAACTAGAGAACTCTGTCAATTACTAACTTATCTAGAAGATTAACTCCCACTTGATTCAAGCAATTTAGTACTCAGACTTTCTGAGCACATGCTCACTGGTTGAGCTATTCTCCTCCATCTTGTAGGCGAAGTACTTGTCAAAGGTCTCATCCCTCCCGACACGGGCATGAGCCTGAAATACCAATTTCAGATCTTGGAACATCTCATATGCTCCATGGCATTCAAAAATGTTTTTGAAGTCCCGGTTCTAAGCCGTAAAGGATGGTGCACTAAACTATCAAGTAGTCATCATGCCGAGCTTGTCAAACGTTCATAACGTCTGCATCAGCTCCTGCAGCAGGTCTGTCACCTAGCAGTGCATCAAGGACATAATTCTTCTGTGCAGCAATGAGGATAATCCTCAGATCACAGACCCAGTCCACATCATTGATAATATCATCTTTCAACTTACTTTTATCTAGGAACATATCAAAAATAAATGGGGAGCTACAACGTGAGCTATTGATCTACAACATAATTTGCAAATACTATCAGGACTAAGTTTATGATAAATTAAGTTCAATTAATCATATTAACTCCCACTTCGATAGACATCCCTCAAGTGATCTAAATGATATGTGGTCCAAATCAACTAAACCTTGTTTGATCATCACGTGAGATGAACTAGTCATCAATGGTGAACATCTCTATGTTGATCATATCCACTATATGATTCACGTTCGACCTTTCGGTCTCCAGTGTTCCGAGGCCATATCTGTATATGCTAGGCTTGTCAAGTTTAAACCGAGTATTGCGCATGTGCAAAACTAGCTTGCACCCGTTGTATTTGAACGTAGAGCTTATCACACCGATCATCATGTGGTGTGATACATTTCTAGTGTATCTATAATTTTTGATTGTTCCATGCTGTTATATTATCATTCTTGGATGTTTTACAATCATTTTAATGTCATTTTATATCATTTTTGGTACCAACCTATTGACATAGTGCCCAGTGCCAATTGCTATTTTCTGCATTTTTTTTACATCGCAGGAAATCAATATCAAACGGAGTCCAAACGCTACGAAACTCATGGAGGAATTTTTTCTGCCAGAAGACATCCAATGGGCCAAGGAAGCACCTCGGGGTGGCTTGAGGGGAGCAGCTCTCACCAGGGCGCGCCAGGAGGCCCAGGCGCGCCCTGGTCGGTTGTGCCCACCTCGGGTGCCCCCCGAACCGCCTATTTGCTCTATAAATACACCAATATTCCAGAAACCTCAGGGGAGTCGACGAAAATCTATTCCAGCCATCGCAGAGTCGAGAAACACCAGATCCAATCTAAACACCATCACAGAGGGGTTCACCACTTCCATTGGTGCCTCTCCGGTGATGCGTGAGTAGTTCTTTGTAGACCTACATGTCCGTAGTTAGTAGCTAGATGGCTTCCTCTCTCTCTTTTGATTATCAATACAATGGTCTCTTGGAGATCCATATGATGTAAGCCTCTTTTGTGGTGTGTTTGTTGGGATCCGATGAACTTTGAGTTTATGATTAGATCTATGTTTTTATCCATGAAAGTTATTTGAGACTTCTTTGATCTCTTATATGCATGATTGCTTATAGCCTCGTATTTCTTCTCCGATATTTGGGTTTTGTTTCACCAACTTGATCTATTTATCTTGCAATGGGAAGAGGTGCTTTGTAGTGGGTTCCCCGCTTTCTTCTAACAACCATCGGTATCTTACTTGAAACTATATTTTTATTCGTCACATGATATGAGTTTTGCTTGGAGCATCTTGTATGATATGAGTCTTTGCTTGTTTTGCTTAGTGTTTTAAGTGTTGAATCCTTGCTGGACACACCTATTTGGGAGAGCCAAAAATTATGCTATGCTTGATCCTATGCTTCACTTCAATTTTTTTAGAGCCATGGACTTGCTCTAGTACTTCACTTATATCTTTTTGAGCATGGTGTGCTTTATTATTTTTTAAGAAAATGCTCTCATGGTTCACTTAGATTTATTTGGGAGTTAGTAAAATTTTAAGAAATTCTCTCTTGCTTCACTTAAATTATTTTGAGACAAAGAAAAATTATGCTCATGATCTTCACTTATATTTGTTTGAGCTTATCAAAAGCAACATATGAAAATAGTGCCAAAGTGATAGATACCCAAGGAGGATATAATAAAAACTTTCATGAAGATCATTGGACAAAATAAAGTTCATTCTTAGTAATGGTTTTGAGATATGACGATATGATATGTGAGTCATGTTGATGAGTAATTGTGCTTTAGTAAGAATATTGATGTTAAGGTTTGTGATTCCCTATGCAAGCACGAAAGTCAATAGTTATGCAATAAAATTTATATCCTACTTATGCTACATTATTCGGTGTTACTTATGCATAATGCTTGGGTACGCGATTTTTCGCTTTTTGGTTGGTCGCTTCTCAATCTTTTTGCTAGCCTTCATTTTGCACTAAGTATGATCACTACTTGTGCATCCAAAACCCTTTAAACCAGTTTTGCCATATGAGTCCACTACACCTACCTATATGCGGTATTCCCATGCCATTCTTAGCAAATTTGTATGTGCCATCTCTAATTTTCAAAATAAAATTTTCTTTTGTGTGCTCTACCACTCGCGAGGCGGTGAAGGGTGACCAATATTTTCCATGCTAGATGTGTTATTCTCACGATGAGTGTTTATTCACTTGTCATTGCACGAGAGTACGACAAAGGTATTAGGGATGCCCAGTCCCAAACTGAATAAATGAATTTACTTTATGTTGTCAAATAATAAATTCCTTGGAAAGTGTTGGTATGGAGGGCACTCGTGGATACGGTTAGCCATGGAAAGTGAAAGTAATGGTGGAAAAAGGAATAAACTTTATTTTTGCTTGGGTACCGCCTATGATATATCTAGCATGGAAAGTCTTGGAGATCTCTAAGTCGTTTTTGTTGGTGGGAAAAGTATGCCTCTCAAAAATATTTTATCTCTAAATTTAAGCTTTGAGCTCTGACACCACTACAAATCCCTACTTCCCTCCGCGAAGGGCCTTTCTTTTACTTATGCAATTTTTATTTTGAATTTGAGTCTCCATCTTCTCTTACAAAGCACCAACTAAAGGGCACTATGATCGTATTTGAGCATTGGGTGTAGCTAATATTCGAGTGTGTTTCATGAATGGATAAATGATTGAGCATGATGGGCTAGGGATAACTTGCTTTAGTGTTGATATTTTGAAAGACATGGTTGCTTGTTGGTATGCTTGAGTATTAAAGTCTTCATGTCAAAACTAGATTATTGCTTTGAATCATATAAAAGTCCATATGTCCATGCTATAAAGAAAAAAATGTGATGAACATGTTAGGCAGCATTCCACATCAAAAATTCTGTTTTTATCATTTACCTACTCGAGGACGAGCAGGAATTAAGCTTGGGGATGCTGATACGTATCCAATGTATCTATAATTTTTTATTGTTCCATGCTATTATATTATCATTCTTGGATGTTTTACAATCATTTTAAAGTCATTTTATATCATTTTTTGGTACTAACCTATTGACATAGTTCCCAGTGCCATTTGCTGTTTTCTGCATGTTTTTTACACCGCAGGAAATTGATATCAAACGGAGTCCAAATGCAACGAAACTCCTGGAGGATTTTTTTGGGCCGAAAGACATCCAATGGCCAAGGAAGCACCTAGGGGGTGGCTCGAGGGGAGCAACATACCCCAATATTCCAGAAACCCTAGGGGAGTCGACGAAAATCAATTCCATCCACCGCAGAGTCCAGAAACACCAGATCCAGTCTAGACACCATCACGGAGGGGTTCACCACTTCCATTGGTGCCTCTCCGATGATGCGTGAGTAGTTCTTTGTAGACCTACGGGTCCGTAGTTAGTAGCTAGATGGCTTCCTCTCTCTCTTTTGATTATCAATACAATGGTCTCTTGGAGATCCATATGACGTAAGCCTTTTTTGCGGTGTGTTCATTGGGATCCGATGAACTTTGAGTGTATGATCAGATCTGTTTTCTTATCCATGAACGTTAGAGTCTTCTTTGATCTCTTATATGCATGATTGCTTATAGCCTCGTATTTCTTCTCCGTTATTTGGGTTTTGTTCGGCCAACTTGATCTATTTATCTTGCAATGGGAAGAGGTTCTTTGTAGTGGGTTCGATATATATGTCGGAGCGACATGTAATTACAGTGAGGGCGTCGAGCTCAGCCAAAGATAAAGCCCCGCCTAGCACGCCAGAGAGTGAGGACATGATGCTATGAGTGGGTGCAGGTGCGGGTGCGGGAGCAGGCCCGGTTGCATGGGAAGGTGATAGTGCGGTGGTGTTGTTCACCGAGTTGCTCCCGACGAAACTGGGCATGGGGAAATCATGTACCATCTTGTCTGGATTTTCCTCCATCTAGTTGATGATAGCCGGGATCAAGCTAGTAGCGAAATCAGTTCTGCAGGCATCTAGAGCTGCATCGATTGCCTGCTGTAACAACTCATTTTTCTCCTCGGCTGCTTTTTTCGCGTCCTTAGCTGCTTTTTTCTCGAACACAAGCTTCACCTTCTCGTTGATGTCCGCCTGAATAAACTTATTTTTCTACTTCTTGGCCTCCGAGCCCTCGTTGTAAAAGACCTTCCATGTGGCGCCATCTCTGGCGCCATGCACACGTCCATATTGCGGCCACTGGTCCAAAGGGAGTCCCTTAAGTTTGTTCAAGGCCCGGTTGAGAGGGGTGTCCCACTTGGGCCTCATCAGCAGAAGGAACATGAACCGTTTACGAATGTGTAGTCGACTTGATCAGAAGCTAAATGTAAGGTGGTGAAAGAATAATTACCAGTAGTCTAATCAACTTCATCGTTATCTGGTCCATGTAAAAAACATTCTTTTCCTTGTCCCACTTGTAGCGGGCCCTGATAAAGTCACACTCCAAGGGGTTGGTGAACTTTGCGAAGGGGTCTGGGAGACCCGCGGCTTAACGTTCCGCGTCCTCCTTATCCCATTTGGGCCTTTTGCCAAGGTAGCCATGGCTTCCGAGGCGATGCTTCCCCGTGTTCCTTTGCTGATGACTCTTGAATTTTGCAGCCTTAGCCATGGCTGCCTTGGTAGTGCAAGTGTTCTTGAACTCCTCTTCGTAAGTGTCGGATTTTCCTCCAGAATCTTGGACAGGGGTTCCTCAGCCTCAATAGCTCGTTTCACCCTCCCTTTCCAAGAGGCCAAATCATTGCTGAACATGCCCATGGCGTGATTGTTAATCTTTTTCATCTTCGGATCATCCCATGGTTGCTCTATGCTATCATCGCAGTCGGGGAACTTGAATCTCTTATGCAACTTCGTCAGGAGCAACTACCTCAAATGTTTTTACTCTTTAAGTCATCATCATTGATGCTCGCGCATTCTCGTAGGATGCATCCTACTTGGTTCTCGTAGCACTTGAGAGGTTCTTCCGGCTCTAATGGCTCAAACTTGCTAGGGCCATCTTTGTGATCACCAGTCATCCGATACTGACTTTGTTAGGTTTTCGTATCCTCTACTTCTTATGCTTCTTCTTTTCGGTAGAGGCATCAGCGCAGGTACCTTCCGTGCCGGTATCTTCCCCGCCAGTACCTTCCCCGCCAGAATTGGTGCCGCCATCGGTGCCGACGACGTCGGTGTCGATGTTGGCATCAGTACCATCATCGAGGCTGACATGCAAACCTTGACTCTGCTTAGTAGACAAAAAGTTGAGCTACTGTTGTTCACCCTCATAATCCATCTTGCTTGCATCTTGGTCAGAAGGCCCGGTTTCTTCATTGTTCGACATGTTTCCTATGATTAAGTGTCCTCGTTTAATTATAAAACTATAAAAAATGAGAAATGACATAAAAAAGATCTATGTTTGCCGAAATGTCGTTTCCAAGCAAATCTCGGCACTCGATATGCCTACTTTCTAGCACAAGTCATGCCAAAATTCTCGGAAAATTTTGGCATGACCTGTGCTAAAAAGGGGACATATCGAGCGCCTGAAATTCACTGGAACGGAAATGAGTCAACATTCTGGCGAAACATAGGCCACTCAAATCATTTACCCTGCACATAATCATCGTTTTCCAAATATAACATGTCCAAATTCCAAATATGACATGTCCAAATCACATGTCCACATATCACATGTCCACTTCAAAATTGCATATAAAAGGAAGAAATAGTGACTTGCAACTAAAAAAATATATCCAAATATATCCAAATTTGAAAGTAAAAAAATATATCCAAATATCACATGTCCGCATAGCACAAGTCAATTTTCTTCATAATATTAGAAACTAAATTCAGCCTACCTAAATTTGAATCTGAAAAAATATTTGAAACTAAATAGATAACCTAATTAACCTACTGCCCTAACTAAAACCTAACTAAATTAACCGAAGAACCCTAGCTAGCAGAGAGAGGAGGAGCGATGTGAGGCTTATAGAGGGTGCAGGGGAGAGAAGGCAGGCCCGACGACAGCCAAGGTTCAGAGGTCGGGAGCGAGGGCGAGGTCGGCAGTGTCAGGGGCAAGCGCTAGTGCCAGGGTCGGGGGCGAGGGGGCGAGCACCGGGACGGGGACGAGCGCCGGAGTCGGGGCCGAGCGCAGGGGCGCGGCGAGGGCAGGGCTCCGGCGGAGAAGGGGGGAGGGAAGAGAGAGTGGGGATTTGGGGGAGGAAGCAGAGGCGGGAAGAAATAGAGAGTGGGGATTTTGGGGGTTAAGTCAGAATAGCAGTAGCATGTTTGAGCTAAACGCGCTATATCTAACTTAGCTATAGCGCGTTTTTCCCAAATGCGCTACTGCTATCACATGTAGTTATATCATTTTTCTATGGCCGCACTGCAGCTAGTTTGACTAGCTGTAGCCCATTTTCAGAAAAGCGCTACTGCTATAACGATTATGTATAGCAGTTTTCCTGTTGGTTTCTTCTATTTTCTTTTCCTTTATTTTCTCTCCCTTTTCTTTCCTTCCTTTTCTTTTCTTTCTTTCCGAGAGCGGGAAACAAAGCGAAGGTGATACAATGTATATAACTAAGGCGATATATATTGCATCATTTGATGGTGAAGTATGTATACAAAATAGGAACATATATATTACATCATTTGACCCATGCATAACGGTTAAGTGTGTACACAAAATAGGAACGTATATATTACATCATTTGAACGATAACGGTTCCTCAACGTCGACGTTTTCGTTTTAGAGTGAGCCTATTTCCCTTCTTGTTCGTTGAAGAATAATTGAGCCCCTCATTGTGACTTTTCCTTTTCCATGGAGTACGATCTTTCTTAGGTAATGTAGTATTGATTCTGCTTTTGACGTATACTTCATCGTCATCGTCATCTTCCCTCATTGGGTTGTCGTAATGGTCGTAGTCTTCCTCGTTGGCGACTCCATCCATTCCAATGATGTTCCTTTGCCTCTCCTCACGACAACATGGCTGGGACTGCACGGGTCGGTTATGAAGAAGCATTGTGTCATGTGCTTAGCATGTACCCATGGCTCGTCTTTTGTGATAGCGTTCATGGTAGCACTGTTGGCGCCGGGTATAGTCATGGTAGTGAAATACCGGTTTTCTCTTTCAACATTCTTAGCCCATCTCACACGGAACATCATCGCGTTGTGCAGTCCAGAGTAGTGAAGCTCCCAGATCTCCTCGACCCTTTCGTAAAATCTCTCAGTTGTGTCGTTGTCGTTCCCGGTCATGCATTCCATTATCACCCCTAAGTTCTGATCATCACTGTCCATATCTTTGTCCTCCGTGTAGAACGTGTATCTGTTGATATCGTATGCCTAATAGGTGATGAGGTTGGGCGAGGGGCCATGTGCTAAGGCGTATATGAGCAATCCGTCCTTAGAGCCCTCTTCTGCGGGATTAGCAATAATATGCTCATTGAACCAATGCAAGAAAGTGGAGTTGTACTCTCTAGTAACTTCAGTGTTCGTCCTGCATACTCCCCAGTCACGATACTTCTTTGCGATAGTTTCTTTATGCAGTGCCATGAAAGGATCTACCTGGTGTAGGTGTTGTAGCACTACCAATTTTGCACTATGAAAGTCATTGCGTCGATCTGAGTTGGCCACATGCAGTTCCCTACGACCATTGGAGTGACCTTCTCCTTCGAGCCTCCATCGTGCTTGTTAACAGGCAAACCAACAACAGGCGGCCGGTCTGTGCCATATACAAAATTCTCGCAGAAAGAGATGCACTCTTGTGTTAGATAGCCCTAGACGATGCTTCCATCCGGACGGGACATGTTACGAACGAATCATTTGATGATCCCATTCATCCTCTCAAACGGCATCATGTTGTGCAGGAATGACGGCCCCAGGTCTATTATGTCATCCAGAATATGGACACACAGATGCACCATGACGTCAAAGAATGCGGGCGGGAAGTACATCTCAAGCTCATTTAGTATCACAACGATCTCTTCATGTAGCCTCCGGAGCTGCTTCACACTGATCAAGTTTCGAGAGATGACATTGAAAAAGTTACGGAGACCAATAAGCATGTGACGGACGTGCTTGTCCATTATCCCTCTAAGGGCAACAGGCAGCATCTGCGTCATCATCACATGACAGTCATGGGACTTCATCCCGCTAAACCTTTTATTCTTCGTGTCTAGATATCTACTTATCTTGCCACAGTAACTGGAACTAACTTTGATTCCGGTAAGGCACTTGAAGAATTGACCGATCTCAGCCGTACTTAAGGTGAAGCAAGAAGGGGGCAATAATCCTCTTCCTTTACTTTTTTTCCTTCTTCTCCCGCGCCTCTGTCTCCGTCTCTGTCTCCTTTGACTTTTTAGGGGATGGCATGTGCAGATTTTCCCTGTTTTCCAAATCCTGCAAGTCTTTTCTTGCCTTTGGCCCATCCTTGGTCTTATTCGGCATGTCCATCAGTGTCGCAAGCAAGCTCTTGAGGACATTCTTGCAGATATGCATTTAATCAAGGCAATGAGGCATGTCGAGTTTGTGCGAGTACTCCAAGTCCCAGAAAACAGACCTCGTCTTCCATACCTTCAGCTGCGGCTCCGACGCCTTTTTCATCATCTTTCCCAGCACGGGGCACTGTTCCCAGTTTTTCAGCAACTCATCGATTTAGGCGCCGCTCTACTGACGTGAAGGTCCTCGAAGCTCAGCCTCACCATTGAATAGATCTCCATAGTTTCTCCACGGGTCATCCTTCTCGAGCCATCTTCAATGCCCCATGTACACGATTTTCCCGGACCCCCATCATTCCTTGATGTTAGCTGCTGAGATGTTGTATCATCCATGCACCGCGTGCATCCGCAATATCCATGGCACACCTGGCCTGCGACATATCCGTAACTGAGATAGTCGTGCACCATCGTGATCAATGCGGCTCTCATATAGAAATACTCACCTTTGCTGGTGTCCCATGTCTTGGCCGGTGTTTTCCATAACATGTATAACTCCTCTTGAAGTAGCCCCAGATACAAATTAATATTATTTCTCAGTTGTTTTGGCCCTTGAATCAGCATGCTCATGTGTATGTACTACGACTTCATGCACAACCAGGGGGGAGGTTATACATCCATACAAACACGGGCCATGTGCTATGGTTGGTGTTCTGGTTGCCAAATGGATTCATGCCATCGGTACACGAGACGAGCACAATATTACTTGCATCACATGCGAAATACCGATATTTTCCATTGAACGCTTTCCACTGGCTTCCATCCATGATGTGTCTCAGCTTCGGATCATCTACATCGTCGGGCTTTTTCCTCTCGACATGCCAGCGCATGAGCTTTGCTTCCTTGGGATCTACTAAATACCGATGTAGACGGGGAGTGATCGGTAAGTACCATACAACTTTCTGGGGAGATTTCTTCCCTGCCTTCTTGTATCAAGAAGCATTTCACACCGGATAGCTTGTTTTTTTAGCGTGGTCCTTCCGATAAATTATGCAATCGTTGATGCATTCATGGTATCTAATGTGCGGCAGATCAAGAGGGCACATGATCTCCGTGGCCTCATCCACACTAGTAGGACTTAGATTCCCCGCGGGAAGGACATCCTTTAGGTACTTGAGAATCTCATCGAGGCTAGTGTCGGTCCATTTGTTTTTAGCCTTCGTCTTCAGGAGTTCGAGCGTGAAACTCAAGCGGGTCACCTCGGGATTGCAACCATCATACAATGGAGTGTTCGTGTCTACCACCAGTGTCTGCAGCTTGGCCTCCTCTCTAGAAGAAGGTCTCTCAGTATTCGTCTCCTTGCGAAGCAGTGGTTGAACACACGATTGAACTTAGTATCGACGAAGTCTGCGGCGTGGAGTCCATGTTTTCTCCGCTACCATGTCCGGCCCCTTCTCCGCCGCCATTATCGATCATCTCTTCGTCTTGCCCCGTGTCGTCATTACCTGCCCCGTCGGCATCCTCAACATCATCATCCTCATCTTTAGTTATCCATCGAGTATAGCCAGTCATGAGCAGGTGCGCCATTGCATCATAGGGGTCGAACCAAACTCCTCCTCTGCCTTCGACACAGACATAAAACCTCTGTCAGGTTATTTTCTTTCATGTCCTGCAGCACCGACCGCAACCACCTGTTCACCACTGTTCCACTAACCATCATGAACGCCCGCATGGTAATAGTAAATTATAAAAATGCATGCATGCATCAAAGTCACACAAAAATTCGGCATGATCTTCCCTAAAAATAGGACATATAGAGTTTGCCCGGAATTCACCGAAACGGAAATAAATCAACATTTCGGCAAAACATAGGCAACTCACAAGCACAATTTGGCGGCCACTCATACCACACACCCAATTTCCATGATATCGCCCGATTATGTCATATCGCACACATACGCATATTTCCATTCTTGCAAAAGCATAACTTTTAAATCACCTATCTTGAGACCGAGAACGGTGATGATGTTGTCGTGTCGCCACACACACCTGCGGAATGATCAAAAGTGGACAAAGCTCTTCTTGACAAGGCTATAGATCTAGTTAGGGAGGTACATAGGTCACTTCACTAAATGCTAGCTAGATCTACCTAGCTAGCTAGTTTGAGAGGAGACAAGTTCAACTAGTGGAGGGGGATGGAAAAAGAGGAAGGAGATGCATTAATGGAGCTGGTGTAGTTAGCCAGGACTAATAAAGAGAGAGAAAGATAGGTAGAAAAAGGAGAGTAATGGGGGGAGAAGTAGTGAGGAAGAAGCAAAGTGAGGGAGAGAGGAGGTTGGAGGGGAAAGTGAACGAAGAGAGGATGGGAGAGGGGAGAGGGGGAGGGAAAAGGTGGTACGGCTGCGGTTTAGTAGTTGCGTTGGTCGCAAAACATGCTGCTACTAACACGATAGCAGCAGCACGCTCCTGGCGGACGTGCTACTGCTAAGCGGGGCCCGCCATGTGGCCAGGTTCAAAATTAGCAGTAGCGACATGCAGAAAGAGCGCTCTACTACTATCTAATTAGAAGTAGTGCGGTTATCGCGGGCGCGCTACTGCTAAACTTAGCGTGGCCGGAACGGTCGGCCAATTTTAGTAGTAGCATGGTTCTACCGAGACACGCTACTGCTAAGCTAGTATTAGTAGCGCCTGTTAGCTGAACGCGCTACTACTAATTAGTAGCAGTGCCCCTTTTTGATAGGCGCTACTGCTAAGTTTCTGCGTATAAGGTTTTTCCCTAGTAGTGCGTCGGTTGAAGTCTCCACCAACGTGGATGTACGATAACACCACCTATTGAAATCACGCCAAAAATCTCCGTGTCTCCAATTGCCTTTGCACACTCCAATCCCATCCCTTTACTTTCTTGCAAGTTGCATGCTTTAATTTCCGCTGCTCATATACTCTTGACATGTCTTCTTGAAATGTATTGTGAATGCTTAAACTTGTGCTAAAACTCCACCTCAACTTAAAGAACTTAAAAATTGCTACCTTTATTTGTTGAAGTGTCTAATCACCCCCTCTAGACACCTCTTTTCGATCCTTTCACCTATTCATGGTCCTAAGTGACCTTGCCTGCCGCCATCCAGATATTGACCTTAATGATGGCTTCAGGAAGCCACCGTCGAGCGCAGATGTCCCTGCCGTCAAAGAGAAAGCCACTCCCCTTGCCGACAGGGTTCAAAAGGTTCCTTCTGCTCCACGAATCCACCAGGCCCGACACTGAGCTATTCCCGCCACCATGTTGGCCTATAACCAAAACAATGATGAATGTCCCGTGCTTACACCTCATGCAGTTTTATGCTTTCATGTGAACTTGATGTTATCACTTAATCTAAATTGCGTGTTTATCCCTTCCGAGCTTTACCCATTAGTGTTTGTATGATTAGTCTTTATACGCGTTTTGGTTGTCTGCTGGTACCATATTGCCGCCAAAGTCATAAGGGTCTGGCCCTTAACATTTATCTTGGCGTGGATGCATCCCGGTAGGTTTTTCCTTTATAGTTTCTGATGCAGCCACTCATTCCATGAGCGGACTTTAAACAGAATGATGGTGCAGACAAGAATCTAGCAAAGATGCCATTTTGTGCAAGATTTCTTCATGCGAACATTTAGATGCTCAGGGGATAAACAAATATGTAAATCTGAAAGGTTCGGAAGGACACAGAGGTAGAATGTACTTAGCTTATTTGGGCTTCCGCATGTCCTTCCACTGGCTGCGGGTGCTCATGTAACCCGCATGTTTCGGGAAGGAGTGCATTGCTTATATATCAGCCTCTAACCCCCGGCACGGGTCGGCTAGAGGCGCATGCAACTTGTAGCAGTAGGGCGCGATGCCAGGTACTGCCGGTTTCTCTCCCTTCCTCTCTGCACTCCTTGACCAATCCTAACGGCAAATGGCACAAAAGCCACGCAAGCGCGGGCGGCCTTGCTGGTGTATACTTGCCGAGGCATCAACCAACGGACTTGTGCTGGCGATATACTCAGGATTTCCCTAGGTAGGGTAAAAGCTAAACCGAGCATCTCACGGGCTCGTCGACGTTGACGATGCTAAAACCCAGAGTAGCGTGATTGTCAAAGAGTGAGAGTGGCAGAGAGAGAGAGAGAGAAATCTTGGTACCTTGCACATCATTCCTTCCTATCGAACGGGATTTAACAAGCACTCCTGTTGCTCGGCCCATTCGAGGTAGTATTGTTGCCCTTGCTGCTAGCTTCCATGGCCGTTTTGACCACGGTAAATGGGGATGGCGGAGAGCGAGCGAGGTCGGCGCGGGAGCAATGTTGCCCTTTCGCTCTGCCCTAGTCATCCTCTCGGACATCGCTGGGAGCGACGCCTTTGACAAATATGGCATGCTTCATACGCTCTCAGGTTCGCGCAAGTCACACCCCCTACCTAGCACCCCAAAGATATCGCAGGAAACCACATCCACCTATGGGGCTACGAGCCCCTTTTGGTTCGGCGGGGGGATGGGCACATTGCACAAAGAGCGGAGAAGCGTTGCACAGCGTGGCAGAGATCACACAGACAATTTTACCGAGGTTCAGGCCGACGTGAGGCATAAAACCCTCCTCCTCCTTTGGTGGATTGATGGTGGAAAAGGTGGTGGTGGATGCAACGCACTTTGCGTGGCAGGGTTGCCTCAGGCGAAGTGGCAACGTGTGTATGGGTACATGAGGGCCTGAGCTTGGCAACCTTGCAGACCGAACCCTCTTTACGTCTGCCATGGGCCTCCTTTTATAGACGAAAGGGGTTACCATAGTGGCAAATTAGTCTTTGCATACTGATTAGATAGCGAATAGTGCTATCATACCTAACTCTGTAGGCTGACAGGGCGCATTAAATGCACCATCTAGTGTCACATCACAGCGTGCCCGGCAGCCCTTGCTGGGCTATTTTGATAGCTTCGTGCCTGTTTGCTTGACGCGTCCCATGACGGGTGTCATATGGAGGTGTTGCTGTAGAAAGTGGCTGCCATGTGGCGAAAAGTAGCCACTTAGTCATCTTGGGGCTTGCCACTGCACTGAACTATGACTCGCGTCGCTCATGAGGTGGAGCGATGGCGTAGCTTGCCTCTGTGAGTCTCGACATGGCCAGCCGGGATGATCCGGAAGTATGCTTCTAAGGCAGAAACCCAACCCCGCCAGGCTCGCCTGCCCGGTAAGGGTGGTTCTTTCCTTGGTGTTATCTTGCTTCTCTGGCTCGTCTTGGCCTTCTTGATTTGTACTTGGACACTTTGGTGAACTAGTCCTTGTTGCTTGGCTTGATCTTGGTGTTGTAGTTTCTGTCCTTGAGCCTGTTGGCCATGCTAGTCCGTGCATGAGTCAGGAGAAAACATACACCCCTGTTTGTGTGCCCCAGCACGGCGAATCAAAATAATACGTTGGTGGTAAGTAGTATGACTATCATCGCCCACAACTCTTTGTGTTCTAATCGTGCATATCATCTATGCATAGACCTGGCTCGGATGCCATTGTTGGGAAATGTTGCATGGAAAACAAAAAATTTCTATGCACATGCAAGATATATCCATAGAGATGGATAGCAACGAGAGGGGAGATTGAGTATATGTACCCTCGTAGACCGTAAGCATAAATGTTTAGTAACACGGTTGATGTAGTCGAACTTCTTCGTGATCCAACCGATCGAGTAATGAACGTACGACACCTCCGTGTTCAACACACATTCAGCTTGGTGACGACCTCGCCTTCTTCATCCATAAAGACGGGCAAAGTAGTGGATAAGTTCCGGTAGCAGGACGGCGTGGTAATGGTGGTGGTGATGCTATCTATGTAGGGCTTCGCCTAAGCACTCCGAAAGTATGACCGAGGGACGAAACTGTGGAGAGGGGCGCCGCACACGGCTAAGAGATTGTTGTGGTCTTGTGTGGCGCCCCCTCCCTCATATATATAGATGGCGGAGAGGGGAGGTAGCCAGGAGGTGCCCCCAAGGAGGCCCAATCCTCCTTGGGCTCCTACCCTTACATATTTACCAGAGGAGAGAAGGAAAGGGGAGACCAAATCCCCTTCCTTCCTTTTCTCCCCTTGGTCGGTACCTCCCGGGGTTTCCCGGAACCCCTTCCGGTGATCCGATGACTATCCGGTACCTCCTGAAACTCTTCCCGTGTCCAAATATCATCGTCCTATATATCGATCCTTACCTCCGGACCATTCCAGAGCTCCTCGTCATATTTGTAATCTCATTCGGGACTCCGAACAACATTCGGACACCAAATCATAGAACTCATATAACACTATATGGTCAACAAACATTAAGCGTGCGGACCCTATGAGTTCGAGAACTATGTAGACATGACCTAGACACTTCTTTGGTTAATAACCAATAGCGGAACCTGGATACCCATATTGGTTCCTACATATTCTATGAAGATCTTTATCGGTCGAACCGAAATGACAACATACATAATTCCCTTTGTCTATCCCGGTATGTTACTTGCCCGAGATTCTATCATCGGTATCTTCATACCTAGTTCAATCTCGGTACCAGCAAGTCTCTTTACTCGTTCCGTAATACATCATCTTTTAACTAACTCCTTAGCACTTTGCTTGCAAGCTTCTTGTGATGTGTATAACCGAGAGGGCCCAGAGATACCTCTCCGATACATGGAGTGACAAATCCTAATCTCGATCCATGCCAACTCAACAGACACCTTCGGACATACCTGTAGAGCATCTTTATGAATGCCCAGTTACATTGTGATGTTTGATAGCACACAAGGTATTACTCCTATATCCGAGAGTTGCATGATCTCCTAGTTGAAGGAATGTGCATTTGACATTAAGTAAGCAATAGCAATAAACTGAACGATCATATGCTAAGCTAACGGATGGGTCTTGTCCATCACATCATTCTCCTAGTGATGTGATCACGTTATCAAGTGACAACACATGTCTATGGTTAGTAAACCTTAACCATCTTTGATTAATGAGCTAGTCTAGTAGAGGCTCACTAGGGACACGGTATTTGTTTATGTATCCACACATCTATTTAAGTTTCCGATCAATATAATTCTAACATGAACAATAAATCTTTATCATGAATAAGGAAATATAAATAACAACTTTATTATTGCCTCTAAGGCATATTTCCTTCAGAAGGATCTCCCGATCTTGCAAGGGCAGCCACTAGAAGCTGCAAAGCTATTGCAGAGAGCGCGTGAGAGGCCGTTGAGGCTCCCGAGACAGTTTTGAAACTAAGTCCGCCCTAGACGAGGTCAAGAAGATGAATGGAGACGAGGACAACTCTTCGCAGAGCTGAGCTTTCTTGCAAGTTGTTATGATGGAGCTAAACTTTTATTTTTCAACTATTTGTGCAGTACATAATGTGGTCTATGATTGATGCTCCGAATGTAGTTTCTATGTTTCTATGAAGCTGGGCAACTTGTTGTTAGCTTGTTTATTGACTATGATAAAATGTGCTCCTACTAAACTATGATTCATCGTATTGCATATGATCGAATATGTAAATTCTTGTTGGTTATATGTATAGTTGTGGTGGAAGCCTAGATTGCCAGCCCAACCACAACATCTAGCTGTGGCGAGCGAGGGAAGTTTGACCGCCACAACTACAATATCAAGCTGTGGTGCGCGGGTGTAGATGCCCGCCACTGGATATGTTCTACCAGTGGCGGGAGTGCACCCACTACTGATGGGGGTAGTAGAAGTGGCGGTAAGTTAGTGGCGGGCACCCCTGGGAGGCTTGCCCGCCCCTGATGACCTTTTGCGCCCGCCACTGTTAGGCATTCCTGCAATAGTGCTATACTAGATGAAGTTTTCATGTTTCTAGCTTCTTGTTTTGATTTATTTTTGTGTTCAAATATTTCTTTTGGTTGTCATAAAAAGTGGCAGGGGGAGTATAAGATATAGAGGTGTGAAACCTCCATCAGTGAAGAGTCGGCATAAACTCCAACATCAAAAACATCATCAAAGATACATATGAACTCCATTTTCGATGAAGTCAAGCTTGTCAGGAAGATGAGGATAAGCTCTAAAACTCACAAAGAGAAACACCAAGCAAGTACCAAGAAATATGATGCAATTATGCAATGGTTTGAGCTCTCTACGAATGATACGATCAAGCTACTCACTTGAGAGCCCTCCTTGGTAGTATGGGAATCGATCCTATAACCCGGTCTCCCAACTACCCCCATGAGACCAGTAAAATAGAAAACCTATCAAGGGTAAACCTGTTGGGGAGCGTAGTATTTCAAAAAATTTCCTACGCACACGCAACATCATGGTGATAAACTATGCATAGCAACAAGAGGGGGGAGTGTCGTCCACGTACCCTCGTAGACCGTAAGCGAAAGCGTTATGACAACGTGGTTGATGTAGTTGTACGTCTTCAGATCGACGATCCTAGTACCGAACGTACTGCACCTCCGCGATCTGCACACGTTCAGCTCGGTGATGTCCCACAAACTCATGATCCAGTAGAGCTTCGAGGGAGAGTTCCGTCAGCACGACGGCGTGATGACGGTGTTGATGAAGCTATCGATGCAGGGCTTCGCCTAAGCACCTCTACGATATGACCAAGGTGGATTATGGTGGAGGGGGGCACCGCACACGGCTAAAAGATCAATCATCAACTTGTGTATCTTGGGGTGCCCCCCGCCCCCGTATATAAAGGAGCTAGGGGGAGGCGGCCGGCCAGGAGGAGAGCGCGCCAAGGGGGGAGTCCTACTCCGACCAGGAGTAGGGCTCCTCCTTTCCTAGTACGAGTAGGAGAAGGGGGAAGGAGGAGAGAGGGGGGAAGGAAAGGGGGGCGCCGCCCCCCCTCCTTGTCCAATTCGGACTAGTGGGGGAGGGGGCGTGCAGCCCTGCCTTGGCCGCCCCTCCTCTTCTCCACTAAGGCCCATAAGGCCCATTATACTCCCCGGGGGGTTCCGGTAACCCCTCGGTACTCCAGTATATGCCTGAACTTGCCCGGAACACTTCCGAAGTCCAAACATAGTCATCCAATATATCGATCTTTATGTCTCGACCATTTAGAGACTCTTCATCATGTCTGTGATCATATCCGGGATTCTGAACTACCTTCGGCACATCAAAACACATAAACTCATAATACCGATCGTCACCGAATGTTAAGCGTGCGGACCCTATGGGTTCGAGAACTATGTAGACATGACCGAGACACGTCTTTGGTCAATAACCAATAGAGAAACCTGGATTCTCATATGGGCTCCTACATATTCCACGAAGATCTTTATCGGTCAAACCGCATTACCACATACATTGTTCCCTGTGTCATCGGTATGTTACTTGCCCGAGATTTGATCGTTGGTAGCTCAATACCTAGCTCAATCTCGTTACGGACAAGTCTCTTTACTCGTTCTGTGATGCATCATCTCGCAACTAACTCATTAATCACATTGCTTGCAAGGCTTATAGTGATGTGCATTACCGAGAGGGCCCAGAGTACCTCTCCGACAATCGGAGTGAGAAATCCTAATCTTGATCTATGCCAACTCAACAAGTACCATCGGGGACACCTGTAGAGCACCTTTATAATCACCCAGTTATGTTGTGACGTTTTCTAGCACACAAAGTATTCCTCCGGTATTCGGGAGTTGCATAATCTCATAGTCGGAGGAACATGTATAAGTCATGAAGAAAGCAATAGCAACAAACTAAACGATCAAGTGCTAAGCTAACGGAATGGGTCAAGTCAATCACATCATTCTCTAATGATGTGATCCCGTTAATCAAATGACAACTCATGTCTATGGTTAGGAAACACAACCATCTTTGATTCAACGAGCTAGTCAAGTATAGGCATACTAGTGAAACTTTGTTTGTCTATGTATTCACACATGTACTAAGTTTCCGGTTAATACAATTCTAGCATGAATAATAAACATTTATCATGATATAAGGAAATATAAATAACAACTTTATTATTGCCTCTAGGGCATATTTCCTTCAGTCTCCCACTTGCACTAGAGTCAATAATCTAGATTACATAGTAATGATTCTAACACCCATGGAGTCTTGGTGCTGATCATGTTTTGCTCGTGAGTGGGGCTTAGTCAACAGATCTGCAATATTCAGATCCGTATGTATCTTGCAAATCTCTATGTCTCCCTCCTTGACTTGATCGCGGATGGAATTGAAGCGTCTCTTGATGTGTTTGGTTCCCTTGTGAAATATGTGTTCCTTTGCCAAGGCAATTGCACCAGTATTGTCACAAAAGATTTTCATTGGACCCGATGCACTACGTATGACACCTAGATCGGATATGAAATCCTTCATCTAGACTCCTTCATTTGCTGCTTCCGAAGCAGCTATGTACTCCCCTTCACATGTATATCCCGCCATGACGCTTTGCTTAGAACTGCACCAACTGACAGCTCCACCGTTCAATATAAATACGTATCCGGTTTGTGACTTACAGTCATCTGGATCAGTGTCAAAGCTTGCATCGATGTAACCATATACAACAAGCTCTTTGTCATCTCCATAAACGAGAAACATATCCTTAGTCCTTTTCAGGTATTTCAGGATGTTCTTGACCGATGTCTAGTGACCCACTCCTGGATTACTTTGGTACTTCCCTGCTAAACTAATAGCAAGGCACACATCAGGTCCGGTACACAACATTGCATACATGATAGAGCCTATGGCTGAAGCATAGGGAACACCTTTCATTTTCTCTCTATCTTCTGCAGTGGTCGGGCATTGAGTCTGACTCAACTTCACACCTTGTAACACAGGCAAGAACCCTTTCTTTGCTTGATCCATTTTGAACTTCTTCAAAACTTTATCAAGGTATGTACTTTGTGAAAGTCTAATCAAGCGTCTTAATCTATCTCTATAGATCTTCATGCCCAATATATAAGCAGCTTCACTGATGTCTTTCGTAGAAAAACTCTTATTCAAATATCCTTTTATGCTATCCAGAAATTCTATATCATTTCCAATCAACAATATGTCATCTACATATAATATTAGAAATGCTACAAAGCTCCCACTCACTTTCTTGTAAATACAGGCTTCTCCAAAAGTCTGTATAAAACCATATGCTTTGATCACATTATCAAAACGTTTATTCCAACTCCGAGATGCTTGCACCAGTCCATAGATGCATCGCTAGAGCTACGGACTTATGCATCGCTACGGGTGAGAAAGTCTCATCGTAGTCAACTCCTTACACTTGTCGAAAACCTTTCTCAAGAAGTCGAGCTTTGTAGACAGTAATATTACCATCAACGTCAGTCTTCTTCTTGAAGATCCATTTATTCGCGATGGCTTGCTGATCATCGGGCAAGTTAACCAAATTCCACACTTTGTTCTCATACATGGATCCTATCTTAGATTACATAGCCTCAAGCCATTTTGCGGAATCTGGGCTCATCATCGCTTCCTCATAGTTCGTAGGTTCGTCATGGTCAAGTAACATGGCCTCCAGAATAGGATTACCATACCACTCTAGTGAGGATCTTATTCTGGTTGACCGACGAGGTTTGGTAGTAACCTGATATGAAGTTTCATGATCATCATCATTACCTTCCTCACTAATTGGTGTAGGAGTCACAGGAACAGATTTCTGTGATGAACTACTTTCCAATAAGGGAGTAGGTACAGTTACCTCATCAAGTTCTACTTTCCTCCCACTCACTTCTTTCGAGAGAAACTCCTTCTCTAGAAAGGATCCTTTCTTAGCAACGAATGTCTTGCCTTCGGATCTGTGATAGAAGGTGTACCCAACAGTCTCCTTTGGGTATCCTATGAAGACACATTTCTCCGATTTGGGTTCGAGCTTATCAGGTTGAAGCTTTTCCACATAAGCATCGCAGCCCCAAACTTTAAGAAACGACAACTTTGGTTTCTTGCCAAACCATAGTTCATAAGGCGTCGTCTCAACGGATTTAGATGGTGCCCTATTTAAAATGAATGCAGCTGTCTCTAAAGCATAACCCCAAAATGATAGCGGTAAATCAGTAAGAGACATCATAGATCGCACCATATCTAATAAAGTGCGGTTATGATGTTCGGACACACCATTACGCTGTGGTGTTCCGGGTGGCGTGAGTTGCGAAACTATTCCGCATTGCTTCGAATGAAGACCAAACTCGTAACTCAAATATTCTCCTCCACGATCAGATCGTAGAAACTTTATTTTCTTGTTACGATGATTTTCCACTTCACTCTGAAATTCTTTGAACTTTTCAAATGTTTCAGACTTATGTTTCATTAAGTAGATATACCCATATTTGCTTAATCATCTGTGAATGTGAGAAAATAATGATACCCGCCACGAGCCTCAATATTCATCGGACCACATACATCAGTATGTATGATTTCCAACAAATCTTTTGCTCGCTCCATTGTTCCGGAGAACGGAATTTTAGTCATCTTGCCCATGAGGCATGGTTCGGAAGTACCAAGTGATTCCAAAAGTCCATCAGAATGGAGTTTCTTCATGCGCTTTACACCAATATGACCCAAACGGCAGTGCCACAAATAAGTTGCACTATCATTATGAGCTCTACATCTTTTGGCTTAAATATTATGAATATGTGTATCACTACTCTCAAGATTCAATAAAAATAGACCACTCTTCAAGGGTGCATGACCGTAAAAGATATTACTCATATAAATAGAACAACCATTATTTTTAGATTTAAGTGAATAACCGTCTTGCATCAAACAAGATCCAGATATAATGTTCATGCTCAACGCTGGCACCAAATAACAATTATTCAGGTCTAAAACTAACCCCGAAGGTAGATGTAGAGGTAGCGTGCCGACCGCGATCACATCGACTTTGGAACCATTTCCCACGCGCATCGTCACCTCGTCCTTAGCCAATATTCGCTTAATCCATTGCCCATGTTTCGAGCTGCAAATATAGTAACAGAACCAGTATCAAATACCCAGGCACTACTGCGAGCATTAGTAAGGTACACATCAATAACATGTATATCACATATACCTTTGTTCACCTTGCCATCCTTCTTATCCGCCAAATACTTGGGGCAGTTCCACTTCCAGTGACCAGTCCCTTTGCAGTAGAAGCACTCAGTCTCAGGCTTAGGTCCAGACTTGGGTTTCTTCACTTGAGCAGCAACTTGCTTGCTATTCTTCTTGAAGTTCCCCTTCTTCCCTTTACCCTTTTTCTTGAAACTGGTGGTCTTGTTGACCATCAACACTTGATGCTTCTTCTTGATTTCTACCTTCACGGCCTTTAGCATCGCGAAGAGCACAGGAATGGTCTTGTTCATCCCTTGCATATTATAGTTCATCATGAAGCTCTTATAGCTTGGTGGCAGTGATTGAAGAATTCTGTCAATGACACTATCATCCGAAAGATTAACTCCCAGTTGAATCAAGTGATTGTTATACCCAGACATTTTGAGTATATACTCACTGACAGAACTATTCTCCTCCATTTTGCAGCTGCAGAACTTATTGGAGACTTCATATCTCTCAATCCGGGCATTTGCTTGAAATATTAACTTCAACTCCTGGAACATCTCATATGCTCCATCGCGTTCAAAACATCATTGAAGTCCCGGTTCTAAGCCGTAAAGCATGGCACACTGAACTATCGCGTAGTCATCAGCTTTGCTCTGTCAAACGTTCACAACGTTCGGCGTTGCTCCTGTAGCGGGTCTTGCACCTAGCACTGCTTCCAGGACGTAATTCTTCTGTGCGGCAATGAGGATAATCCTCAAGTTATGGACCCAGTCCGTGTAATTGCTACCATCATATTTCAACTTAGCTTTCTCAAGGAACGCATTAAAATTCAACGGAACAACAGAACAGGCCATCTATCTACTACAACATGGACATGCAAAATACTATCAGGTACTAAGTTCATGATAAATTAAAGTTTAATTAATCAAATTACTTAAGACCTCCAACTTATACAGACATCCCTCTAATCGTCTAAGTGATCACGTGATCCATATCAACTAAACCATGTCCGATCATCATGTGAGATGGAGTAGTTTTCAATGGTGAACATCACTATGTTGATCATATCTACTATATGATTCACGCTCGACCTTTCGGTCTCAGTGTTCGGAGGCCATATCTACATATGCTAGGCTCGTCAAATTTAACCCGAGTATTCTACGTGTGCAAAACTGGCTTGCACCCGTTGTATGTGAACATAGAGCTTATCACAACCAATCATCACGTGGTGTCTCGGCACGACGAACTTTTGCAAAGGTGCATACTCAGGGAGAACACTTATACCTTGAAATTTAGTGATAAATCATCTTATAATGCTACCGTAGATCTAAGCAAACTAAAATGCATAAAGGATAAACATCACATGCAATCAATATAAGTGATATGATATGGCCATCATCATCTTGTGCCTTTGATCTCCATCTTCAAAGCACCGTCATGATCACCAACATCACCGGCGTGACACCTTGATCTCCATCGTAGCATCGTTGTCGTCTCGCCAACTATTGCTTCTACAACTATTGCTACCTCTTAGTGATAAAGTAAAGCAATTACATGGCGATTGCATTTCATACAATAAAGCAACAACCATATGGCTCCTGCCAGTTGCTGATAACTTTGTTACAAAACATGATCATCTCATACAATAAAATTTAGCATCATGTCTTGACCATATCACATCACAACATGCCCTGCAAAAACAAGTTAGACGTCCTCTACTTTGTTGTTGCAAGTTTTACGTGGCTGCTACAGGCTGAGCAAGAACCGTTCTTACCTACGCATCAAAACCACAACGATATTTCGTCAAGTTAGTGCTGTTTTAACCTTCAACAAGGACCGGGCGTAGCCACACTCGATTCAACTAAAGTTGGAGAAACTGACAACCCCAGCTACCTATGTGTGAAGCACGTTGTCGGTGTCAAAACCGGTGGATCTCGGGTAGGGGGTCCCGAACTGTGCGTCTAAGGCTAATGGTAACAGGAGGCGGGGGACATGATGTTTACCCAGGTTTGGGCCCTCTCGATGGAGATAATACCCTACTTCCTGCTTGATTGATCTTGATGATATGAGTATTACAAGATTTGATCTACCACGAGATCATAGATGCTAAACCCTAGAAGCTAGCCTACGATTATGATTGTTGTTCTTATCCTATGGACTAAACCCTCCAGTTTATATAGACACCCGAGGGGGCTAGGGTTACACAAAGTCGGTTACAGAGAAGGGGATCTACGTATGCGAATCGCCAAGCTTGCCTTCCACGTCAAGGAGAGTCCCATCCGGATACGGGACAAAATCTTCAATCTTGTATCTTCATAGTCCAACAGTTCGGCCAAAGTATATAGTCCGGCTGTCCGAGGACCCCCTAATCCAGGACTCCCTCAGTAGCCCTTGAACCAGGCTTCAATGACGATGAGTCCAGCACGCAGGTTGTCTTCGGCATTGCAAGGCGGGTTCCTTCTCTGAATACTCCATAGAAGATCTTGAATAAGAGGATCTTGTCCAGCTCTGCAAAACAATTTCCACTCACCATCGTAGAGAGCACAATATTCCACAAATCTAATCTACTGACAACTCTTCCTAGCGTGACATCATGCCACGGCCCGACCCTTATGAATCGTTTTTCCCAACCTGCCATTACACGTATTGCGAGGCGGGTTTATTGGCATGTCTTGTCGAAGCAGAGATCATGTTCCCGGGATTCTCATCAATACGGGTGTCGGTAACCCAACTACGTCTGTTAGTATGACTCCTCGATTTTAGGCAAGTTCAAACGGTCACGCTGAGGACGCGTGAGATTTACCCCCTTTATAGAGGGACCGAGGCTTGTCCCTTTCTTCCCACGCTTGCTCTGTTGGAAATATGCCCTAGAGGCAATAATAAATTAGTTATTATTATTATATTTCCTTGTTCATGATAATCATTTATTATCCATGCTATAATTGTATTGATAGGAAATTCAGATACATGTGTGGGTACACAGACAACACCATGTCCCTAGTACGCCTCTAATTGACTAGCTCGTTGATCAATAGATGGTTACGGTTTCCTGACCATGGACATTGGATGTCGTTGATAACGGGATCACATCATTAGGAGAATGATGTGATGGACAAGACCCAATCCTAAGCCTAGCACAAAGATCGTGTAGTTTGTATGCTAAAGCTTTTCTAATGTCAAGTATCATTTCCTTAGACGATGAGATTGTGCAACTCCCGAATACCGTAGGAATGCTTTGGGTGTACCAAACGTCACAACATAACTGGGTGGCTATAAAGGTGCACTACAGGTATCTCCGAAAGTGTCTGTTGGGTTGGCACGAATCGAGACTGGGATTTGTCACTCCGGTTGAGGGAAAGGTATCTCTGGGCCCACTCGGTAGGACATCATCATAATGTGCACAATGTGACCAAGGGGTTGATCATGGGATGATGTGTTACGGAACGAGTAAAGAGACTTGCCGGTAACAAGGTTGAACAAGGTATCGGCATACCGACGATCGAATCTCGGGCTAGTACAATACCGCTAGACAAAGGGAATTGTATACGAGATTGCTTGAATCCTTGAGATTGGGGTTCATCCGATGAGATCATCGTGGATCATGTGGGAGCCAATATGGGTATCCAGATCCCGCTGTTGGTTATTGGCCAGAGAGCTGTCTCGGTCATGTCTGCATGATTCCCGATCCCGTAGGGTCTACACACTTAAGGTTCGGTGACGCTAGAGTTGTTATGGGAATTGGTGTGCAGTTACCGAATGTTGTTCGGAGTCTCGGATGAGATCCTGGACATCACGAGGAGTTCCGAAATGGTCCGGAGGTAAAGATTTATATATGGGAAGTCCTATTTTGGCCACCGGAAAATGTTCGGGATTTTTCGGTATTGTACCGGGAAGGTTCTAGAAGGTTCCGGAGTGGGGACCACCAGCATGGGGGGACCCACATGAACGTGGGTAGTGGGGGCAAGGCCCCACACCCTTGGTCAAGGCTCACCAAGAACCCCCCTTAGAAGGAATAAGATCATATCCCGAAGGGATAAGATCAAGATCCCTAAAAAGGGGGGATAACAATCGGTGGGGAAGGGAATGATGGGATTTCTTTCCTCCCACCTTTGCCAACGCCCCAATGGACTTGGAGGGCAAGAAACCAGCCCCCTCCACCCCTATATATAGTGGGGAGGCGCATGGGAGCTTCAGCCTTGCCCCTGGCACAACCCTCTCCCTCCCCAACACCTCTTCTGTAGTAGTAGTGCTTGGCGAAGCCCTCCCGGAGAACTGCAAGCTCCACCACCACGCCGTCGTGTTGCCGGAGCTCTCCCTCAACTTCTCCTCTCCCTTGCTGGATCAAGAAGGAGGAGACGTCCCCGGCCTGTACGTGTGTTGAACGCGGAGGTGCCGTCCGTTCGGCACTAGGATATCCGGTGATTTGGATCACGATGAGTACGGCTCCTTCAACCCCGTTCTCTTGAACGCTTCCGCTTAGCAATCTACAAGGGTATGTAGATGCACTCCCCTCTCTCTCATTGCTAGTTTCTCCATAGATAGATCTTGGTGACTCGTAGGAAAATTTTGAATTTCTACTACGTTCCCCAACAGTGGTATCAGAGCTAGGTCTATTGGGTAGATTCTATGCACGAGTAGAACACAAAGTAGTTGTGGGCGTTGATTTTGTTCAATATGCTTACCGTTACTAGTCCAATCTTGTTTCGACGGCATTGTGGGATGAAGCGGCCTGAACCGACCTTACACGTACACTTACGTGAGACAGGTTCCACCGACTGACATGCACTTGTTGCATAAGGTGGCTAGCGGGTGCTAGTCTCTCCCACTTTAATCGGATCAGATTTGATGAAAAGGGTCCTTATGAAGGGTAAATAGCAATTGACATATCACGTTGTGGTTTTTGCGTAGGTAAGAAACGTTCTTGCTAGAAACCCATAGCAGCCACGTAAAACATGCAAACAACAATTAGAGGACGTCTAACTTGTTTTTGCAGGGTATGCTATGTGATGTGATATGGCCAAAAAGAATGCGATGAATGATATGTGATGTATGAGATTGATCATGTTCTTGTAATAGGAATCACGACTTGCATGTCGATGAGTATGACAACCGGCAGGAGCCATAGGAGTTGTCTTAATTTATTGTATGACCTGCGTGTCATTGAACAACGCCATGTAATTACTTTACTTTATTGCTAACCGGTAGCCATAGTAGTAGAAGTAATAGTTGGCGAGACAACTTCATGAAGACACGATGATGGAGATCATGATGATGGAGATCATGGTGTCATGCCGGTGACGATGATGATCGTCGAGCCCCGAAGATGGAGATCAAAAGGAGCAAAATGATATTGGCCATATCATGCCACTTTTTGATTGCATGTGATGTTTCTCATGTTTATGCATCTTATTTGCTTAGAGCGACGGTAGTAAATAAGATGATCCCTCATTAAAATTTCAAGAAAGTGTTCCCCCTAACTGTGCACCATTGCGAAAGTTCGTCGTTTCGAAGCACCACGTGATGATCGGGTGTGATAGATTCTAACATTCACATACAACGGGTGTAAGCCAGATTTACACACGCGAAACACTTAGGTTGACTTGACGAGCCTAGCATGTACAGACATGGCCTCGAAACACAAGAGACCGAAAGGTCGAGCATGAGTCGTATAGTAGATACGATCAACATGAAGATGTTCACCGATGATGACTAGTCCGTCTCACGTGATGATCGGACACGGCCTAGTTGACTCGGATCATGTAATCACTTAGATGACTAGAGGGATGTCTATCTGAGTGGGAGTTCATTAGATGAACTTAATTATCCTGAACATATAGTCAAAAGCCCTTTGCAAATTATGTCATAGCTCGCGCTTTAGTTCTACTGTTTTAGATATGTTCCTAGAGAAAATATAGTTGAAAGTTGACAGTAGCAATTATGCGGATAGTAGAAGGCTTATGTCCTTAATGCACCGCTCGGTGTGGTGCACCTCGAACGTGGTCTGTGGATGTTGCGAACATCTGACATACACGTTTTGATGACTGCATGATAGTTCGGTAATGTTAAATGGTTTAGAATTGAGGCACCGAAGACATTTTTCAAATGTCGCAGAACATATGAGATGTTTCGAGGGCTGAAATTGGGATTTCAGGCTCGTGCCCACTTCAAGAGGTATAAGACCTCCAACGATTTTCTTAGCCTGCATAATAAGGGAGAAAAGCTCAATCTTGAGCTTGTGCTCAGATTGTCTGAGTACAACAATCACTTGAACTGAGTGGGAGTTGATCTTCCAAATGAGATAGTGATGTTTCTCCAAAGACATTGCCACCAAGCTACTAGAGCTTCGTGATGATATATAACATAACAGGGATAGATATAATGATCCTTGATCTATTCACAATGTTCGACACCGCGAATGTAGAAATCAAGAAGGAGCATCAATTGTTGATGGTTAGTGAAACCACTAGTTTTAAGAAGGGCAAGGGCAAGAAGGGGTACTTCATGAAACGGTAAATCAGTTGCTGCTCCAGTGAAGAAACCCAAGGTTGAACCCAAACCCAAGACTAAGTGCTTCTGTAATAAGGGGAACAACCACTGGAGCAGAATTACCCTAGATACTTAGTAGATGAGAAGGATGGCGAGGTCGATAGAAGTATATTGTATATACATTGTGTTAATGTGTACTTTACTAGTACTCTTAGTAGCACCAGGGTATTAGATACCTGTTCGGTTGCTAAGTATTAGTAACTCGAAATAAAAGAGCTACGGAATAAACGGAGACTAGCTAAAGGTGAGATGACGATGTGTGTTGGAAGTGTTTCCAAGGTTGATGTGATAAAGCATCGCCTGCTCCGTCTACCATCGAGATTGGTGTTAAACCTAAATAATTGTTATTTGGTGTTCGCGTTAAGCATAGACATGATTGGATTATGTCTATCACAATACGGTTATTCATGTAAGGAGAATAATGGTTACTCTATTTATTTGAATAATACCTTCAATGGTCTTGCACCTAAAAGAATGGTTCATTGAATCTCGATCGTAGTGATACACATTTTCATGCCAAAAGATATAAGATAGTAATGATAGTACCACTTACTTGTGGCACTGCCATGTAAGTCATATTGGTATAGAACGCGTGAAGAAGCTCCATGTTGATGGATCTTTGGACTCACTCGTTTTTGAAAAGTTTGAGACATGCGAGCCATGTCTATTGGTGTATACGCATGAAGAAACTCCATGCAGATGGATCGTTTGGACTCACTTGATTTTGAATCGATTGAGAAATGCAAAGAATACCACATGGGCAAGATGACTGAAAAGCCTCATTTTCAGTAAGATGAAACAAGATAGCAACTTGTTGGAAGTAACACATTTTGATGTGTGCAGTCCAATGAGTACCGAGGCATGCAGTGAATATCGTTATGTTCTTACTTCACACATGATTTGAGTAGATGTTGAGTATATTTACTTGATGAAACACAAGTCTGAATTATTGAATGGTTCAAGTAATTTCAGAGTGAAGTTGAAGATCATTGTGACAAGAGGATAAAATGTCTATGATATGTTCATAGAGATAAGTATCTGAGTTACGAGCTTTGGCACGTAATTAAGACATTGTGGAAATTGTTTCACAATTAATACCGCCTGAAACACCATAGTGTGATGGTGTGTCCGAACATCATAGTTGCACCCTATTGGATATATATGGTGTGTACCATGATGTCTCTTATCAAATTACCACTATCGTTCATGGGTTAGGCATTAGAGACAACCGCACTCACTTAAATAGGGCACCACATAATTCCGTTGAGACAACACCGTTTGAACTATGGTTTGGAGAAACCTAAGTTGTCGTTTCTTAAAAGTTTGGGGCTGCGACGCTTATGTGAAAAAGTTTCAGGTTGATAAGCTCGAACCTGTGACGCCCGGGTAATCATGCTACAGTAATTCCACGCTAATGATGCCACGTCACCTCGGTTAGTGTTAGTAATCTCACGTTAGTTCAAAACCGGTTCGAATTCAAATTCAAAATCAAGCAAATAATAAAAGTTTTTAAATATTAAAACTAAAAATGTTCGGAGTGAGCCAAATAATGCATAGGTAATTATGGTAAGGAAACCACACTTTCATAAAATGTTTAGATGCTTAAATGTGAATGAAACAGCAACATAACCAATATAATAAATGCCTTTTATTATTTATAAAATGTTAAAGTATTTTATTTAGGGGTTTAAACTTTTGTAACAAAGGTATAATTAGTAATACTGATTTTGGTACAACTTTTATGTTTTTTTTATAAAACTTAAAAAGATGAGACTAAAAGTAAAACAGTAAAAGGAAAAATAAATAAATAAAGACAAACAAAAAAAACAAGAAAAGGGGAGCCTCCCCCACTGGGCCAACCGGCCCAGCTAGTCAGGCGGCCGGCCAGCCCACTACGCCCTGGCCTATATCCCCGCTAGCCCCCCCTGAAACCCTAACTCCCTCGCCCCCTCCCGATCCAGATTGGATCGGGGCGAAACCCCCCACTTCCCCGCTCCTATCTCTGCCTTCCCCGACCCCCTCTGGATCGGGGCACGACCCCGACGAGGCCGCAACCCCGCCACTCGTCCCCGACACCATGCCTCACCACCGCCGCCCCGAAGCGCCAACCCCATCGTC
>NC_041389.1:690173812-690174322 GCF_002162155.2 Triticum dicoccoides | reverse complement strand
GATTGGATCGGGGCGAAACCCCCCACTTCCCCGCTCCTATCTCTGCCTTCCCCGACCCCCTCTGGATCGGGGCACGACCCCGACGAGGCCGCAACCCCGCCACTCGTCCCCGACACCATGCCTCACCACCGCCGCCCCGAAGCACCAACCCCGGCGCTCACCGTTGCCGCCTCATTCCGCCTCCCCGATGCCGGACCTCGCATCCCCGTCTCTCCCTCGTCTGCATCGGGTGGCAGCCGCGCCCCGACCCCGCCGACGCAGATGCCGCGCGCCACCCCGTTGCTCCTCGTCGGCGCCACGAAGCCCGCTGCCGTCGCCGGATCGACCTCGCCGTGGCCTCCTCGACCTCCTCTTCGAGCACCGCTGCCCGGACCCTACACCCCGCCGTGAGCCGCGGCCTTTTCCCTTCTCTCCCCGCGTCGGCCGCGCACTCGCCGTTCCCCGCCTCTGCCTGCGCCCGGGGCGCGCCCACCCGCTTCTCCCGTGCGCGCTCGCCGCGCTCGGGCCTCG
>NC_041389.1:690142443-690173642 GCF_002162155.2 Triticum dicoccoides | reverse complement strand
GGCCGCTAGCCGCCGTGGCTCCCCGCCAGGGCCGCGCCCCCTGCTCCCCTCGCCCCACGCCGGCACCGCCGCCCTGCTGCCGCTTGTGCGGTGGCCGCCGGCAACCTCGCCCCGCACTGGGCGGGATGCGCCCCTGCGCCCATCCCTGGCCGGCGACGTGCCCCGCCGTGGCCACCCGTGCCCACGCCCGCGTGCCCCTGGGCGTGCACCCGAACGGGGCACACCCGTTGCGCCCGAACCCGAACGCACGCACACCCGAACCGATAGCCCCCCCCGGGCCACTGACTAGGGGGCCCCGCCCCAGAACGGTTTTATAAAAAAAAAGAATTAAAAAAATATATTAAATAAATAAATAATAATTAAGTTAATTAATTAATTAAGGAATTAATTAAGTTAATTAATCATAATTAGATTAACCTAATTAACTAATTAGTTTAATTAAACATTAATTAGACTAAACAGTCAATGACGAACGGGACCCACCTGTCAGGTTGACCAAGTCAACCCTGTTGACTGCTGACGTCAGCATGACATCATGCTGACGTCATAAATTCATTTTCGAATTAAATAATTAATTAATTAAATTCCAGAAATTAATATAATCTTTAGAAAATCATATCTTTTAATCCGTAACTCGGATTAAAATATTTTCAACATGAAAGTTGCTCAAAACGACGTGACGAACCCGGATACGCAGCCCGTTCGTCCACCACACACCTCTAACATACCAAACACGCAACTTTCCCCCTCCGGTTCATCTGTCCGAAAACGCGAAACACCGGGAATACTTTCCCGGATGTTTCCCCCCTTCGTCGGTATCACCTACTACCGCTATTGGGCACACCTAGCATCGTTACTTGTCATGTCATGCATCGATATGCATTTGTTTGCATTGTATTCATTGTTTCTTCCCCCTCTCCTCTCCGGTAGACTACGAGACCGACGCTGCTGCTGCCCAGTTCGACTACGGAGTTGACGACCCCTCCTTCTTGCCAGAGCAACCAGGCAAGCCCCCCCTTTGATCACCAGATATCGCCTACTCTTCTCTATACTGCTTGCATTAGAGTAGTGTAGCATGTTACTGCTTTCCGTTAATCCTATTCTGATGCATAGCCTGTCATTGCTGCTACAGTCATTGATACCTTACCCGCAATCCTAAATGCTTAGTATAGGATGCTAGTGTTCCATCAGTGACCCTACACTCTTGTCCGTCCGCCATGCTATACTACTGGGCTGTGATCACTTCGGGAGGTGATCACGGGCATATACTATATACTTTGCACTGTTACATTACTGGTGATACTGTTTGGAGATGGGGGCTGAAGGGGCAGGTGGCTCCATCCAGGTAGTGGTGGGCCTGAGTTCCCGACGGCCCCCGACTGTTACTTTGTGGCGGAGCAACAGGGCAGGTTGAGACCACCTAGGAGACAGGTGGGCCTGGCCTTGTTCGGCATTCGCGGATACTTAACACGCTTAACGAGATCTTGGTATTTGATCTGAGTCTGGCAACGAGCCTATACGCACTAACCATCTACGTGGGAGTAGTTATGGGTATCCCGACGTCGTGGTATCAGCCGAAACACTTCAGACGTCAGCGACGGAGCGGCGCGCGCCGAATTGGACTGGAACGCCACTAGGCTAGGTCTGCTTTCGGCCGTGTACGCAACGTGCAGGTGTGCTATGGGCGATGGGCCCAGACCCTGTGCGCTTAGGTTTAGACCGGCGTGCTGGGCTCTCTGTTTTGCCTAGGTGGGGCTGCGACGTGTTGATCTTTCGCGGCCGGGCATGACCCAGGAAAGTGTGTCCGGCCAAATGGGATCAAGCGTGTGGGGTTATGTGGTGCACCCCTGCAGGGAAGTTAATCTATTCGAATAGCCGTGATCTTCGGTAACAGGACGACTTGGAGTTGTACCTTGACCTTATGACAACTAGAACCGGATACTTAATAAAGCACACCCTTCCAAGTGCCAGATACAACCGGTGGTCGCTCTCTCTCAGGGATACGAGGAGAGGATCGCCGGGTAGGATTATGCTATGTGATGCTATTTGGAGATGCTACTTGGAGACGCTACTTGGAGGACTTCAATCTACTCTCTTATACTTGATGCAAGACGGAGGCTGCCAGAAGCGTAGTCTTCGACAGGATTAGCTATCCCTCTCTTATTCTGGCATTCTGCAGTTCAGTCCACTGATATGGCCTCCTTAAACATATACCCATGCATATGTAGTGTAGTTCCTTGCTTGCGAGTACTTTGGATGAGTACTCACGGTTGCTTTCTCCCCCCTTTTCCCCCTTTGTTTCGTTCTGGTTGTCGCGACGAGATACTGGAGTCCAGGAGCCAGACGCCACCGTCAACGACGACCCCTACTACACCGGAGGTGCCTACTACTACGTGCAGCCCGCTGACGACGACCAGGAGTAGTTTAGGAGGATCCCAGGCAGGAGGCCTGCGCCTCTTTCGATCTGTATCCCAGTTTGTGCTAGCCTTCTTAAGGCAAACTTGTTTAACTTGTCTGTACTCAGATATTGTTGCTTCCGCTGACTCGTCTATGATCGAGCACTTGTATTCGAGCCCTCGAGGCCCCTGGCTTGTATTATGATGCTTGTATGACTTATTTATGTTTTAGAGTTGTGTTGTGATATCTTCCCGTGAGTCCCTGATCTTGATCGTACACATTTGCGTGCATGATTAGTGTACGATTAAATCGGGGGCGTCACAGAACCCAAAGCGTATAAAATGCATCTTCATAGGACACCCAAAACAGTTGGGTATTCCTCCTAATTTAGATCCGAAAGCAATAGGGATTGTTTCTTGAATCGGGTCCTTACTCGAGGAAAAGTTTCTCTCAAAAGAATTGAGTGGGAGGATGGTGGAGACTTGATGAGGTTGTTGAACCATCACTTCAAGTAGTGTCTAGCAGGGCACAGGAAGTTGTTCCTGTGGCACCTACACCAATTGAAGTAGAAGATTATGATAGTGATCATGAAACTTCGGATCAAGTCACTACCAAACCTCGTAGGTCGACGAGGATGCATACTGCTTCAGATTAGTACGTAATCCTGTCTTGGAGGTCATGTTTCTAGATAACAATGAACCTACGAACTATGGAAAAGCGATGGTGGGCCCAGATTCCAACGAATGGCTCGAGGCCATAAAATCTGAGAGAGGATCCATGACTTTGGAAGAAATACTTGATGGTCGTAAGGCCGTTGGGTAAAGATGGATTTGAAAAGGAAGACAGACAATGATGGTAAGTATCACCATTAAGAAAGCTCGACTTGTCGTTAAAGATGTTTTCAGACGAGTTCAAGGAGTTGACTTCGGTGAGGCTTTCTCACTCGTAGTGATGCTAAGAGTCTGTCGGAAATGGATTATCAGTTACTGCATTATTTATGAAATCTTGCATATAGGATGTCAAAAACCATTGTTTCCTTGACAGTTTTCTTGAGGAAAGATTGTATGTAATAAAACCAGAAAGTTTTGACAATCCTGAAAGACGCTAACAAGTATGCAAAGCTCCAGCAGTCCTTCTAAGGACTGGAGTAAGCATCTCGGATTTGGAATGTAGGCTTTGATGAGATGATCAAAGATTTTGGGTTTATACAAAGTTTATGAGAAACTTGTATTTCCAAAGAAGTGAGTGGGAGCGCTATAGAATTTCTGATAAGTATATGTTGTTGACATATTGTTGATCAAAAATGATGTAGAATTTCTGGAAAGCATATAGGGTTATTTGAAAAGTGTTTTTCAATGGAAAACCTGGATTAAGCTACTTGAACATTGAGCATCAAGATCTATGAGGATAGATCAAAAATGCTAAATGGTACTTTCAAATGAGCACATACCTTGACATGATCTTGAAGGTGTTCAAGATGGATCAGTCAAAGAAGGAGTTCTTGCCTGAGTTGTAAGGTATGAAGTTAAGAGTTAAAGCTCGAACACAGCAGAAGAGAGAGAAAGGACGAATGTTGTCCCCTATGCTTCAGACGTAGGCTCTATAGTATGCTATGCTGTGTACCGCACCAGAAGTGTGCCTTGCCATGAGTCAGTCAAGGGGTACAAGAATGATCCAGGAATGGATCATTGGACATCGGTCAAAATTGTCCTTGGAGTAAATAAGGACATGTTTCTCGATTATGGAGGTGATAAAGAGTTCGGCGTAAAGGGTTACGTTGATGCAAGATTTAACACCTATCCGAGTGACTTTGAGTAGCAAACCTGTCGAGGATATACCCCGCGGTATGACCCGGCCGGAAGTATGACCCGGCAGGACTTGGCGCTTCACCGATGACCCACCGGAGGACTGGCGACTCACGGGTCCGGCGGCTCACTGGTCAGATGACTCACGGATGACCCCGACAGCGGGTCACATAGAAGACTAGGCCCAAGGCCCAGTAGGCCGGCTCATATTATAGTGGGCCGTCTTAAGACAGAAGGCATGAGGAATATTTCCTTTACAAGGAAGCAAGACCCGTACTTGTATCCGACTTGTAATAGAGAATAAGTTAGTTCTAATCCTAATAGGACTCTACATGTAAGCCGCCCCTTGAACTTATATAAGGAGGGGCAGGGCTCCCCAAAGAGGGACAGGCAAGAAGAAACAATCCTTAGGGCTAGACACAAAGAGCCGGATTACGAGCGACTCCCTCGTGATGATAATGAGATCTAGCCTCAAAAAGCATGTAGGGTTGTTACCGGATGATGTTTCCCGGGGCCCGAAGCTGTCTAAACCCTTGCCTTCTGTTGCATCTCTCGATTTCGCTCAACCCCTCTCAAGCTACCACATAAATGCATTGGCCTCACGACTAAGTCCTCGCACTAAGGACATCTGACGTATTAATTCCACGACAAAACCGGATACGTATAGTGGAGCAACCATTTGGAATAGCATCAAGTGGAGCGTGGAAGCAGCATTTACAATATGACCTAGAGATTTGCGAAGTACACACGGATCTGAATGTTGCAGACCCGTTGACTAAAACCTCTCTCACAAGCAAAACATGATCAAACCCCAGAACTCATTGAGTCTTAATCACATGGTGATGTGAACTAGTTTAGTGACACTAGTAAACTTTTTGGATGTTGGTCACATGGCGATGTGACCTATCAGTGTTAATCACATGGCGATGCGAACTAGATTATTGACTCTAGTGCAAGTGGGAGACTGTTGGAAATATGCCCTAGAGGCAATAATAAATTAGTTATTATTATTATATTTCCTTGTTCATGATAATCGTTTATTATCCATGCTATAATTGTATTGATAGGAAACTCAGATACATGTGTGGGTACATAGACAACACCATGTCCCTAGTAAGCCTCTAATTGACTAGCTCGTTGATCAATAGATGGTTATGGTTTCCTGACCATGGACATTGGATGTCGTTGATAACGGGATCACATCATTAGGAGAATGATGTGATGGACAAGACCCAATCCTAAGCCTAGCACAAAGATCGTGTAGTTCATATGCTAAAGCTTTTCTAATGTCAAGTATCATTTCCTTAGACCATGAGATTGTGCAACTCCCGGATACCGTAGGAATGCTTTGGGTGTACCAAACGTCACAACGTAACTGGGTGGCTATAAAGGTGCACCACAGGTATCGCCGAAAGTGTCTGTTGGGTTGGCACGAATCGAGACTGGGATTTGTCAGTCCGGTTGACGGAAAGCTATCTCTGGGCCCACTCGGTAGGACATCATCATAATGTGCACAATGTGACCAAGGGGTTGATCACGGGATGATGTGTTACGGAACGAGTAAAGAGACTTGCCGGTAACAAGATTGAACAAGGTATCGGCATACCGACGATCGAATCTCAGGCAAGTACAATACCGCTAGACAAAGGGAATTGCATACGAGATTGCTTGAATACTTGACATCGTGGTTCATCCGATGAGATCATCGTGGAACATGTGGGAGCCAACATGGGTATCCAGTTCCCGCTGTTGGTTATTGGCCAGAGAGCTGTCTCGGTCATGTCTGCATGATTCCCGAACCCGTATGGTCTACACACTTAAGGTTCGGTGACGCTAGAGTTGTTATGGGAATTGGTGTGCAGTTACCGAATGTTGTTTGGAGTCCCGGATGAGATCCCGGACATCACGAGGAGTTTCGGAATGGTCCGGAGGTAAAGATTTATATATGGGAAGTCCTATTTTGGCCACCGGAAAATGTTCGGGATTTTTCGGTATTGTACCGAGAAGGTTCTAGAAGGTTCCGGAGTGGGGCCCACCAGCATGGGGGGACCCACATGAACGTGGGTAGTGGGGGCAAGGCCCCACACCCTTGGTCAAGGCGCACCAAGATCCCCCCTTAGAAGGAATAAGATCATATCCCGAAGGGATAAGATCAAGATCCCTAAAAAGGGGGGATAACAATCGGTGGGGAAGGAAATGATGAGATTTCTTTCCTACCACCTTTGCCAACGCCCCAATGGACTTGGAGGGCAAGAAACCAGCCCCTTCCACCCCTATATATAGTGGGGAGGCGCATGGGAGCTTCACCCTTGCCCCTGGCGCAGCCCTCTCCCTCCCCAACACCTCCTCCGTAGTAGAAGTGCTTGGCGAAGCCCTCCCGGAGAACTGCAAGCTCCACCACCACGCCGTCGTGCTGCCAGAGCTCTCCCTCAACTTCTCCTCCCCCCTTGCTGGATCAAGAAGGAGGAGACGTCTCCGGGCTGTACGTGTGTTGAACGCGGAGGTGCCGTCCGTTTGGTACTAGGATCTCCGGTGATTTGGATCATGATGAGTACGACTCCTTCAACCCCGTTCTCTTGAATGCTTCAGCTTAGCAATCTACAAGGGTATGTAGATGCACTCCCCTCTCTCTCGTTGCTAGTTTCTCCATAGATAGATCTTGGTGACTCATAGGAAAATTTTGAATTTCTGCTATGTTCCCCAACATGCTCCTCCCCCCACCTCGAGTTCCAACACCCAAAGCTCAGGCTTAAGCGCTTCGGACCTTCAATCATGTCCGGATCCAACCTCCAAGGTCGATGGATGGCCTCCTCTATCATAGTGGAGGACATCAAGAAGCTCAGGGAGGCCAGGTATCTGACCGCCGAAATCCTGCACATGCTACCTGCTCAAGGGCAGGTCATCCCCACTCCCGAACCCAATGAGAGCGTCGTATTTGTTTCCCACTTCCTCTGAGGGTTAGGCTTTAGTCTCGATCCCTTTGTTAGAGGTCTCATGTTCTATTACGGGCTATATTTTCATGATCTAGCTTCGGACTCCATCCTTCACATCTCGTCGTTTATCGTCGTGTGTGAAGCCTTCCTCCTCATCACCCCACACTTCGGCCTATGGCTCAAGACCTTCAATATAAAGCCGAAGGTGATCGATGGGCGATATGCGGAATGCGGAGGCGCTATAATAAGCAAAAGCACCGATGCCCTATGGCCAGAGGGTTCCTTCCCGGAGGTGTCCGACTGATGGCAGCGGAGGTGGTTCCATATCACAGCTCCTCGAGGCACAAAGTGGGTGGCTGCCCCCGCCTTTTGCTCGGGCCCTCCGCCTCAACTGGCGTCGTGGGTCAACGAGGGACTGGATTGGGGGCCAGCTAATGACGCACCGACATTGCAAAGCTGCATTCGGGATCTTCTCAAGAGGAATGTCAGTCTTGTCAAGGTAATGCAAGTAATGCTAGTTCGTCGGGTCCTGTCGTGCCAATGTCGACCTCGCCGCATGTGGGAGTTCAACCTGGAAGGACCACGAACTATTCAACAATTCTTCGGCTTGATGCTCGAAGGGATGTACATGTTGTTCTTCGGATCACGAATAAAGTGTCCGGACACCACCGAGGACGCGGGTCTCAACTACAACCGTCCAGATACCCAAGTAAGTAATTTCGCAACCGAACATGCTCTCTTTATATCTGACACAAGACCAATCTAAAAAATGTTCTCATCCAGGACTAGATACGGAAGGCGGAAACAATCAGGTGTTCGGCCCCTCTTCCCGAAGGCTTGCCGGATCCTGTACTGGCCAGGATGCTTGAGCGCGCACCCTATCAAGTGCCATCAGGAGAAGATGAAGGGAAGAAGAAAGAAGCCAAGAGCAGGCTTCATACATTACACATCCAAACCGGGGGAATTAATATCTCTATGAAGGAGAATAGTCAGGGAGGGGAATCTAAAATCCCCTCCCCCCATGGGAAGAAAAGGGCCGCCTCTGAAGACTTGGAAACGGAGGGTTCCAAACGAGGGAAGAAACCCTCGCCAGGGGGCCCTGCCCCAGAGGGTGTTCTCACCGCACAACACCCGCAAACGAGCCAGCGCTCTACCGAGCTGTAAGTGAATCAGAAGTACTTTGGTAAATATATCATGCTTTACTTCTAAGAATAATAACCAAGATCTATCTCTTGCAGTCCGGCTCGTAGCCCTTCTCAACAGAGTTCGTCTTTGGGGGTTCTTCTTCCGAAGATGATGGAGAGTGAAACGCCTCCTCCTGCCTCCTGCCCCATGGGGCGAACGACCCCGAGGTGTCGTCACGGAGTATTTCTCCTGATCCACTAAAGCCAGAAGTTAATGCTTCGGCCGCCCGAAGCCCGGAGTATTCGGCTCCCAAGGAGAGCAACAAGAAGAGTCCAGGATTGTCCGGCACACAACCAGACACACTGACGGGCCTTCTAGAGTGAGCGTCTATCTCAGAGGCGCACCGTACTTTAATGGGTATGGTGTTTGAGAGGATTTCATCCGCCAAAAGCGGGTTGAATGAAGCTTTTACGAGCCTGCTCAAAGGCTTTGAGGTACGCAAAGTAATATGTAAACTTTCGGCTGTACCGCACACGCTAGGTGTGCTTCGTATAGATAGTAGCCCCTGAGAGTCTGGTTGCCAGCCCGAGGTGGCAAACAGAGGATCATACTCCCAAGTAATGATCGCGCTGTGTTATGTGCAGATGGCTGAGGGTCTAGCGGTTGACCGGACTGCTGAATTCGCCAAACTGAGGCGACAACTTGATGTGGTGGATGCCGACATCACGCTTGTGAACAAGCGGCTTGACGAGGCACAGGGTATGTGTTTTTTTGGCTTGTCAGCTAATATTAAGAGGAGCATGATGCTAGTATCTATAATATGTTGTGGCTGCAGATGGAGTTGCTCCCGTGGAGGCCCTTCGAGCGGAACTTGCCCTAGCCAAGGAACAAGCCAGGATAAGTGATGCGGCCGCCCTAAAGGTGGCCGAAGAGTTAAGAGCCGGGCAGGCTGCTCATCGCCGGAGTAAAGATAAAATAGCTGAGCTGGCTGTCGAGCTGAAAGATGCCGCCGACCGATATGAGCTCCTTGAAAAGGAGAGCCAAGCGAAAGCGGCTGACCTGAAGAAGGCCTTGGAAGCAGCCAAGGAAACGCGCTCTGAAATCAGAGCTGTACGGGAGGAGCTTCGACAAGCCGGAGATATCACGGCTGGGAGGCCCTTTTTGTTGCGGATGAAGTTTGGAGATCCAAAGTATGCTCCTCGGGATCAGTTATGGAGTGCTCCAGACGCGTATGCGGACTTCGCAAAGAGTACTGCTGATGCGACTGAGTTTTCCAATGATCGGAAAGATCATGAGGTAGAAAGGTTGTTCTGGTCGCAGTTCAGTGCCCCAATGCATCCGTTGCCATTGAATGAAAAGATGGCCTCATGGGTCGAGCTCCATAGGTTGTCCGGGCTTGCCATGAGGTTTGTCGTGGATCATCTTTGGCTGAAGGGACCAAGGCCGGACAATTATTTTGGTTTAGTGCAACAATTCCTTGGTGTTGTGTCGCGTATCGATGCTGTGAAGAGGTCGGCGTGCATAGAGGGTGAGCGGATGGCTCTTGCCCGTGTTAAAACATTTTGGGCAGGATGGAGGCCACCGGTATTGCAACCCGGGGTCCGGCGGAAGGCCAGGACCCGGCCGAGCACTATTTTGAAATAGGTTTTAGAAGGCGCCCATTTAATAGAGGCTCAGTGCTCAAAGAGTACCATGTTCGAGTGACATGTATCCCAATTGTAAAAACAATGCTACTTCGATTATAAAGGCCGTGTTTATACTTTTGCCCGAAAGTATTGTAGTGCCTCATGTGCGGCCGTTTATGTATGTATATAACCTGAAAGTTTGCAGTCGTCGGCTTCAGCCCCAAGCATATAATGCGGGGGTGTTCAAAAAAGGCGCGTAACCACACTTGATCCAACATCTTGGTCCATTAAGGAGGTGATAGCACATCGAACTAGGCAATCGGACTATATAGCTTTAACACTTTCACTTAGCCATAGAAGTTTGACGGTGGGGCTACTAATATCCCCTGGTACTTCCGCGTTCATCCGAATACGATGCGTGTACGTACATGATGGGAAATAAGTCCTTCATTAATGCGGAGGAATCCCGAAGATTCCGCTAGGTCATCGAGTGGTTGACCAGTCCCTCGCTATATCATGACAGTCAGTTTTCGGCTTTATCTACTGAGGTGCTCATCCGGAATAACCAGGGCACAATCGCAGTAGTTCTCCTTTGGCCGCCTTAGCCGATAAAACAAAACGTAAGGTAGCAAAACCCAGGAGCCGGGCAAACCCAACATTTGACCAAAGACATGATTCGGAGCTGATGCAAATAAGCCCAAACTTGCGACGCCGAACACTCCCGAAGGTATTCGGACTTTGTAACATATACTGGGCTGAGTAACGCCCTCAATAATGAACCCCGAATTTCTAGGTACGTGCATTAATCTGCCGTGGCAAAATGCCAATAACGCCAGTATCCCTCTCGGGTGTGTTAACTACCCGGGGGATGTCAAGCAACAAGAGACGTTAAAGAAGGTTTACATAGGGGCTTAATCTAAAGAGAAACCTTTGAGCGGGGCCCTGCTGCATGTCTGCGCCTTTGTCTCCGTTGTGCCGTATCCTGGAAGGGTGTCGCACGATGGTCATCTGTAAAAAGGAAAATCCTAGGTAAAAGAGTCTGGTGTAAGCGCGCGAAAAGTTGGTTATTCTCAATGAATCATGAAAATGCAATCTATTATTATATTAATAAGGTCGAGCCGAACTGTGATTTTTTTTACATTCGGGCAGCCCCTAGCACCGCTTATGGGGGTATATCCATAGACCCAAGCTCAGGTTTATCTGGGCTGTTACAAGCGGTAGTGCGCTGGACTTGTCTAACCGTGTCCGTGGTCTTAACGACCCGTCATGTATTCTGGTTGAAGAGGCCGCTTAGTGTTCGGCTGCTAGAGCCGCCACATATTCTTCCGCACGTAAGGAACACTCTATGTTTCCGTTAACTATGATGACGCCACGTGGACGGGGCATTTTGAGTTTAAGGTAGGCATAGTGCGGTACTGCGTTGAAGCTTGCGAAGGCCGCTCTTTCGAGTAGTGCGTGATAGCCGCTTTGGAATGGAGCGATGTCGAAGATTAATTCTTTGCTTCTAAAGTTGTCGGGAGAACCGAATATAACCTCTAGTACTAGCGAGCCCGTGCAACGGGCCTCCACACCTGGTATTACTCCTTTAAAGGTAGTATTACTTTGGCTGATTCTTGACAGGTCTATCCCCATTTTAGGGACAGTGTCCTGATATATCAGGTTAAGACTACTGCCGCGTCCATAAGGACTCAGGTGAGAAGGTATCCGTCAATTATTGGGTCAAGCACCAAGGCAGCCGATCCCCCGTGCTGGATACTAGTCGGATGATCCCTGCAATCAAAAGTGATTGGGCATGCCGACCAAGGGTTGAATTTGGGGGTGACGGGCTCTACAGCGTATATGTCTCGGAGTGCGCGTTTGCGCCTTCTCTTCGGTATATGAGTTGCGTAGATCATATTCACTGTTTTGACTTCCGGTGGGAATTTTTTCTGTCCCCTAGTGTTCGGCTGGCGAGGCTCATCCTTGTCTTCACTTGGTGTCTCCCTTCCTTTGTGTTCGGCGTTTAGCTTGCCGGCCTGCTTGAAGAGCTGGGGCAAACGCGATGTAGGACATAGTTTGGCCAAGAGTCTCCTGATAAAGAGAGAGACCTCAATGAATTTAGCACGTCACTCAAGCGTGAGTGTTGAAAGATATCCGCGGAGGTCAACTCCATGATCGGTGCCCAATCAGATTCGATAGGCACGGACGTGCGGGGTTCGGAACCGAAGACCGGAGACGAGCTCGGGGGTCTGGTGACACAGATCTCTTTGGAGGTGGAGTCTGTGTTTGGCTCCAACTCCGATGAGTGTGCGGTCTCCGTGTCGGGGTCCATCCATTCGTCCTCGGATGGCGCGATCTGCTCCAGAGTAAAGGCCGGGGCAGCCGCAGGTGCGATATCCCGAACACCGACCGATGGCAGATCCAAGTCATGCACGTCCTGATTGTTCGACGCTCCTGACGTAGGCTCGAACCCGTTGAAGACCAAGTCTCCGCGGGTATCGACGGTGTAGTTCAAGTTTCCAAACCTAACCTGATGGCCAGGGACGTAGCTGTCGACCTGCTCCAAACGGCCAAGCGAGTTGGCCCGCAGTACGAAGCCGCAGAATATAAAGATCTGTCTGGGAAGGAAAACCTCACCCTGGATCGCATCGTTACTGATGATTGAAGGATCCATCAAGCCCTATCGTGACGACAGAGTGGAACTCTCATTGAAAGCACCAATGTCGGTGTCAAAACCGATGAATCTCGGGTAGGGGGTCCCGAACTGTGCGTCTAAGACTAATGGTAACCGGAGGCGGGGGACACGATGCTTACCCAGGTTCGGGCCCTCTCGGTGGAGGTAACACCCTACTTCCTGCTTGATTGATCTTGATGATATGACTATTACAAGAGTTGATCTACCACGAGATCGTAGAGGCTAAACCCTAGAAGCTAGCCTATGATTGTGATTGTTGTTCTTGTCCTACAGACTAAACCCTCCGGTTTATATAGACACCAGAGGGGGCTAGGGTTTCACAGAGTCGGTTACAGAGAAGGAGATCTACGTATCCAAATCACCAAGCTTGCCTTCCACGCCAAGGAGAGTCCCATCCGGACACGGGACGAAGTCTTCAATCTTGTATCTTCATAGTCCAACAGTCCGGCCAAAGTATATAGTCCGGCTGACCGAGGACCCCCTAATCCAGGACTCCCTCACACGTCGGTAGAACCAGTCTCGCGTAAGCGTAAGCATAATGTCGGTCCGGGCCGCTTCATCCAGCAATACCGCTGAATCAAAGTATGACATGCTGGTAAGCAGTATGACTTGTATCGCCCACAACTCACTTGTGTTCTACTTGTGCATATAACATCTATGCATAAACTTGGCTCTGATACCACTATTGGGGAACGAAGTATTTCAAAAAAATTCCTACAAACACGCAAAATCATGTTGATGCATAGCAACGAGAGGGGAGAGTGTTGTCCACGTACCCTCGTAGACCGTAAGGGAAGCGTTATGACAACGCGGTTGATGTAGTCATATGTTTTCACGATCGACCGATCCTAGTACCGAACGTACAACACCTCCGCGATCTGCACATGATCAGCTCAGTGACGTCCCACGAACTCACGATCCAGTAGAGCTTCAAGGGAGAGTTCCGTCAGCACGACGGCGTGATGACGGTGTTGATGAAGCTATCGACGCAGGGCTTCGCCTAAGCACCGCTACGATATAACCGAGGTGGATTATGGTGGAGGGGGGCACCGCACACGGCTAAATGATCAATCATCAACTTGTGTGTCTTGGGGTGCCCCCCAACCCCGTAAATAAAGGAGCTAGGGGGAGGCGGCCGGCCAGGAGGAGGACGCGCCAAGGGGGGAATCCTACACCCACCGGGAGTAGGACTCCTCCTTTCCTAGCTAGTAGGAGTAGGAGAAGGGGGAAGGAGGAGAGAGGGGGGAAGGAAAGGGGGGCGCCGCCCCCTCCTTGTCCAATTCAGACTAGAGGGGGAGGGGGCGCGTGTCCCTGCCTTGGCCGCCCCTCCTCTTCTCCACTAAGGCCCATAAGGCCCATTATACTCCCAGGGGGGTTCCGGTAACCCCCCGGTACTCCGGTATATGCCCAAACTTGCGAAGTCCAAACATAGTCATCCAATATATCGATCTTTATGTCTCGACCATTTCGAGACTCCTCGTCATGTCCGTGATCATATCCTAGACTCCGAAATACCTTCGGTACATCAAAACACATAAACTCATAATACCGATCGTCACCGAACGTTAAGCGTGCGGACCCTACGGGTTCGAGAACTATGTAGACATGACTGAGACACGTCTCTGGTCAATAACCAATAGCAGAACCTGGATGCTCATATTGGCTCGTACATATTCTACGAAGATCTTTATCGGTCAAACCGCATAACAACATACCTTGTTCCCTTTGCCATAGGTATGTTACTTGCCCGAGATTCGATCGTTGGTATCTCAATACCTAGCTCAATCTCGTTTCTAGCAAGTCTCTTTACTCATTCTGTAATGCATCATCTCACAACGAACTCATTAGTCACATTGCTTGCAAGGCTTATTGTGATGTGCATTACCGAGAGGGCCCAGAGATACCTCTCCGACAATCGGAGTGACAAATCCTAATCTTGATCTATGCCAACTCAACAAGTAACATCGGAGGCACCTGTAGAGCACCTTTATAATCACCCAGTTACGTTGTGATGTTTGGTAGCACACAAAGCGTTCCTCCGGTATTCGGAAGTTGCATAATCTCATAGTCATAGGAACATGTGTAAGTCATGAATAAAGCAATAGCAACAAACTAAACAATCAAGTGCTAAGCTAACAGAATGGGTCAAGTCAATCACATCATTCTTTAATGATGTGACCCCATTAATCAAATGAAAACTCATGTCTATGGTTAGGAAACACAACCATCTTTGATTCAACGAGCTAGTCAAGTAGAGGCATACTAGTGATACTTTGTTTGTCTATGTATTCACACATGTACTATGTTTCCCGTTAATACAATTCTAGCATGAATAATAAACATTTATGATGATATAAGGAAATATGAATAACAACTTTATTATTGCCTCTAGGGCATATTTCCTTCAAATCCTTTGCCTTGCACAAAGTCCACTTGAGCTAGATGATGACGATCTTGACTTCCTCAAGTTGGACCGTCTTTCTTGATAGCGTTGGCTACATGAAGACTAGTAGATAGCTTCTCCATACTCCACTATGGGCGAGCCACTCTTCAGCACATCTTCACAGGTCCATTATTACCATAATGGATGGCAAGCTTCAAGCATGATCTCTTCGAGATGCTCCACTTGAACTTGCACACCGCAATCTTGATGACAATCACCACTTGATGTCATGCTCCATGGGTTGTATGAGAACTTCCTCTTGACGCAAGCCCATGGAATCATACGTAACCCCACATAGAACTCTCACGTAGACCATGAGTTAGTACACAAGGTGTAATGGACAATTCTTACCATACCATGGGATCACTTGATCCTTCTCGGTACATCTTGTACGCTTTGTGTGTTGATCAACTTGATGCACTCTTTGACTTAGTCTTGATCAACCTTAGATCATGTCTTCTCTATGATCAATCTTTGGATAATTCCTTGAATAACACCTTGGTCATCACATAATCACCTTGAAACCAACAAATGGACTTCAAGAAATGCTTATGGCCAAGCCCTTCAAATATAGCTCAAGGAAACCATTTGTCCATAGGGATTGCCATCAATTACCAAAACCAACCATAGGGGCACCATGCTCTTTCACCCACCATTGACCTCCCACCACTTGTAAAGTATGTGCCAATGGGAGGTGCTCGGCACACCACCTATGACTATGTCGGCGTCATTTTCTTCTGCCGCATGCCAGGCTTCGGCCACGAGGTTGCTCGAGCTTCCCCGGACCCCATGCCCCCAAGGAACAAAAGAGGCCAGCGTGCGCTAGCTTACCATGAACTTATCCACGGTGACGCCATGGCCACGACACCCTTGTTGTGGCTATTAAAGCCGACGCCCACCACCCTAGCCACACTGGTACGCGTCGATGCTATAGAAACGGTTTTTAACCCCTTTCCGCGATGGCGTTCGGAACTGTCGCCAAGTGAGTGACTGCAATAGGGGGGGGGTCCTTTCCACATGACCTAGAAACCGTCGGGGATATGCCCTCGTGGCACAGACGCTCAACAAAATGAGGTCGTGTGTGACTGGCGAGCGCTCAAATACGGTTATATGTATAGTAGTGCTAAAAAAATATAATTATACATGCAAAATCATTTCTGGTCGTAAGTACATCCCACACAGTCATCCCCCGCTAAACGTTTCTGTTCGTATGTACATTCCACATAGTCCATCCAAGGAATACGTTTCCGTTAGTATGTACACCCCACACAGTTAATCCAAGATGTACCAAACGTTTTTGATGCGCACAACATCACAAACAATCAATAATTTGGAAGCGTGTGTGATAAGGTGACTATCACAAACATTTAATAAGAAAGAACTGTCTGCGATGCTGTTGTTAATCGCACACATTTTTTCTTGGCTGATCGTGTGTGTAGTGGAGATTGATCGCACACGGTGTCTCCTAGTTGATCGTCTGTGCGGTGGAGATTGATCGCACATGTAGCGGATCCTAGAAACGTGTCTGATCTCCACATCTATCGCAGACGTTTCTCTTTTGCAAACTGTGTGTAGTGTAATCCCTAATTATTCCCTAATTTAAAAATCACATGTTTTGAATTTGAAAGTAGGCAATCACTTATTTCATATCCAACCATGTTTATTACAAATATAGGGTCAACCACGAATGCATAATTCGATGCACAGGTACATATACTGAAGAACTACAAAAGCACCAAGTAAAGAATGATGAACCACAGTTGTAATAAAGACTGTAAAGAGAGAGGCGAAAGACATTCTTCAATCAGTGCCACACTTGATGCTCCTTCTTGATTTCTATGCCCATAGCCTTTTGCATCGCGAAGAGCTCGGGATTTGTCTTGTTCATCCCTTGCATATTATAGTTCATCATGAAGCTCTTATAGCTTGGTGGCAGTCATTGAAGGATTCTGTAAATGACACTATCATCCGGAAGATTAACTCCCAGTTGAATCAAGTGATTGTTATACCCAGACATTTTGAGTATATGCTCACTGACAGAACTATTCTCCTCCATTTTGCAGCTGTAGAACTTATTGGAGACTTCATATCTCTCAATCCGGGCATTTGCTTGAAATATTAACTTCAACTCCTAGAACATCTCATATGCTCCATGACGTTCAAAACATCGTTGAAGTACCGGTTCTAACAAGTAAAGCATGCCACACTGAACTATCGAGTAGTCATCAGCTTTGCTCTGCCAAACGTTCACAACGTTTGGCGTTGCTCCTGCAGCGGGTCTTGCACCTAGTGGTGCTTCCAGGACGTAATTCTTCTGTGCAACAATGAGGATAATCCTCAAGTTATGGACCCAGTCCGTGTAATTGCTACGATCATCTTTCAACTTGGCTTTCTCAAGGAACACATTAAAATTCAACGGAAAAACAGAACGGGCCATCTATCTACAACAACATAGACATGCAAAATACTATCAGGTACTAAGTTCATGATAAATTAAAGTTTAATTAATCAAATTACTTGGGAACTCCCAGTTAGACAGACATCCCTCTAATCATCTAAGTGATCACGTGATCCATATCAACTAAACCATGTCCGATCATCACGTGAGATGGAGTAGTTTTCAATGGTGAACATCACTATGTTGATCATATCTACTATATGATTCACGCTCGACCTTTCGGTCTCAGTGTTCCGAGGCCATATCTGCATATGCTAGGCTCGTCAAATTTAACCCGAGTATTCTGCGTGTGCAAAACTGGCTTGCACCCATTGTATGTGAACGCAGAGCTTATCACACCCAATCATCACGTGGTGTCTCGACATGACAAACTTCCGCAATGGTGCATACTCAGGGAGAACACTTATACCTTGAAATTTAGTGAGAGATCATCTTATAATGCTACCGTAGATCTAAGCAAAATAAAATGCATAAAGGATAAACATCACATGCAATCAATATAAGTGATATGATATGGCCATCATTATCTTGTGACTTTGATCTCCATCTTCAAAGCACTGTCATGATCACCAACGTCACCGGCGTGACACCTTGATCTCCATCTTAGCATCGTTGTCGTCTCGCCAACTATTGCTTCTATGACTATTGCTACCGCTTAGTGATAAAGTAAAGCAATTACATGGCGATTGCATTTCATACAATAAAGCAACAACCATATGGCTCCTGCAAGTTGCTGATAACTTTGTTACAAAACATGATCATCTCATACAATAAAACTTAGCATCATGTTTTGACCATATCACATCACAACATGCCCTGCAAAAACAAGTTAGATGTCCTCTACTTTGTTGTTGCAGGTTTTACGTGGCTGCTACGGGCTGAGCAAGAACCGTTCTTACCTACGCATCAAAACCACAACGATATTTTGTCAAGTTAGTGCTGTTTAACCTTCAACAAGGACTGGGCGTAGCCACACTCGATTCAACTAAAGTTGGAGAAACTAACACCCCCAGCCACCTATGTGCGAAGCACGTCGGTAGAACCAGTCTCACGTAAGCGTAAGCGTAATGTCGGTCCGGGCTGCTTCATCCAACAATACCACCGAATCAACGTATGACATGCTGGTAAGCAGTATCACATGTATCGCCCACAACTCACTTGCGTTCTACTCGTGCATATAACATCTACGCATAAACCTGGCTCTGATACCACTATTGGGGAACGTAATATTTCAAAAAAATTCCTACACACACGCAAAATGATGGTGATGCATAGCAATGAGAGGGAAGAGTGTCATCCATGAACCCTCGTAGATCATAAGCGGAAGCGTTATGACAACGCGGTTGATGTAGTCATACGTTTTCACAATCGACCGATCCTAGTACCGAATGTACGTCACCTCCACGATTTGCACACGTTCAGGTCGGTGACGTCCCACGAACTCATGATCTAGTAGAGCTTCGAGGGAGAGTTCCGTCACCATGACGGCGTGATGACAGTGTTGATGAAGCTATCGACGCAGGGCTTCGCCTAAGCATCACTACGATATGACCGAGGTGGATTTTGGTGGAGGGGGGCACCGCACACGGCTAAAATATCAATCATCAACTTGTGTGTCTTGGGGTGGCCCCCCACCCCCGTATATAAAGGAGCTAGGGGGGAGGCGGCCGGCCAGGAGGAGGGCGCGCCAAGGGGGGAGTCCTACTCTCACCGGGAGTAGGACTCCTTCTTTTCTAGTAGGAGTAGGATAAGGGGGAAGGAGGAGAGAGGGGGGAAGGAAAGGGGGGCGCTGCCCCCCTCCTTGTCCAATTCAGAATAGAGGGGGAGGGGGCACGCGGCCCTTCCTTGCCCAACCCTCCTCTTCTCCACTAAGTCCCATAAGGCCCATTATACTCCCCGGGGGGGTCCGGTAACCCACCAGTACTCCGGTATATGCCCAAACTTGCCCGGAACACTTCCGAAGTCCAAACATAGTCATCCAATATATCGATCTTTATGTCTCGACCATTTCGAGACTCCTCGTGATGTCCGTGATCATTTCCCGGACTCCGAACTATCTTCGGTACATCGAAACACATAAACTCATAATACCGATCATCATCGAACGTTAAGAGTGTGGACCTTACGGGTTCGAGAACTATGTAGACATGACCGAGACACGTCTCTGGTCAACAACCAATAGCGGAACCTGGATGCTCATATTGGTTCCTACATATTCTACGAAGATCTTTATCGGTCAAATCGCATAACAACATACGTTGTTCCCTTTGTCATCGGTATCTCAATACCCAGCTCAATCTCGTTACTAGCAAGTCTCTTTACTCGTTCTATAATGCATCATCTCGCAACTAACTTATTAGTCACATTGCTTGCAAGGCTTATAGTGATGTGCATTACCGAGAGGGCCCAGAGATACCTCTCCGACAATCGGAGTGACAAATCCTAATCTTGATCTATGCCAACTCAACAAGTAACATCGGAGACACCTGTAGAGCACCTTTATAATCACCCAGTTACGTTGTGATGATTGCAAGCACACAAAGTGTTCCTCCGGTATTTGGGAGTTGCATAATCTCATAGTCATAGGAACGTGTATAAGTCATGAAGAAAGCAATAGCAACAAACTAAACGATCAAGTGCTAAGCTAACGTAATGGGTCAAGTCAATCACATCATTCTCTAATGATGTGATCCCGTTAATCAAATGACAACTCATGTCTATGGTTAGGAAACACAACCATCTTTGATTCAACGAGCTAGTCAAGTAGAGGCATACCAGTGACACTTTGTTTGTCTATGTATTCACACATGTACTAAGTTTCCAGTTAGTACAATTCTAGCTTTAATAATAAACATTCATCATGATATAAGGAAATATAAATAACAACTTTATTATTGCCTCTAGGGCATATTTCCTTCAAAACCTTTGCCTTGCACAAAGGCCACTTGAGCTAGATGATGACGATCTTGACTTCCTCAAGTTGGACCGCCTTTCTTGATTGCGTTCGCTACATGAAGACTAGTAGATAGCTTCCCCATACTCCACTATGGGCGATCCACTCTTCAACACATCTTCATAGCTCCATTATTACCGTAATGGAGCAAGCTTCAAGCATGATCTCTTTGAGATGCTCCACTTGAACTTGCACACCGCAATCTTGATGACAATCACCACTTGATGTCATCATCCATGGGTTGTATGAGATATTCCTCTTGACACAAGCCCATGGAATCATACGTAACCCCACATAGAACTCTCACGTAGACCATGAGTTAGTACACAAGGTGTAATGGACAATGCTTACCATACCATGGGATCACTTGATCCTTCTCGGTACATCTTGTACGGTTTGTGTGTTGATTAACTTGATGCTTTCTCTGACTTAGTCTTGATCAACCTTATATCATGTCTTCTCTATGATCAATCTTTGGATAATTCCTTGAATAACACCTTGGTCATCACGTAATCTCCTTGAAACCAACAAATGAACTTCAAGAAATGCTTATGGACAAGCCCTTCAAATATAGCTCAAGGCAACCATTCGTCCATAGGGATTGCCATCAATTACCAAAACCAACCATAGGGGCACCATGCTCTTTCACCCACCATTGACCTCCCACCACTTGTAAAGTATGTGCCAATGGGAGGTGCTCGCCACACCACCTATGACTATGTCGGCGTCATTTTCTTCCGCCGCATGCCAGGCTTCGGCCACGAGGTTGCTCGAGCTTCCCCGGACCCCATGCCCCCAAGGAACGAAAGAGGCCGGCGCGCGCTAGCTTACCATGAACTTATCCACGGCGACGCCATGGCCGCGACACCCTCACTGTGGCTATAAAAGCCGACGCCCACCACCCTAGGCACACTAGTACGCGTCGATGCTATAGCAACAGTTTTTAACCCATTTCCGCGATGGCGTTCGGAACCGTCGCCAAGTGAGTGACTGCAATAGGGGGGTCCTTTCCACATGACCCAGACATCGTCGGGGATATGCCCTCCTGGCACAGACGCTCAGCAAAATGAGGTCGTGTGTGACCGGCGAGCGCTCAAATACGGTTATATGTACAGTAGTGCTAAAAAATATAATTATACATGTGAAATCGTTTCCGGTCGTAAGTACATCCCACATAGTCAGCCCCCGCTAAACGTTTCCGTTCGTATGTACATTCCACATAGTCCATCCAAGGAATACATTTCCGTTAGTATGTACACCCCACACAGTTAATCCAAGAAGTACCAAACGTTTGTGATGCGCTCAACATCACAAACAATCAATAATTTCGAAGCGTGTGTGATATGGTGACTATCGCAAACATTTAATAAGAAAGAACTGTCTGCGATGCTGTTGTTAATCGCACACATTTTTTCTTGGCTAATCGTGTGTGTAGTGGAGATTGATCGCACACGGTTTTTCCTAGTAGACCATCTGTGCGGTGGAGATTGATCGCACATGTAGTGGATCCTAGAAACATGTCTGATCTGCACGTCTATCGAAGACATTTCGTTTTTGCAAACTATGTGCAGTGTAATCCCTAATTAATCCCTAATTTAAAAATCACATGTTTTGAATTTGAAAGTAGGCAATAACTTATTTCATATCCAACCATGTTTATTACAAATATAGGGTCAACCACGAATGCATAATTCGATACACAGGTACATATACTGAAGAACTACAAAAGAACCAAGTAAAGAATGATGAACCACAATTTTAATAAAGACTATAAAGAGAGAGGCGAAAGACATTCTGGTTGCTGGAGAAGCTAAAGCGGAATGCCTATATTGTGACCTCCTCCATACGTAATGCACGCACGACTCTAGGCGCACCCCTTGTGATGGTTGCCCATCCATCCTTCACTGTCTTCATTACGACTTGTCCATGCTCATAGTAGTCTAGATGAAATACTTTAACCTTCATTGCGTGTCCACCAATCATGTACTTTGTGAGGTAATATTGAGTGAACTGCTTCGGGAACCACTACGAACGAAAAAGATTCAGACATTGTTGTCTAACAACTCATTATGGGCAGTGAAAAGAGAAGGTTGCAGAGTTTGTAGTTACCATCCTACATCTCACTGTTGTGATGGATAGAGAAGAAACAAATAATTTTCTTGCCACCATTCGTATCTTTTTGCTAATAATTGATACGTCTCCAACGTATCTATAATTTTTTATTGTTCCATGCTATTATATTACCCCTTTTGGATGTTTATGAGTTTTATTATACACATTTATATCATTTTTGGGACTAGCCTACTAACCGAAGGCCCAGCCTATATTGCTGTTTTTTTTGCCTATTTCAGTATTTCGAAGAAAAGGAATATCAAACGGAGTCCAAACGGAATGAAACCTTCAGGAGCGTTATTTTTGGAACAAATCTGATCAGGAGAGCCTCGAGTGCAAGACAAGAAAGCTCCAAGGTCCCCACGAGATAGGAGGGTGCCCCCCTCTAGGGCGCGCCCCCTATCTCGTGGGCCCCTCGGGCGTCCACCGACGTACTTTTTCCTCCTATATATATCCACGGACCCCGAAAACATCCAGGAGCACCACGAAACACAATTTCCACCGCCGTAACCTTTTGTATCCGCGATATCCCATCTTGGAGCCTTCGCCAACACTCTGCCGGAGGGGGAATCGACCATGGAGGGCCTCTACATCAACACCATAGCCTCTCCGATGAGTTGTGAGTAGTTTACCACAGACCTATGGGTCCATAGTTATTAGCTAGATGGCTTCTTCTCTCTTCTTGGATCTCAATATAATGTTCTCCCCCCGTCTTGTGGAGATCTATTCGATGTAATCTCTTTTTGCGGTGTGTTTGTCGAGATCTGATGAATTGTGGGTTTATGATCAAGTTTATCTATGAATAATAGTGGAATCTCCTCTGAATTCTTTTATGTATGATTGAGTTATCTTTGCAAGTCTCTTCGAATTATCAGTTTGGTTAGACCTACTAAATTGATCTTTTTTGCCATGGGGGAAGTGTTTAGCTTTGGGTTCAATCTTGCGGTGATCTTACCCAGTGACAGAAAGGGTTGGAAGACACATATTGTATTGTTGCCATCGAGGGTAACAAGATGGGGTTTATATCATATTACATGTGTTTATCCCTCTACATCATGTCATCTTGCTTAATGCGTTGCTCTGTTCTTGTGAACTTAATACTCTAGATGCAGGTAGGAGTCGGTCGATGTGTGGAGTAATAGTAGTAGATGCAGGTAGGAGTCGGTCTACTTGTTACGGACGTGATGCCTATATGCATGATCATGCCTAGATAACGTCATAATTATTCACTTTTCTATCAATTGCTCGACAGTAATTTGTTCACCCACCGTAATACTTATGCTCTCGAGAGAAGCCTCTCGTGAAACCTATGGCCCCCAGGTCTATCTCTTATCATATTTGCTTTCAATCTACTTTTATTTGCCTCTTTACTTTTCTGCATCTATATCACAAAATACCAAAAATATCATTATCTCTCTATCAGATCTCACTTTCGTAAGTGACCGTGAAGGGATTGACAACCCCTTTATTGCGTTGGTTGTGAGTTCTCAGTTTGTTTGTGTAGGTGCGTGGGACTTTTGAGGAGCCTCCTACTGGATTGATACCTTGGTTCTCAAAACTGAGGGAAATACTTACACTACGCTTTGCTGCATCACCCTCTCCTCTTCAGGGAAAACCAACGCTAGCTCAAGACGTAGCAAGAACGATTTCTGGCGCCGTTGTCAGGGAGGTCTTCGCTCAAGTCAAGACATACGAAGTACCCATCACAAACCCATCTCCCTCACATTTACATTATTTGCCTCTTGTTTTCCTCTCCCCCACTTCACCCTTGCCGTTTTATTCTCCCTCTCTTTCCCAATCTCCTCCTCTCTTTTCGCTTGCCGTTTTTCTGTTTGCTTGTGTGTTGGATTACTTGTTGCCATGGCACAAGATAATACCAAGTTGTGTGACTTCTCGAATACCAATAATAATGATTTCCTTAGTACTCCGATTGCTCCTTTTAATGATGTTGAGTCTTGTGAAATCAATGTTGCTTTGTTGAATCTTGTTATGAAAGATCAATTCGCCGGCCTTCCTAGTGAAGATGCCGCTACTCATCTAAACAATTTTGTTGATTTGTGTGATATGCAAAAGAAGAAAGATACGGATAACAATATTGTCAAATTGAAGTTATTTCTGTTTTCACTTAGAGATCGTGCTAAAATTTGGTTTTCGTCTTTGCTCAAAAATAGTATTGATTCTTGGAACAAGTGCAAAGATGCTTTTATCTCTAAGTATTTTCCTCCCGCTAAGATCATCACTCTTAGGAACGATATTATGAATTTTAAACAACTTGATCATGAGCATGTTGCCCAATCTTGGGAAAGAATGAAATTGATGCTTCGCAATTACCCTACTCATGGTTTGAATTTATGGATAATCATACAAAAATTTTATGCCGGTTTGAACTTTGCCTCTAGAAATCTCTTACATTCGGCCGCGGGAGGCACGTTTATGGAAATTATGTTAGGAGATGCTACAAAATTGCTTGATAATATTATGGCTAATTATTCTCAATGGCACACCGAAAGATCTTCTAGTAAAAAAGTGCATGCTATAGAAGAAATCATTGTTTTGAGTGGAAAGATGGATGAACTTATGAAGATGTTTGCTACTAAGAATACTCCTCTTGATCCCAATGATATGCCTTTGTCTTCCTTGATTGAGAATAATAATGATTCTATGGTTGTGAATTTTGTTGGTAGGAATAGTTTTGGAAACAATGCTGATAGAGGAAATTTTAATACTAGACCGTTCCTTAGTAATCCCTACAATAATTCTTATGGTAATTTTAATAAGATGCCCTCGGATTTTGAGAATAGTGTGAAGGAATTTATGATTTCTCAAAAGAATTTTAGTGCTTTGCTTGAAGAAAAATTGCTCAAAGTTGATGATTTGGCTAGGAACGTTGATAGACTTTCGCTTGATGTTAATTCTCTTAAACTTGGATCTTCTTCTCCTAAGAATTATATCAATGAGTATCTCAAAGTAATGAGAATCTCCATTGAGGAGTGCTAGGAAAGAACCTTTAGATTGCGTGCTAAAAAAGAAAGCTTTATAAAAGCGTGTTCTTCTAGTCGCCATGAAAATAATGATGAGGATCTTAAAGTTGTTGATGCGTCTCTGATTAGATCTATGTTTTGCAATATGAAGTTTGATTATTATGGGAGTGATGATGAATCAACTTTGCCTAGAAGGCGTCCCAAAAAATTCGGAATCTTTAGATCGTGATGTTAAATTTGGTAAAAGAGAAATTGGAGAATCTTCAACTTCTAATATTGAACCTACTATCTCGGATTTCAAGGTATTTGATTATGATAATTGCTCTTTAAAAGGTTGTATTTCCTTGTTGCAATCCGTTGTTAATGCTCCTCATGCTTATAGTCAAAATAAAGCTTTTACCAAACATATCGTTGATGCCTTGTTGCAATCTTATGATGAAAAACTGAATTTGGAAGTTTCTATACCTAGAAAACTTAATGATGAGTGGGAACCTACTATAAAGATTAGAATTGAATATTATGAGTGTTTTGCTTTGTGTGATTTGGGTGCTAGTGTTTCCACGATTCCAAAAACTTTTTGTGATATTCTAGGTTTCCATGATCTTGATGGTTGCTCTTTAAATTTGCACCTTGCGGATTCCACCATTAAAAAGCCTATGGGAAGGATCAATGATGTTCTTATTGTTGATAATATAAATTTTTTGCCCGTAGATTTTATCGTTCTTGTTATAGATTTCAATCTTTCTTGCCCTATATTCTTGGTAGACCTTTCCTTAGAACAATTGGTGCGATTATTGATATGAAGGAAGGGAACATTAGATTCCATTTCCTTTAAAGAAAGGCATGGAGCACTTTCCAAGAAACAAAGTCAAATTACCTTGTGAATCTATCATGCGTGCTACTTATGAATCAAGTGCCAAAGATGGCACTAGTTAGATCTATCCTTGCTTTTATGCCTAGCTAGGGGCGTTAAACGATAGCGCTAGTTGGGAGGCAACCCAATTTTTCTTTATGTTATTTATTTTTGTTCCTGTTTAGTGTTAGATTTAGTTTCTACTTTCTGTTTAGATGTGTTTTTATCTTTTGTTTAGTGTTTGTGCCAAGTAGAACCTATAGGATAAACCATGACGATAGTTGATTTCATTCTGCTGAAAAACAGAAACTTTGCGCTCACGAGAAAAAATTCAGTAAATCACAGAAACGTGCTTTTGCATTAATTCTTTTTGCTGCTGATCAATAGACAAATTTTCCAGTACGTCCTATTTTGGTAGGATTTTTAGAGTTCCAGAAGTGTGCGTTAGTTACAGATTGCTACAGACTGTTCTGTTTTTGACAGATTCTGTTTTTCGTGTGTTGTTTGCTTACTTCAATGCATCTATGGCTAGTAAATTAGTTTATGAACCATAAGGAAGTTGGAATACAGTAGGTTTGACACCAAAATAAATAAATAATGAGTTAATTTCAGTACCTTATGTGGTGGTTTTGTTTTCTTTCACTAACGGAGCTTATAAGATTTCCTGTTGAGTTTTGTGTTGTGAAGTTTTCAAGTTTTGGGTAAAGCCTTTATGGACTATGGAATAAAGGGTGGTGAGGGAGTCCCGGACTAGGGGGTGTCCTGTCACGCCCAATATGCGACCCTATCCAAAAGAAACTCGAAGGTCCCACCAAGGATAGACCCGCATATTGAAACGCTTTTGCAAGGTGGATATCATTACATCAACATTACATAATAGATGGGGATACATAGAAGAGGCATACAATGCCACATGAATACAACATCACAATACATAAGAGCATCATCCGTCTACGGATGTATCACAAACAGAAACTCAAACGACATCCACCCTGCTAGCCCAGGCTGCCGACCTGGAACCTATCCCCTGACCGAAGAAGAAGCAGAAGAAGAACTCCAATACAAGCAAACATCGCCCTCACATCATGATCATCGCATAACCTGTACCTGCAACTGTTGTTGTAGAAATCTGTGATCCACGAGGACTCAGCAATCCCATTACCATGGGTATCAAGACTAGCAAAGCTTAAAGGGAAAGGAAGGGGTAAAGTGGTGAGGCTGCAGCAGCGACTAAGCATATATGGTGGCTAACATACGCAAATGAGAGCGAGAAGAGAGCAAATGGAACGGTCGTGAAGCTAGCAATGGTCAAGAAGTGATCCTGAACTCCTACTTACGTCAAACATAACCCACAAACCGTGTTCACTTCCCGGACTCCGCCGAGAAGAGACCATCACGGCTACACACGCGGTTGATTCGTTTTAATTCGGATCTGGTGTCCAGTTATCTACAACCGGACATTAACAAATTCCCATCTGCCTATAACCGCAGGCACGACTTTAGAAAGATTATACCCTGCAGGGGTGTCCCAACTTAGCCCATGACAAGCTCTCGCGATCAACGAAGGAATAGACCTTCTCCCAGGAAGACCCGACCAGACTCGGAATCTCGGTTTACAAGACATTTCGACAATGGTAAAACAAGACCAGCAAGACCGCTCGATGCGCCGACAATCCCGATAGGAGTTGCACATAACTCGTTCTCAGGGCAACACCGGATAAGCTAAGCGTACAGGAACCGATGTAACCCAAGTTGCCAAGGGATGGTCCCGCACGGTGCTCTAGTTTGGACCAACACTTAGACAAGCACTGGCCCGGGGGGGCTAAAATAAAGATGACCCTCGGGATGCGCGACTCCCAAGGGAAAAAGGGCTAGGTGAGGCACATGGTAAAACCAAGGTTGGGCCTTGCTGGAGGAGTTTTATTCAAAGCGAACTGTCGAGGGGTCCCATAAATCACCCGACCGCGTAAGGAATGCAAAATCCGGGAACATAACACCGGTATGACGGAAACTAGGGCGGCAAGAGTGGAACAAAACACCAGGCAAAAGGCCGAGCCTTCCACCCTTTACCAAATATATAGATGCATTAATAATATAAGAGATATTCTGATATCCCAACCAAAATCCTGTCCACCATGGAGAAATCTTCAACTTCACCTGCAACTAGCAACGCGATAAGAGGGGCTGAGCAAAAGCGGTAACATAGCCAAACAACGGTTTGCATAGGAAAGGTGTCAAAGGTTAGAGGTTCATGGCAATATGGGATGGCTTGAATAAACAGGTGATAGGTAGCGCAACATAGCGATAGAACGAAGCAACTAGCATAGCAATGATAGTAGTGAGATCCAGGGTAGCGATCATCTTGCCTGAAATCCCGCAAGGAAGAAGAACGAGTCCATGAAGAAGACGAACGGATGAAGCCACGAAGACGAACCAAGCGTAGACGAACGAATCCTCACGATCGCAACGAAACAGGAACTATCGAAAAGAAGCACACAACATCGTAAACACACCACACATGAACATGACATGATGCACGACAAGAATGATGCATGACAAATCTATATGAAGCTACTGATGGCAAGAGATGATGCAAACAAGAGCAACACATCAAGGCAAGTTTAAATGAGGCCGAGAACAACATATAACCATTCCGGTAAGTCCTTATATGCATATTTCGAAATTGGTCCAGATCTGAACAAACATCAAGTTGAAGTTGTTAAACAGCAAGTTAAGATGCACAAAGATGATCTACACGAGTTTCTAGTCAAGTTACATATAAAGTTCATTTAATTCGGAGCTACGGCCTAGAAGATATGAGCAAAACAAGTTAAACATGACATTGATGCAAAATGCACTCAAACATCAAGCAACACCTCAAAACAAGGATGCAACATGATAATATGAAACTACATGCAATTCTAAGCAAGTTTCATATAGAGCACACTCAAAATGGAGCAACGGTTCAACATACACACACTATACAAGTTAAAAGGACAAGCTGTCCAAAACAACAACTAGGCATATTGCAAGCATCAAAACAACATAGTACAGCACCCAAACATGAGAAAAAAGGCATGGACATGATGTACAGGTAAAGCATTACAAAACATGAACACTGAGCTATCTCCAGAAATCACTAGAGCATGCTCAAACGCACATGGTAAGATTGCATGTTATTACAATTTCAGACTTTGCAGAAAATAACATCACGATGCAATGTTCAGAGCTATCAAACAACAGGTTACAGGAACTTATAATAGCAAACAAAGGCATGGCATGAGTCTACTAATTGCATAGATCAAAAGTCCCTTACTAACCATGAGCCAAAAAGGATCAGAAAATATGATGGCACCCACGTAAACATATCAAGTTATTAAACAGATTCATACATGGCAGGAACATAATTATGAAGGCATGTAGATGAGCTTATGCAACTCACTACAGATCATTACATGGCATGGCAAGGCACCCAACAGTAAGAAGACATATTTTTGAAGCTAAGCATGGCAATAGCATGGTCATAGGGTGCATGTATCACTAGCAAAACACATGGGAACAAGTGAACTTAATGTTAACAGGCTGACAGCAACATTTTCAAGCAACTTTGGAACAAGATATGAACAATCTACAGCAACCTATAAATGCAACCAGGGGCATGTATGGTTAGAGGATGACATTTAGATCAAAACATGTTTATAGAACATCTCCAGATTATGCATAGAATGATTAGTAGCCACATGTTTATATAGCATCACGAAATAACAGATTCAGCCTAGCGAAACAGCAACATCATGTACCCTACTTAACAAGCTCGATACACTCACCACAAGTCATTGCATGACAAGATAAGCATAACATCATCAAGAAGACATGTTTGTGAAACAAACTAAGCCAAGAACAAGTCCATAGCATGCTAGGATCAACTACAACAAGCTTGGCCAAATTGAATAACATGTAAACAATCTGCCAGGAAACATTTTGAAGCAAAAGTAGAGCACGAAAATGACATGCTAGACTACTCCATAATTACAACCAGAGGCATGAATGGATAGACAATAACAACATGTTCAAAACACCCTTACTGAAGTATCTCAAAATATGCATGGATCTCTCTGTAGCATCAAGTTTACATGGCATCAAAATAACAGCAGAACAGGGACTAAAATCAGCAACATCACGATGCCTAGTTTGCATGCTTGTGCTAGTCACCACATTGATCACAAAAATACATGGTAAGCTCCTCTGTAAAGAAGACATGGTATAGTTCAAAACACATGAAGACATCAACCTCATAGAATGCACACATCAATCATGGCAAAAATGACAAAAGAGCTCGTTCTGATAACAGACAGCAGAAAACATTATGAAGCACTCTTACAACGATGATTCAGGCATCAAGATGACCTCAAGTGAATATGATGCAATGGAATGAAATGATGTACTCTCTGAGGCGAACAATTCGACATATTACACGCGCAAAACGGAGCTACAGATGCAGAGATACAATAGGTAAAACATGGCATGAAAATTAATGCAGATACGGGGACTTAGTGAAAATCTGGAGGTCAACCTTAGGGTTCGCACGGAAAACGAGGCGGCGGCGGATCTGGCCGGAGCTTCGCCGGAGCAAGGCGCCGAAGGTGACCGGAGGGGGCGGAGGAGGCCGGAGAGGTCGGGTCCGGGCCGGATCTGGCCGGATCCGGCCGGATTCCGGCGAGGAAGGCGGCGGACGGCGGGGTGGCGCCGCGGGGAGCTCGCCTGAGCTCCAGGCGACGGCGGGGCGGCGCGAAGGCGACGGCGCAGCTCCGGCCGCGGGAGCGGGCGGCGGCGGGCGGCC
>NC_041389.1:690065358-690142067 GCF_002162155.2 Triticum dicoccoides | reverse complement strand
GATCCGATTGGGCGCGGCGGCGGGGCGGACATGTCTACTGCCCGGATTTTTGTCCGGCGGCGGCGGGTGGAAGTTTGATCTAGGGTTTGCCCGAGATTTCGGGGAAGGGGGCTAATATATAGGTAGAGGGAGCTAGGAGAGTCCAAATGAGGAGCGGTTTTCGGCCACGCGATCGTGATCGAACGACCGAGAGCATGGAGGGGAGTTAGATGGGTTTTGGGCCAGTTGGAAGGGGTGTTGGGCTGCAAAGAGAAAAGGGCTTTACGGTTACCAGGTTAACCGTTGGAGTACCAAACGACCTCCAAATGGCACGAAACTTGACAGGCGGTCTACCGGCGGTATACCAAGGCCACTTGGCAAGCCTCGGGCCATTCCGAGAAAGTTTAACACCCACTCACAACAGGAGATGAAAAGGGGGACGCCGGAGGACATAGGAGCGCCAGATTGCAAAACGGACAACGGGGAAAAGGCTCGGATGCATGAGACAAACACGTATGCAAAATGAAATGCACATGATGACATGATAAAATGCAACACGCAATAAAATGACATGGCAACTACGGCGAATAACTGGCAGACAACTGGTGCATCGGATCCGGGGCGTTACATGTCCGGATAGCCGAACTATCATCATCGGCCGGACTCCAAGACTATGAAGATACAAGATTGAAGACTTTGTCCCGTGTACGGAGGGGACTTTCCTTGGCGTGGAAGGCAAGCTTGGCGATACGGATATGTAGATCTCCTACCATTGTAACCGACTCTGTGTAACCATAGCCCTCTCCGGTGTCTATATAAACCGGATGGCTTTAGTCCGTAGGACGAACAACAATCATACCATAGGCTAGCTTCTAGGGTTTAGCCTCTTTGATCTCGTGGTAGATCTACTCTTGTAACACACATCATCAATATTAATCAAGCAGGACGTAGGGTTTTACCTCCATCAAGAGGGCCCGAACCTGGGTAAAACATCGTGTCCCTTGTCTCTTGTTACCATCTGCCTAGACGCACAGTTCGGGACCCCTACCCGAGATCCGCCGGTTTCGACATCGACATTGGTGCTTTCATTGAGAGTTCCTCTGTGTCGTCACCAATAGGCCCGATGGCTCCTTCAATCATCGACAATGACTCAGTCCAGGGTGAGACCTTCCTCCCCGAGCAGATCTTCGTATTCGGCGACTTTGCACTGCGGGCCGATTCACTTGGCCATCTGGAGCAGGTCGAAAGCTACGCCCCTGGCCGTCAGGTCAGATTTGGAAGTTTGAACTTCACGGCTGACATCCGCGGGGACTTGATCTTCGATGGATTCGAGCCACGGCCAAGCGCGCCGCACTGTCACGACGGGCACGATTTAGCTCTGCAGCCGGACAGTACCCTGGAGGCCGCACTCGAGCCCGCTCTAATCTTCAATTCGGAGCCGGCTGCGCAGATCGAGGACGGATGGCTAGACACCGCCTCGGGGGCTGCAACCTCTACGGCGATAGAGCCGAACACTGATCTTGTCCCTCACAAAGCTCGTGACTCTGAGGTGTCATTCTCCTTGCCGGACTACGAACCTCCCGCGCCCCCACCAATCGAATCCGGTTGGGTGCCGATCATGGAGTTTACTGCCTTGGACATCTTTCAACACTCACCTTTTGGCGACATCCTGAGTTCGCTAAGGTATCTCTCATTATCAGGAGAGCCCTGGCCGGACTACGGGCAGGACGGTTGGGATGCGGACGACAAAGAAATTCAAATCCCACCCACCACCCACTTTGTAGCCACCATCGACGACCTAACTGACATGCTAGACTATGATTCCGAAGATATCGACGGTATGGACGACGATGCCGGAGACAACCAAGAACCAGCCCCTATCGGGCACTGGAAAGCCACCCCAACTCACGACGTATGTATGGTGGACATACCAACATGAAGCGATAATGAGGAACAACGGGATGTGGCGAAGGAGAACTCCCCCAACAAACAACAAAAACGGCGACGCAAGCGCCGCCCAAAGTCGTGCATCGATAAAAACGACACCCATACGGACCCAGCCCTAGAGCAGGGCGAAGCAGTGGATGGCGAACATGCCACCAAGCAATCATCCGAATACGGTGAACCGGACAAGCAACCCATCCCCGGCGAAAACAAGAGCCTAGACGATCTCACGCCAAACACATCACCAGCGCATAAGAGCCTTCATAAAAGGATCATCGCTACTGCAAGAAGTTTGAAGAAGCAAAAGCGGAAGCTCAAAACAACAGAAGACGTACTCCGAATGAGATGGAGCAAAGTACTCCATACCGCAGATAATTACGACGCTAGTCGCCAGGCAAAGAGCTACCCGAAGCGCAAGCTGTTGCCCGAACTCGACGAGGAGGCCTTAGAGCCCCCACAGTCAAAAAAGAAAGATGCCGCCTGGCCGGATAGACGACCAGATGACAGGCTAGGAGCAACAAGAGGCTCCGCACACAAGCCTCATGACCCGCTTTTGCACGGGGGAAGACAGCTGGCTGGCTAGATGCAGCGCCAGCGACCCGAGTACATCCGAAGTCAGGGATGGAAATGGGAAATCACGACGCAGAAAAGATCAGTGACGGAACAAGGAAAACGGCCCAAATAGTATGGCGGTCAATGCCGGATTCAAAAGCTCTCGGCCGAATAACAAAACACTGCCCCTCAAGGATAACAGTGACGAGCTATCCAACCTAAACAAGATTATGGACAGGCTATGTCAAATACATGGTACCTCCGGAAAGCCTGCAAACCATACCCACAGAGATTGTTGGGTCTTCAAGCAGTCCGGACGACTTAACGCCGATCACAAGGGGCTCGACACACCAAGCGAAAGTGACGAACCCCAAAAGCAGCACTCCGGAAAACAGAAGACTTTCCCACTAGAAGTCAAAACAGTGAACTCACTTCATGTGATAACACGAAAACACAGCGCGGCACCTGACATACCAGGACACCGTCCACAGAATGGGGATAGACCCTACCAAAATTCGCCATAACAACACTTCCTTCAAAGGAGTGACGCCAGGCCTTTAAGCCAATTATACGGGCTCTGTACCACTAGAGGTTGTGTTCGGTTCATCTGACAACCTCCGTCGCGAAAAGCTCACTCTCCGTAGCGCCCCATTTTACAGTGGCCATCAAGCACTACTAGGACGCAAAGCTTTCGCCCGCTTTAACGCAATACCACACTACACGTCTCTTATACTTACAATGCCCGGTCCACACGACATAATCTCATTAAAGAGTAACTCTGAGTGTTCCTCGACCACGGAGAGCATGGGGCTGCCTTGACAGCCACTCCGACCTTGCAGGTCAAGGCCCCTAAACATAGGTCATTCAGACCCGGACACGGTTAGGCGAGTCCGGCGTAAATAAACAAGGGGCTTCCCAGCCGCATACCCCCTTTATAAGGGGCCGTGCGTCTAAATGATGAGAGCCAATAAAGCTCAACTTTCTTCATCTTCCAAATTATACTTTATTTTAATACAACTTTTGCACGATATTTCTTAGAAACTAAGTCCTTCTCTTTTACAGATGAAGAACATGCTACACCCGTCCAGGATACAGCACAACGGAGACACAGGCGCAGACGTGCAGCATGGACCCGTTGCAAGGATTCTTTTCAGATTAAGACCCTGCATAAACCTTTCTTACTGTCTCTTGTTGATATACATTCCCCGATTTCCTACCATAGCCGAGGAGGAGGCTGGCGTTTTGGCATCAGCCGCGTCAGAAGTTCTCGCCTGTACCTGGACACTAGGGGCTTCGGGCATTGTTCTGCCCGGTATCATAAAGACCGAACACCTCAGGGAGTGTTCGGCGTCTCGAGTTAGGCCTTATATGCATCAACTCTGAATCATGTCTTTGGTCAAATGTTGGGTTTGCCCGGCTCCTGTGTTTTGCTGCCTTACATTCCGTATCATCGGCTAACGCGGCACCAGGAGAACTACTACGATTGTGCCCCGGTTCGGTCGGGCGAGCACCTGAGTAGAGAAAGCCGAAAACTAACTGTCATGATATAGCGAGAGACTGGTCAACCAATCGATCGACCATTGGAATGTTTAGAATTCCTCCGCTTTGACGAAGGACCGCTTCCCGGTCAGGCACATACGCGCCCCGAGTTCAGAGAAGAGCGGTGCCGCTAGGGGCTATATAGTAGCCCCACATTCAAGCTCCTATGGCTAAGTGAAAGTGATAAAGTGTTATAGTCCGGTTGCCTAGTTTGCTACGCTATCACCTCCTTAAAAGGACCAAGACATTGGATTAAGTTTGAAAAAGCGCTTTTCTTTTTGCAAACACCCCCGCACCATGTGCGTGGGGGCTGAAGCCAAAGACTGCCATCTTTCAGATTATACATACACATACGGCCGCACAGGAGATAGTTCAATACTTGAACGCACAAGTGTAAAAAGCTATTGCATTATAAACATGATCTCACAAATTATACATGTCATTTGAACATGACATCTTTCGAGCACTACGACTCTATTAAATGAGCGCCCTGTAGGACTTCCTCAAAATAGTGCTCGGCGGGTAATCGGCTCTTGTCCGAACCCCGGGATGCAACAGCGGTGGCATCCATGTCCGCCTAGTATGTCTTCACACGGGCGAGAGCCATCCGTGCACCTTCTATGCATGCCGACCGCTTCATCGCCTTGATATGCGGCACCGCCCCAAGGAATTGCTGCAACAAGCCAAAATAACTCTTCGGCTTGGGCCTTTCCGGCCACATATGAGTGATCACATCCGTCATGGCAAGTCCGGACAATCTATTCAGCTCAGCCCAACTCAGCCAGCCGATCAGTCAACGGAAGTGGACGCTCCGGACTATGGAATTGAGATCAGTAAAGTTCTTCCATTTCGTGATCCTTCTGGCCTCGGAAGTGCACGGCTGCGTCTGCCGCACTCGCCGCCAAATCCAGATAAGGATCCTCCGCACCACACAACTGGCCCAGCTGAGCATACTTCGGATCCGTGAATTTCCTACGCAGAAGAAAGGGCTTTCCAGCCACAATGTCTCCGGCCTGACGCAGTTCCTCCTTCATAGCCCACATCTCACTCCGGGCATCCTTGACTTCGGCGCTGGCCTTCTTCAGGCCCTCTTGCTCCACTTGGCGTTCTCCTTCAAGAACCTCACAACGGTCGGTAGCATCTTTTAATTTCAAGGCCATTCCGGCCAACTCTTCCCTGCTTCGGCAGTGAGCAACCTTTTCGGCTTTTAGCTCTTCCGCTGCCTTCAAGGCAGCCGCATTACTTATCCTGGCTTGCTCCTTGGCTCGAGCAAGCTCTGCTCGAAGATCTTCCACAGCTGCGGCGCCATCTGCATCAAGCATACAAATTGTAAGGAACGGGCACCATCTCCCTTACTAGGAAACTGCGGAGCAACCACCTACTTTGTGACGCGCTAAGTCGTTTATTGACCAGCGCGATGTTCGCATAAGCAACATCGAGTTGCCTCTTCAGTTCGGCAACTCCATCAGACCGGCTGGCCACCGAACGTTCCGCCACCTGCATAGGAAAGGCGACATTCTATAACTGAGATTATGATCCTTGGCACGATATCGCTTTCGACAGCATACCAAGTCTCAGGGGCTACTATCTATACAGGGCGCACCTCATGTGCAAAACTGTCAAAAGGTATGTCATTTTTTGCGTACCTCAAAACCCGTCAGCAAGCTTCCGACGGCCTCATACAACCCGCTCTCGGCGGACGAGATCCTTTCAATCACCGTACTCATTAATGTGTGGTGATCTTCCGAGATAGACGCCCTCTTAAGCAAATCCTGCAGCTCCACCGGCCGTACTCCAATGGGTGCCGAACTCTTTGGCCCCGCCGGACTCGGGGAGAGCCTCCGCAATGAGACCTTAGGGTCGTCTGCCCCGCACGATGGGGCGGCAGATGGAGGCGTTTCGCTCTCCATCATCTCCAGATGAAGGTCTCCCGAAGATGAGATGTGCTGAGACGGGCTGAGATCCGAACTACAAGATGAAAACTTCGGTTACCCTTAGAAATTAAGCAGGGGTGTCCACTGTTACAAAATTCCCCCTTTTTACTTACGGCTTGCTGGAGGGCTGATTCCTCCGAGGAGACAGTGCGGCCGGGGCTCTTCCCGACACAGGACCTTCTGGTACAGATTTCTTTCCCCGCTTTGAGGCCTTGGCCTCCGGGTCTTCGGAAGCTGTCCTCTTCTCCCCCTGGAAGGAGGGACTCTTGATTCCTCCCTTACTGAAAGTCTCCTTGGCAGAGGTGGTAGTTCCCCTGTGCCCCCCTTCTCCCTCCTCCGAAGGTGCAACCTCCAACATTTTAATTAACACGGGATCCTGCGTGGTCTCAGGGAGGGGGGCGGACACCGTATCAGTTTTTCTTGTGCTATCCACTCCTGTCCAAGGGATAGCTGGTTAAAAGGCAAACCCACGATAAATAAATGGACAATGTGTCCGTACACAGGGCTACTTACTTTAGTATCCGGGCGATTGCAGCTTAGGCCAGCGTCCTCGGTCAAGTCCGGACGCATCTCTTGCGATCCGAAGAACAGTTTGTACATCTCCGTGGGTGTCAAACCCATGAAGTGTTGAAGAGCTCGTGGCCCCTCCGGATTAAATTCCCACAGGCGGAGGGGGCGACGTTTGCAGGGCAGTAGGCGCCGGATCAGCATAACCTGTACTACTGCGACTAGATTGATCTCCCTTTCTTGGAGGACTCGAATCCAGTCCTGCAACAGGGGTACATCTTTTCACGGCCCCTAGTCACGCCCCTTGTTGACCCATGACATCAACTGTTGTGGAGGGCCCGAGCGGAAGACGGGCGGCGGCCTCTGCCTGCTGCCCCTGGGAGCGGTGATATAGAACCACTCCTATTGCCACGAGCCGAGCTCCTCCTGAAAAGAGCCCTCGGGCCATGGAGCATCGGCCCTCTTGCTTATGACCGCCCCTCCGCACTCTGCCTGACGCCCCTCAATCATCTTCGGCTCCACATTGAAGGTTTTGAGCCACAAGCCGAAGTGAGGGGTAGTGCGGAGGAAGGCTTCGCAAACGACAATAAATGATGAGATGTGGAGGATGGACTCCGGAGCCAAGTCATGGAATTCCAGCCCATAGTAAAACATGAGCCCCCTCACGAAGGGGTCCATCGGGAAGCCTAAACCCCGACAGAGGTGAGACACGAACACAACGCTCTCGCCGGGCTCGGGAGTAGGAATAGCTTTCCCTCGGGCGGGCAGCCTATGCGAAATCTCGTAGGTCAAGTACCTGGCGTCTATCAGCTTTAACACGTCTTCTCCCGTGACGGAAGAGGGCATCCACCGGCCCCGTAGGTCGGAGCCGGACATTGTCGAAGGTGGAAGGTACCCAAATCTGGAGCCCTGGGTGTTGGAACTCGGGGGCGAGGGGCGGATTCGATTGAGGATTGAAGAAAAAGAACTGGCCTTGGTCTCATTATAAAGAGGAAGAATACCGAGAGCCGTCGTCGTGACCGTTTGGAACCCGCCTTCGATGGAGGGGGCGTGGCAATGGGCGCGGTTGGGTTACCCACGTCCGTATTTATGGGAATCCCGGAATAAGGGGAACACGATCTCTGCTTCGACAAGACGTGCCAAGGAAACCGCTTCGCTAAACGCGCTGAGGTGGTACAATAAAAACAATTTAAGTAAAGGCTTGGTAGTGGTGTGACGTCACACCATCAAATACGCCAGCAGATTGAACTTGTGTAATATTATTCTCTCTACGGTGGTGCATGGAATTTATTTTGCAGAGCCGGACACTATCCTGGTGTTCACAATCTTCTATAAATTATTCGGAGTAGGAACCCGCCTTGCAATGCCGAAGACAATATGCGCGCCGGACTCTTCGTCATTGAAGCCTGGTTCAGGGGCTACTGAGGGAGTCCCGGACTAGGGGGTGTCCGGATAGCCGAACTATCATCATCGGCCGAACTCCAAGACTATGAAGATACAAGATTGAAGACTTTGTCCCGTGTCCGGAGGGGACTTTCCTTGGCGTGGAAGGCAAGCTTGACGATACGGATATGTAGATCTCCTACCATTGTAACCGACTCTGTGTAACCCTAGCCCTCTCCGGTGTCTATATAAACCGGATGGCTTTAGTCCGTAGGACGAACAACAATCATACCATAGGCTAGCTTCTAGGGTTTAGCCTCCTTGATCTCGTAGTAGATCTACTCTTGTAACACACATCATCAATATTAATCAAGCAGGACGTAGGGTTTTACCTCCATCAAGAGGGCCCGAACCTGGGTAAAACATCGTGTCCCTTGTCTCCTGTTACCATCCGCCTAGACGCACAGTTCGGGACCCCCTACCCGAGAACCGCCGGTTTTGACACCGACAGGTGGCAAGAGCTTGAGCTTGGGTATGACCATGGCACCCCAAGATATTCAAGAGTATCCAAAAGCCTAAGCTTGGGGATGCCTCGGGAAGGCATCCCCTCTTTCGTCTTCATTCATTGGTAACTTTACTTGGAACTATATTTTTATTCGCCACATGATATGTGTTTTGCTTGGAGCGTCGTGTATTATATTGGTCTTTGCTTGTTAGTTTACCACAATCATCCTTGCTGTAACACACATTTTGGGAGAAGCCTATTTGATTAGAATTTTCTAGAATACTCTATGTGCTTCACTTATATCTTTTGAGCTTGATAGTTTTTGCTCTAGTGCTTCACTTATATCTTTTAGAGCACGACTGTGGTGTCTTAATTTTGAAGAAATTGCTAGTCTCTCATGCTTCACTTATATCATTTTGAGAGTCTTTTAGAACAGCATGGTATTTGCTATTGTTACAAAGTTGGTTAGAATGATGAGCATCCAAGTTGGGTACAATAAAAACTATCATAGGAAGTGAATTGGATGCTATGATCAACTTGATACTTGATAATTGTTATGAGATATGGAGGTAGTGATATTAAAGTTATGCTAGTTGGGTGATTATGAATTTAAAGAATGCTTGTGTTGAAGTTTGTGATTCCCGTAGCATGCACGTATGGTGAACCGCTTTGTGATGAAGTTGGAGCACAATTTTATTTATTGATTGTCTTCCTTATGAGTGGCAGTCGGGGACGAGCGATGGTCTTTTCCTACCAATCTATCCCCCTCGGAGCATGCGCGTAGTGCTTTGATTTTTGATGACTTCTAAATTTTTGCAACAAGTATATGAGTTCTTCTGATTAATGTTGAGTCCATGGATTATACGCACCCTTTCACCCTTCCACCATTGCTATACTCTCTTGTGCCGCGCAATTTTCGCCGGTACCATACACCCACCATACTCCTTCCTCAAAACAGCCACCATACCTACCTATTATGGCATTTCCATAGCCATTCCGAGATATATTGCCATGCAACTTTCCACCGTTCCGTTCACATGACACACATTACTTTTGTCATATTGCTCTTTGCATGATCATGTAGTTGACATCGTATTTGTGGCAAGGCCACCTTCGTAATTTTCATTCATGTCGCTCTTGAGTCATTGCATATCCCGGTACACCGCCGGAGGCATTCATATAGAGTCATATCTTGTTCTAGCTTTGAGTTGTAAATCCATAAAAGTGTGATGATCTTCATTGTTAGAGCATTGTCCTCGCGAGGGAAGGATGATGAAGGCTATGATTCCCCCACAAGTCGGGATGAGACTTCGGACTTTAAAAAAAAGGAAAAAAAGAGAAAGGCCAAAAAAAAGGCCGAAGAAAGAAAAAAAGAGAGAAAAAGAACAAGAAAAAAAGTAAAATGAGAGAAAAAGAGAGAAGGGACAGTGCTACTATCTCTTTTTCCACACTTGTGCTTCAAAATAGCACCATGATCTTCATGATAGAGAGTCTCATATGTTGTCACTTTCATATACTAGTGGGAATTTTTCATTGTAGAACTTGCTTGTATTTTCCAATGGTGGCTTCCTCAAAAGTGCCCTAGGTCTTCGTGAGCAAGCGAGTTGGATGCACACCCACTTAGTTTCTTTTGTTGAGCTTTCATATATTTATAGCTCTAGTGCATCCGTTGCATGGCAATCCCTACTCACTCACATTGATATCTATTAATGGGCATCTCCATAGTCCGTTGATATGCCTAGTTGATGTGAGACTATCTTCTCCTTTTTCTCTTCTCCACAACCACCATTTTATTCCACATATAGTGCTATGTCCATGGCTCACGCTCATGTATTGCGTGAAAGTTGAAAGAGTTTGAGATTATTAAAGTATGAAACAATTGCTTGGCTCGTCATCGGGGTTGTGCATGATTAAATACTTTGTGTGATGAAGATAGAGAAAATGCCAGACTATATGATTTTGTAGGGATAACTTTCTTTTGGCCATGTTACTTTGAGAAGACATGATAACTTGCTTAGCATGCTTGAAGTATTACTATGTCTTATGTCATTACGAACTTTTATTTTGTATTATTTGGATCTAAACATTCATGCCACAATGAAAGAAAATTACATTATGAATTATGCTAGGTAGCATTCCACATCAAAAATTCTCTTTTTATCATTTACCTACTCGAGGACGAGCAGGAATTAAGCTTGGAGATGCTTGATACGTCTCCAACGTATCTATAATTTTTGATTGTTCCATGCTATTATATTACCCCTTTTGGATGTTTATGGGCTTTATTCTATACATTTATATCATTTTTGGGACTAACCTACTAATCGGAGGCCCAGCCTATATTGCTGTTTTTTTGCCTATTTGAGTATTTCAAAGAAAAGGAATATCAAACGGAGTACAAATGGAATGAAACCTTCGGGAGCATTATTTTTGGAGCAAATCAGATCCGGAGAGCCTGGAGTGCAAGTCAAGAAAGCTCCAAGGGCCCCACGAGATAGGAGGGCGTACCCCCCTATCTCGTGGGCCCCTCGGGTGTCCACCGACGTACTTTTTCCTCCTATATATATCCACGGACCCTGAAAACATCAAGGAGCACCACGAAACACAATTTCCACCGCCGTAACCTTATGTATCCACGAGATCCCATCTTGGAGCCTTCGCCGGCACTCTGCCGGAGGGGGAATCGACCATGGAGGGCCTCTACATCAACACCATAGCCTCTCCGATGAGTTGTGAGTAGTTTACCACAGACCTATGGGTCCATAGTTATTAGCTAGATGGCTTCTTCTATCTTCTTGGATCTCAATATAATGTTCTCCCCCCCGTCTTGTGGAGATCTATTCGATGTAATCTCTTTTTGCGGTGTGTTTGTCGAGATCTGATGAATTGTGGGTTTATGATCAAGTTTATCTATGAATAATAGTGGAAGCTCCTCTGAATTCTTTTATGTATGATTGAGTTATCTTTGCAAGTCTCTTCGAATTATCAGTTTGGTTGGACCTACTAAATTGATCTTTGTTGCCATGGGGGAAGTGTTTAGCTTTGGGTTCAATCTTGCGGTGATCTTACCCAGTGACAGAAAGGGTTGGAAGACACATATTGTATTGTTGCCATCGAGGGTAACAAGATGGGGTTTATATCATATTACATGTGTTTATCCCTCTACATCATGTCATCTTGCTTAATGCGTTGCTCTGTTCTTGTGAACTTAATACTCTAGATGCAGGTAGGAGTCGGTCGATGTGTGGAGTAATAGTAGTAGATGCAGGTAGGAGTCGGTCTACTTGTTACGGACGTGATGCCTATATGCATGATCATGCCTAGATAACGTCATAATTATTCACTTTTCTATCAATTGCTCGACAGTAATTTGTTCACCCACCGTAATACTTATGCTCTCGAGAGAAGCCTCTCGTGAAACCTATGGCCCCCAGGTCTATCTCTTATCATATTTGCTTTCAATCTACTTTTATTTGCCTCTTTACTTTTCTGCATCTATATCACAAAATACCAAAAATATCATTATCTCTCTATCAGATCTCACTTTCGTAAGTGACCGTGAAGGGATAGACAACCCCTTTATTGCATTGGTTGCGAGTTCTCAGTTTGTTTGTGTAGGTGCGTGGGACTTTTGAGGAGCCTCCTACTGGATTGATACATTGGTTCTCAAAACTGAGGGAAATACTTACGCTACACTTTGCTGCATCACCCTCTCCTCTTCAGGGAAAACCAACGCTAGCTCAAGACGTAGCAATAATCCTTATTAGTTTCCTCACTTGATGCTTGTTCATGAATGTCTCATTGCCCCATACGCAAAAAGGGTCGATGCATGGATCCTTGCCAAGGGCATATGTACCTACAAGCAACAAGTCAATATTATAAGCTAACAAGTGTTCAGGCCTGGATCTATATGCACTACATTATGGAACGACATGGGAGTACAAGGCGAGGGATGAAGCTAAGCTCGGCCGAAAATGGTGGCCAATTCCCATTGTTGTCCTGCATAAGTAGTGGAAAGGTATGATAAGTACGACAACCTTAACACCAAACAAATATAGCAAAGGTAAACAATATCATCTCCAAATGATAGCTTGAATGTGTTGGTTTCAGCATGCTGTTAAAGCATATATAAAATGGAAGGCAATGTTACCCACAGCAGGCTTAACAGCCATCAAATATTGCAATTCAAACTAGTATTATTGAAAATGATAGAACGTAGGTAATGCTTAAACATCACTAGATAAATGTGTAAAACTGAAATAAAGGGCATGTGTTAACTACACTAGGCATAACTGGAACCAAATATAGCCGTTCAAACTAGTATTGATGCAGTCGAGTGGCACAATTCTGACTTGCACATAAAGAACAACACATTGTGAATGATTGAAATAAACAAGTTACAAATGATCAGTATAACAACCAAATATAGCCATTGAAAACTAGACAGAGTCTCACTACAACCAACCTAACAAGAAAATACAGATAAATAGGGCATATGCTTGAAAACTGGACAAATGCTCACTGCAACCAACCTAACAAGCAAATACAGATAAACAAGGCATCTGCTTGAAAACTAGACAAATGCTAAAAAACAACCTAACAACCAAATACAGATAAACAAGGCATCTCCTTGATAACTGGACAAATGCTCACTTCAACCAAACTAAGAACCAAATACATATAAACAAGACATCGGCTTGATAACTGGAAAAATGCTCGTTGCAACCAACCTAACAACCAAATACAGATAAACAAGGCATCTAATCACTATAAACAACCAAATATAGACATTCGTGAAACTGAAGTGGACAATTCATACTTAATCATCACATAGCCCTATTGGACAATACATTTTTGCATAAATGGAATAATTAAGCACAACCTAGTTATAGCACCACACGACAAACGCTACTACAACAAAGGGTACAGGTTGGCAAGCTAGAAAACGTAAGATTTGCTGATAGGATGTTGCCTCACATTTCATGGACGGTATCCTTCCAGTTGGATGAGCACAGACCCATGGTGGAAGAACCTTTGTGGGTGCCCCCCTTGTAGTCGTGGTCATGGTCGATGGGATCTGACTTGGCAATTGAGGATTCCAAGCCGCCACCGTAGAACGTGTCCTTTAGAAATGACAAAATGGGCTCGATGGCGTATAAGGATCACAAATCCTTCACCGCTTGGCGGAGGAGATCAGCGGCAGGGCTGTCAAAGAGATCAACGATGGTTGAACCAGAGGGGTTGGGGATGGACCACGTAACCTGTGACATGTCCCGCGTGAAGCCGTCGCTGTCGACGAGCTTGATGTCGTAGCCAGCTTTCTCGAGATACAGTAATATGCAAGCCCGCTGACATGAAGCCTTCAACATGGCAACGTAGTCGACATCTTCACCAGCTTCCGCGATGACGTGTTTCTCTGGGATCGATAGGTCGGGGCGAACGGCGGCCACCTTGCCAACATCCGTCGAAGAGGTCATGATAAACCACTTCTTGGCCGAACGCTCGTCGGGCTCCCCGAGATACATGGTCGAGCTTAGGCTGCGAGATTTTGGAGCAGGGGATGTGGATCTGGTGGGGAGGGAAACCGCAGGCCTCATCTAAAAACTCAGGGGAGTGGGGCGACAGTATGAGAATCGTTGGGTAACCTGAACTTTATTATCTAAGCTAGGAGGAGCAGGCAGACCGACATGGGTTGGTGGCGGTGCCGGCGGCAGCCGTGAGCTAGGGTTCAAGGGGGGGAGGGGCGGTTGGGGGGACTGTGGTGGGAAGGGGGGTGTCGGTGTCAAAACCGGCGGATCTCGGGTAGGGGGTCCCGATCTGTGCGTCTTAGGCTGATGGTAACAGGAACCGAGGGACGCAATGTTTACCCAGGTTCGGGCCCTCTCGATGGAGGTAAAACCCTACTTCCTGCTTGATTAATATTGAAGATATGTGGAATACAAGAGTAGATCTACCACGAGATCATAGAGGCTAAAACCCTAAGAGCTAGCCTATGATGGTATGATTGTAATTGTGATCGGCCTTCTAAGGACCATGCTTAGACACCGGAGAGCTAGGGTTTACATGGAGTCGGTTACAAGGAAGGAAACATAATATCCGGATCACCAAGCTTGTCTTCCACGCAAAGGAGAGTCCCATCCGGACACGAGCCGAAGTCTTGAGTCTTGTATCTTGACGCTTCTATAGTCCGGACGATGAATATAGTCCGGCTGTCCGGATACCCCCTTATCCAGGATTCCCTCAGTAGCCCCTGAACCAGGCTTCAATGACGTTGAGTCCGGCGCGCAGTCTTGTCTTTGGCATCGCAAGGCGGGTTCCTCCTCCGAATACTCCAAGGTTATTTGTCGAACGTGTAGGCCGTGTCCGAATCTGCAAAATGATCTTCACATACCACCTCAGAGAGAACGACACTTCAGCTGACAACGCCCAGCCTCAGCCTATATTGCGAGGCGGTTTCCTTAGCACGTCTTGTCGAAGCAAAGATCGTGTCCCCTTATCACGGGATTCTCATCAATATGTTACGGGTAATCCAACCGCACCGCCAATCGCGGTAAGTAGGAGGTGAGCGGCTCCACCAGGCAAGTGGGGAGGCGCGAAAGCTCTTACCTTCTCTTATAAAGAGACAAGGTCTCTTCCTCTTTTACCCATGCCTTCTTCTTCCGCTAACTAATTTCCCTCTGCTCGATCCCTAATGCATAAGCGCTCTACTTCTCCATCAAAGAGAGGTTTTCCGAAGATGTCCAGATCCGGAGCAGGAGGCAAATGGATGGCCTCTACTGTCCGGGAGAAGGATATCAAGAGGCTCCGGGAAGCCGGGTATCTGGCCAAGAAGATCGGCCATCGTCTCCCACCGGTGGGACAGGTTGTCCCTACTTCGGAGCCTCACGAGAGAGTCATATTCCTTCCCCATTTTGTCCGTGGGCTTGGGTTTCCCCTCCATAAATTTGTACGTGGAGTCATGTATTACTATGGGGTTGATTTTCATGATCTTTCCCCCAACTCCTTTCTCAATATCTCGACGTTCATTGTCGCATGCGAGGCCTTCCTCCGGATTCCATCTCACTTTGGCCTGTGGCTGATGATTTTCAATGCGAAGCCCAAGGTGGTGAGTGGCGAACACGTCGAGTGCGGCGGCGCCATGGCGAGCAAGATGCCCAAGGTAGTTTGGCCGATGGGCACTTTCAACAACTCCGTCAAGGAGTGGCAGCAGCAGTGGTTTTATATCACCGAACCACGCGGCGAAGAGTGGGCTGCAGCTCCTGAGTTCAGATCTGGAGCTCCACTGCGGCTCACGTCCTGGCCCAAGAAGGGCCCGAACTGGTGCTCATCCGATGAGCTGTTACTGCTCCAGACACGCGTTCAGAGTATGGTTAACAAGGACGTCAAACTTGTTGAGATGGTCCAGGTGATGCTAGTTCGCCTGGTTCTCCCTTGCCAGCGTCGAGCCTGCACCTTGTGGGAGTTTGACCCAGCCGAGCACCAAACCCTTCGGGAGCTCTATGATACCTCCCACGAGGATATCTGGAAGGTGCTCTTTAGGTCCGGCAAATGGCCGGATTCCAGCGAGGATCGGGGATATCAATTATCCCATTCTCAAAACCCAGTAAGTCACAGCCACGCCCTGTCCAGCCATGCTTCAGTTAGCATGTCCCGAGGGACAATTATAATTATGTCTCATCGTGACCTCAGGGATGGATAGAGAAGGTGGAGCGGATACAATGTCCGGCCCCACTACCAGAGGAGCCGGCCGGGCCTCTTCTGACAAAGATGCTGGTTCCTACGCCTTACAAGGCGCCCAAGAAGGAGGCCTCCAAGAAGGTCAAGAAGACCCGGAGTGGCCTCCGCTGTCGCGAGGCTTCGGACACCAGATCCGAAGGCTCGAGCGACGCTCCTTCCGAAGACGAAGACGAGGAGGCAGAGGAGGACGAGCCTCGCTCTGCAGGCGGGAAGAAGTGTGCAGCTTCCCCGTCCCTGGAGGCCGAATCTCCCAAGAGAGGGCGAGGTTCCCCTCTAGAGGCATCCACCCCGGCTGCCGATAACAGCCCGGAGTGGGATCCCGAGGCCCAGCTCCTGGGAAAATCGTAAGTAACCGAAATCCGAATACACCTATGTATCCAGGGTCGTCTGGGCATAGTAGTTTTAACTATCGCCACATTTCATACAGCCCGGCAGGGTCTCCTGCCGGACAATCCTCATCGGAGGATTCGTTGAGCTCGAATGTTGTGGTGAGTAAGACGCCTCCGGGGACTCCTTTTCTGAAGTTTGTGCGCGACACTGAGGTGTCGTCTCAAAGAGGCTCAGAGCCGGATAAGGTTCTGGGGGCCTCTAAGGCTCCAGGATCGGGCGAACAGCCAACTTCCATGAAGGGAGGTTTGACCACTCCGCCGGCAACCTCTGTCTACGCAGAGCTACCGGGTGACCTATTGACAACGTTAAAGAATGCGTCTGTCGTCGATGAACATCGGACCCTTATGGGTACGGTGGTTGGAAAGATCCAGGCTGCCGAAAGCGGGCTGAATGAGTCCTCTCTTGGCCATATAAAGGCCTTTGAGGTATGGTTTCTAAGGAACCTTTAAAGGATTAGTATGATATGAGGAGTAGCCCCTGATACACTATCCGGCAAAAGAGAGCCGGGCAGGGGATCAAACCCTCTATTTTAATGGGAGCCTTTGTTTAATGATGCGTACCCATTTGCTTTGAAAACAGGCGGCTGCGGAGAGGACTGCCGCTCATAATGCGGAAGTGTCCAAACTAAAGCAAAGCCTGGAATGGGCCGAAGAAGAACTTGGCCGTGTGAAGAAGCAATTAGAAGAGAAACAAGGTATGTTAAACATTGTCGTGTATTGGGCACAATTGAATAAGTGTTCTTATTGAAAAGTATTTGTGTTATGCGCCCTAGGAGCGAGTGCTGAATATGAGGCACTGAAGAAGGCAGCGGCTGAGGCCCAAGAAAGAGATGCCGCCAAACAGGCGCTGCCTGAAAAACACGAGGCCAGGGTCATCACGACTGAGCGGGAGCTCCAGGATGCTGTGACGAAAAGCGAGAGCTTGGAGCAGAGTCTAGTAGGGAAAGAATCCGAACTCGCCCAAGCTCTCCAAGCCGCGGAAGATGCTCGGGAAGAAGCTCGAGGTGCTATAGAGGACATTCAGGAGGCCCAGAAAGTTGCGGCTGGTAAGGCTCGTTGTATATATGGCCATTATTGCGTTATAGCACGGAGAACTCTAAGCGGCAAGCTGAATTCTTGTTTTTATAGGGGCATTTGCGGATCTGCCTCGCAACATATCAGATGCTGCCCAATTTTACCGGATCGAGGAGGGGGAGTCTACGGGGAGGGACTTCTGGTCGCAGTATCTGGCGCCGAACTATCCAGTGCCTTTTATCGATCTGCTGAAGCAGCTGGTCAAACTGCACTAGGCGACCGAACTAGCCATTTAGGACTTGATTATTCGGATGTGGCCTGGAGAGCCGATTCCAAGCAGTTACTTCGGACTCGTGAAGCGGATTGTGGGCGCCTGTCCTCGGCTTGATACTATCAAGCGATTAGTCTGTATAGAAGGTGCGCGAATGGCGCTTGCCCATGCAAAAGTGCATTGGGGTAAGCTTGATGCGGAGAAGCTGATTACTGAGGGGCCACCAGAGGGTAAGGAGCATCGCAAGCCCGAACTGTATTATGAAGGTGTAATGAAGGGTGCCCGCCTGGCGGCGGATAAGTGCACCAAAGACACTATATTTCCCTGAGGGCATTTTTGCCAATGTTTGTAATATGGGATAATGGCACTTTTATTATATGTTGCCTGTTTTGTTTGAACATATGTTCTTCCTTTGCGGCTATTTATTGTATGTAAATTCTGAGAGTTGGCCAGTCGTTGGATTCAGCCCCCACGTGAGAAGTACGAGGGTGTTCGGGGTATTTCTGAACACTCTTTATCCCATGGTTGGGTCCTTATAAGGAGGTGTTTCTCACCACGAACCAGGCAATCGGACTATAGGGCTTTACTAGTCTCACTTAGCCATAGGAATTCGAGTATGGTTGGCGCAGCCCCTAATGTCCGGAAGGCCGGACTAGGGGCTCTATTGGCGCCTATCGGTAGACCGATCCATCACAATCTGCATTTTATAGTGGCGTTATGCGGAATAAATCTTTAAGGATTTTGTAACCTCTCGAACAGCTGAACAGCTCTCACCGCATCGTGACAGTCGGTTTTCGGCTTCTCTACTGAGATGCTCGTCCGGCAGAACCGAGACACAATCATAGTAATTCTCCCAGCGCTACCTTAGCTGACGGAATGGAACGTAAGGTACCAAAACATGGGAGCCGGGCAAACCCAACCAATGACCCAAGACATGATTCGGAGCTGATGCATATAGTGCTATAAGTTCGGGGTGCCGAGCGACCGAAAAGGTGGTCGGACTTTATTGCCGTGCCGTGAAGCCCCTGGCATAACCAGGCGTAGCACCAAGCGTGGCTGCCGTTTTTATGGCAAAGAGGCGTCGATGATAGACGACGGCCGGTGCATTTTTTTTAAGTCTACGCATTGCAGTAATATGATATGTCCATGCATATGAATGCGATTTACGATTATGAAAAAGAGATGGTTTTCTGGCGGAACCTATGGTGGACGGACTGGAGGGGGCTGTGAATGGATCAAAAGTGAATCTGAACCGCCCTGTACCCGCATGGTCCTGTCCTTGTGTGTCCGGGCCGACTTCACGCCGCCAAACCTGTTCTGCATAAGAGTTAGTTTGTGAAGGTAAGTGAGCGGAGGGCGTCGAACGTCCTCCGTGGTTGGTCCAAAGGTTCCTGATCGGACCCTGGTGACCCCAGCCGCTATTCGAGAAGCAGCCCGGACTCCTCAGTTGGTGTCCGGATCGTTGGCTGTCATATCAAAATATTGACAGGCATGCGCGACTTGCTACTCTTGCAGCTTTATCATCCCCGCTTCTGAGGGCGGGGTTTGGCTCTGCACGCAGGCGTGAGTGTATTACCGGTGCTGGCCTGATGATTTACCATGTGGGATCTAGCCAACATGGTTCATCTTGTTAGCATACGGTGTGATACCGTATAGGGGGAATGCACCGATGGCGCGGCCTTATTTGGTTATCTGAAAACAACCGTTAGGGCGGCGGGCCAATGATCCTAGCCTTTGTGCCTGGCACCTTGTAGAAGGTGTTTATTTGTACGCCCGCTTGGGCTTTTATTGTTTGAGGATCCCCTAGACTGTTAGGTCTGGGGGTATGCAATTGAATTGCTGTGGTTTGCATGGTGGGGGCGATCGGCCGTACTGTTGTACTAGGGGGGGGGGCTTTTGACTAAGCGCCTCCCCTCAATGTTTCCAGCACACGCCCGGTTGCTTTCCTTTGGAGATCCGGCATTCTCTATTAGTATGTTTTGCCGTTCTTTTGGGAGTACCGTGAATTTCGTACGGCTGATCGAGTTCGTGGCTCGGGCCGAATAGGCTTAAGTTGTTCCTTGTCCGTTGACCGGACTGGGATTTGTTGAACTTGATACCAGCTTCCCTGATTTGCCGTTTATGACCATTGCGCCGGGGCTTGAGGCTGCTTCTTTGTGTATCCTTCTTGCTGGTTTGGACCGCAGTGGTGTGCGGACGTCGGGTTGTGTGCCTTTGATTTTCCTGCTTAGGTTCAGGTTGCCAGTTGTACCGCGTGTGCCCTTTGTTAGGGTGGTCGAGTCCGTACTTCTCGGTGGCCAAGATCTTGGTCCACTGTGCTATTAGAAAATCCTGTTCAGCCTTAAGCTGCTCTTGCTTCCTTTGCAGACTCTTTGCAGTGGCTATGAGTTGTCGCCTAAAGCGAACTTGTTCCACTGGGTCTTCAAGCACGCCAAATTCGTCATTGTCGAGGCTTACCTCGTCTTCGGAGGGGGTGCATAGTTGTTCCTCTCCAAGTATCCCATCGTGGCCTGTACAGCCTGCTTGATGGTCGGCTGATCAGGACTGTATTCCTCTTTGGTACTATCCGGATCATCTCCGGGACCGGTATTGATGTGGCGGGGCTTGGGGTGGCGTCGGAGACGCCCATATTTTGCTTTTCCTCTGGGGGGGTTGTCCTCCACTGCCTCGTCGCTGTTGGTTTCTTTCGGAGTGTCCACCATGTATATATCATTTGAAGGGGTGGTTGTCCACCGCCCTGTGAGCGGTGGCTCCTGTATGTCTCCTGTATCGTCGTCCATACCGTCGATGTCTTCAAAGTCAAAGTTGAGCACGTCGGTTAAATCATTGATCGTGGCAACAAAGTGGGTGGTGGGTGGTGTAACGCCCCGAGACCAACGCTCCAGAAGACTTCCAGCTATTCCGAGTTTCGTCTTGCGATGTATTTGTTTGTTGCATTCTTCTTAGCTTCATTTGCATTGCATCATGTCATCATGCCATCATATCATTAATTTTAAAACTCATCTAAATAAATTGTATGGATCTTTGATCCATTTAAATCGAGGGAAGGGTGACTTATCTTTATAACATATCTTCCAATATTAGGGAGCTATATTTAAATGTTCCATTGATTTGGAATTAACCATAACCCACTTGCAAAATATCCCATGCCGTTGTTATCTCAATTCTTGGTCTCCAACCTTGCCCATAATTTCTTTCATCATTTTCCGGCGCTCCACCAAAAATCTCAACAATTTTGGACACTTCTAAATCCTAGTCCTTGTTCAAACCATTTGAATTAAATTCAAATGACTTTGAATTTAATTCTTGCAATCTTGCCCACTCCATTTTTCTTGGGTCAAGCTCATTTTTATGAGTCCAGAAAAATTAACCCCATGCTCAAATTATTTCTCCAACCCTTTATTTATCTCATTTTTCTTTCTTTGCTATTTACTGCTTTTGGTAAATAAAAGAGAAGTGGGGGATTAGTGAGAGAGAGAGAGAGAGAGGTAGCCTGGACCCGTTGGCCTCTTGGGCCTGACCAACCAGGATGGCACATCCCGCAGGCCCAGCCATTGGCCTCCACCAGCCCACCTAAACCCCTCCTAAACCCTAGCCCGGCCATCTCTCGAGCCCTCGCTCTCTCCCTCGTTCCCCTCCTGTGCCGCCACACAACACACATCGCCAGGGAGAGGAGGTCCCCGCGCTGCAAGGCCCGAGCACCTCTTCCCCTCCTCGCCATCGCCGCCCTGGCAAGCGCCGCCCCAACGCCCCTCTAGGCGACGCCTCCCCTTCTCCTTCTCCTCCGCGACGCCCTGTTGACGGCCAAGTCCCGGCCTCCAACGCTAGGAACAGCCCTGAGCTTCCGCGCCTCCACGCCGTCATCCGCATCCCCAGCCTCCTCGCCGGTGACCTGCAGTTCCAGCAGACCCCGCGCGCCCTCTCCTTCTCTTCCTGCCTCATCCTCGGTGCTTCGTCCTCGAGCCCTACGCGCCCGATGCTGCCTCGTCTCCTTGCACCGGCCCCGCCACCAAGTCCCGCCGCTGGAGCTCGCCTTCGTCCCGACTCCGGCCGGATCAGGTCCCGCCGGATCCGCCCTCGCGTGACCCGGATCCGCCGCTGCCGCTCATCCATGGCGCCATGGACTCTGCCTCTTTTGGCCGACCCGTTGCTGCCGTGCACAACCTTTGCCGTGCCCTGTGTGCGTGCTCTCCGCTTCCTAGCACTATTGATGTCAAGACCGTGGCTGCAACAACCTGGATTGCCAAGTTCCTATTCCAAAGTCATCAGGTGCGCGAGGACCTCAAGTACGACTACACGATGGCCCGTCAAGTACCTCTATCACCGTCTCCAGGATTCACCAAGTACCACGACGTCGGTGTCCCTCCAAGTTTGATGTTGGAACATGCACAGCTACCGTCGCCGAAGACCCGGGTAGCAGAAATGTCAAGTTCCTCTCCGCCGTGAACGACTACTTCCACTACCGTCGCCACGTGAACAACTACTTCCCACGACGACCCGTGAATGACTACTTCCTTCGTCGAACTCGACCCGCTCCGAAACGCACGCTTCGAAGGTATAATCCCGAGATGATCACCCGTGGACTGAATGCATGTGTTGTATGAGATGCACCCTATGTTTGGACCGTGTCCGAATTGTTCCTTGCACGTTCGCCGTAAGCCATGCCACCGACATGTGGGACACCCGGTATTCGGGATCACCCCACCTTCTTTTGCATATGTCATCCACATCTTTGTTTGCACCGGTCGCTCAATGAGTTGTCGGATCACCGGAATGTTGCCGTGGCACTATTTCCGTTGTAGTTGCCGTGGCACCTCTCTCGTTCCGCCACGGTGACAAATGCTTCATAATATGCTCATGGCAACATTTTCATAAAAATTGCATTAACCTTGATTATGTCATCCGCATCATGTTAACAACATTTAAATGGTTAAAATTCTGTTTGCATTAAATTGCTAAATGACATATGGGGATTTTTCGGAATTGTTGTTTGTTGTTTTCGGCCTCATTTAAACTTGCCTAAATAGTTAGTTCAATTATGTTCCACCTCTTGTCATGTTTGATAACATTTAATATTGTTGGTTAGCCTAAACGAGAGAGAACTAAATATTTGAATGTGGTGTTTCGTTAATATGCAACTCGTTGCATATTGGGATCCACTTAACTTGTAGTATTGTTTGTTGCACTTTGCCATGCCATGCCTCATTAAACCGGGCATGCATTATACTTGTTTGTGCATCATGACATGTTTATGCTTGTGTGTTTACCATATTGTTTACTTCTTTCCGGTTTGCTTCTCTCGTTAGCTTCGGTTTCGTTACGGAGTTGTGAGGATTCGTTCGACTACGTCTGTTTGTCTTCTTCATGGACTCGTTCTTCTTCCTTGCGGGGTTTCAGGCAAGATGACTATTACCCTCGATATCACTTCTATCTTTGCTTGCTAGTTGCTCTGTTCTATCGCTATGTTGCGCTACCTATCACTTGTTTACCATGCCTCCCATATTGCCATGTTGGCCTCTAACCTTTTCACCCTTCCTAGCAAACCGTTGTTTGGCTATGTTACCGCTTTTGCCCAGCCCATCTTATAGCGTTGTTAGTTGCAGGTGAAGTTGAAGATTGCTCCATGATGGACATGATTATGTTGGGATATCACAATATCTCTTATTTAATTATAACGCATCTATATACTTGGTAAAGGGTGGAAGACTCGGCCTTATGCCTGGTGTTTTGTTCCACTCTTGCCGCCCTAGTTTCCGTCATACCGGTGTTATGTTCCTTGATTTTGCGTTCCTTACGTGGTTGGGTGATTTATGGGACCCCCTTGACAGTTCGCTTTGAATAAAACTCCTCCAGCAAGGCCCAACATTGGTTTTAACATTTGCCAACCTAAGCCTTTTTCCCTTGGGTTCTGCAGACTCAAGGGTCATCTTTATTTTACCCCCCTGGGCCAGTGCTCCTCCGAGTGTTGGTCCAAACTAGAGCACCGTGCGGGACCATTCCTTGGCAACTTGGATTACGTCGGTACCTGTACACTTAGCTTATCCGGTGTGCCCTGAGAACAAGATATGTGCAGCTCCTATCGGGATTTGTCGGCACAGCGGGTGGTCTTGCTGGTCTTGTTTTACCATTGCCGAAATGTCTTGTAAACCGGGATTCCGAGACTGATCGGGTCTTCCTGGGAGATGCAATATCTTTCGTTGACCGTGAGAGCTTGTGATGGGCTAAGTTGGGACACCCCTGCAGGGTATAAACTTTCAAGAGCCGTGCCCGCGATTATGTGGTAGATGGCAATTTGTTAATGTCCAGTTGTAGATAACTTGACACCAGATCTGATTTAAAACACATCAACCGCGTGTGTAGCCGTGATGGTCTCTTTTCGGCGGAGTCCGGGAAGTGAACACGGTTTTGGGTTATGTTTGACGTAAGTAGGAGTTCAGGATCACCTCTTGATCATTGCTAGTTTCACGACCGTTCCTTTGCTTCTCTTCTCGCTCTTATTTGCGTATGTTAGCCACCATATTTGCTTAGTGCTTGCTGCAACTCCACCTCATTACCACTTCCTACCCATAAGATTAAATAGTCTTGATCTCGCGGGTTTTGAGATTGCTGAGTCCTCGTGACTCACCAGATACTAAGCTCAGATGGGATCTCAACGAAAATCTTGGTCGTTGCTATGTTTCGTCTCATGTTGATCAGTAGTGGAGCCCATTTGGGACGATCGGGGATCTAGCAGTTGGGTTATCTTCTTTTCTTTTGGCTTCGTCCATAGTCGGACTTTATGTGTGTACTCTGAATGATATATGATTTATTTGTTCATTGTGTGAAGTGGCGATTGTAAGCCAACTCTTTATCCCATTCTTGTTCATTACATGGGATTGTGTGAAGATGACCCTTCTTGCGACAAAACCACCATGTGGTTATGCCTCTAAGTCGTGCTTCGACATGTGGGAGATATAGCCGCATCGTTGGTGTTACAAGTTGGTAATCAGAGCCATCCCCGACTTAGGAGCCCCCTGATTGATTGTTTGCTAGCGTTGTTGATTCTAGAAAAAAATGTTTTGGGTCTTAGGATTATATATATCGAAGAGTAGGATTCTTTTTACTCCTCAGTCCCTTCATCGCTCTGGTGAGGTCTCCTGACGTAGATGTTTTGACTTTCCTCTCCTCAAATTTCACTAAATTGTTTTTAGGATCACGCGGGTATCTTGGAATCGCTCTGATGGTTTTGTGACGAGAACATTGTTCTTGGTGCCTCCTGTCTTTTATGTGGCAGTGACCCGGGGAGTTGAGCTCCGAGGTGTTGTCATCATAATTTTATCGTTGCAGTTCTCGAATACCTAAGTTTTGCCGACATCAAAAATCTCTTTTATGCAGTTGTTGGTGAGATAACCTTGTCGCCACCCAGTACTAGGGCGGGAGTTCGGGAGTATTGCCATAGCTCGTATAACGGATGCTTTTCGAAGGTTGAGGTACAAGATTTCCGAAGGTTTCTTGGTTATGTGTTGACAGATGGTTACGGCTGGATGTAGGGATTGTTAGTTTGGGTGAGATATATTGCTTCCCCTGTATCCCCAACACCTGTTGCATAACCAGAAAGTTTCGAGAGTTTTATAGGTGGGAATTCAAGTAGCTCCTAGAATATCTTTTCGACAGATGCATGATATGAGATTGGGGTTCGACGTCTAGTGGTCCGCCTATCCACGATCATTTTTACAGTGGTCTCGTTGTGTCTTAAAGAACCCTTGGCTATGCTGGTTCGGGGACGCTTCGTATGTCATGTGCACTGCCTTGTACATGATGGTGTTGTACGTTCGAGCCCGTGTGGGCCCCACCACGAAAACTTCGGACGAAATCTCTATCATATGTTTGTTCCGGCTTATTCTGCAAGCAAATCCTTGTTTTGTTTTATTTGTGGCATTCGAGTTGCTTTGAAGTTAAATGTTGAATCCATACCTTTCCTAAACGTTATTCTCATATTGCTATGGGAATACTAATCCTTCTTATTTATCAAGATCGTCATCCCAATTCTATTCCCAACCGGTGCACTTCTCTTCGAGATGATCCCAACATTCTCCCCATCCGCAAGATCAATTCTAAGTTTTCTCAATGGTGTTCATTCCACCTGCCCCAAGTTGCCTTTGTTTTCCCGCCCTCCCACCCTTTTTCTTCAAGGACTCAGATTTCTTAATCAAGTATCCTTTTATTGATGTGAAGTCTCTCCATTCTTTTCCGTCAATGCTCTTATCCGGTGATTCTCAAGAATATACTAACGGAGCTACAAGTTTATTATTCTTCCTCTCTTTACTTCTCCGGTGGTTTAATTTCAAGTTTCGGTGTTGATCATATCTCTTCCTTTTGTTTCACATATCTTCCCATGTGAATTTCTTATCCAAGGCTCGTCTTTTCATTCAAGATCCGTTCAAGCTATTTGGAGATTATTATCTCATTCAAGTCATTTAATTCAACCGGCGCAATCCCCCCTTTCAATCAATCCTTCTACGGTGTAACTTTGAGTGGGCCCTAACCCACAGGTCTTTTCCCAGGATCTTACCTGACTCTTCTAACTTTCCCGGAGCTATTCTCAAATTCTTTTCGAAGTTTGACGTAAGAATGAATTTCATCAGTCAAATGTTTTCCAAGATCGATTTCAAATTATTTTTCATTGTTGGCTCAACCTCCTTGTTTTTTTCATTCTGCCGGAGCATCTCAACAATTCATGGTGGTGTTCTCGTTGTCATTCCCGGATTATGAAGATCGAAGAAGGATTTCTCTTAAATCTTGTCCATTCTCTTGAAGATTCATGGTTCTAGCTTTATGTCATCCTCATAATTGTTTTTGATTGTGACAATTCTTTTCTTACCATCCAGAGCATTTCATGAGTTGTTTCCGTTTCTTTCCTCCAAAGGCCATCATGTCATAGATCTTCATTCTCAGCGTGTAGATATCGTTTTCCAAATCTTTCCGGTGCATCGTCCAAATATCCTCTAATCAGTTCACGATCTCTTCGTTCTCATGTATCTAAACCCCCTCAAGTATCTTCATTCGTTTTCCAATTCTTCCCGGTGAATTGTGCCTTTGCTACTCCCATTTTCAATTCTTACGGTGGTTCATTCAAGATTTCTCTTCCTTCGTTATCGTATCAATTCATTCATTCTTTTGCAGTTTCAATCCTACCGGTGGTTGTTGAAGACCTTCTCAAGTTTACGCTATATCTCTCTTAATCCTATCTACGAGAATAAGTAGTATCCCAAATCTGTTGCTTGTCATCAATTTAAATCGGTGAAGGATAGGCATGACATAATTCTTATTCTTGTTTCATCCAAGTGATTAATCCTTTCCTTCGGAGTTTGTTCAGGAGGAATAAATTCTTGTCTTCTTGTTGTTCATCTTTTCTTTCTGGAGTTCCAAGTTCTCTCGGTTATATCGTCGCGAAGCTCCTTCTAAATCATTGCAAGGCTTCACCTTGTGTTTTCAACTTCCCTTTCTTTCTATCATCCTTTTATTACCGAAGTTCTTCATGGAGGCTCTACATGGTGGTTCGTCAAGGATTCTTTTCATTCTTCAATTGTTCTTCAAGTTTTCTCTCGAAGTTATGACCTGCCAAGCTACACTCTAAAATAAACATGGTGCTCAACACATGTTTTGTTTTGTGGAGTTCAAGTATTCTTCTTCTTGCATTTTGAAGTGCAGTTCTTTCTACCTTATCTTTTGAGGTGGTGTTATATCATTCTTGACAATTTTTCCATTCACGTTTCGTGATTCACATGTTGTCAAGAATGAGGTATTTTAAATCCATTAATCTCTTCGTTGGAGTTATCTTGGGTTATATTTCACCTACAACCTTCCCTAAGGAATGTTGCTATTTGTGGTGCTTATCAATGATCCAAGTTATCTCTCTATCATCTTGGTGGAAGGAGTTTTTCATCTCGTTGGTGTTATCAATGATATTATTTGTTCCCATAGTGGCAGAATTTCGCCTCAATTTCGAGAAGTTTTCCATAAGCCCACAACAAGCTTATCATTTCGTTGTTGATAATCCAACAACTCCGTTCTAGGAATTCTTGTTAGCGTGCTCTTTCAAGATCAAGTTTTCCTCCGTTCATTCCATTCCATTTTTTCATTTCTTCTGGAGGCATTGTGATGTTGTGCTCTTCACCCATCACGTCATTTTGTCAAGTTCATGTTATTTTCTTGCTTATCCATTTAACCGGAGTGTTATGTTGTCTGCTAAGTTCTTTTCATCTTATCAAGTCTTGCATCTCTTTTCAACCGAAGTGCTGTCCGAATTTGTTCTTCCTTGTTCCTTGTTTATCTCGTTTCAACCAGAGTGGTTCCAATTCCTTCTTGTCCATTGCACTCGTCATTCATAGCTTTGCAACCTCCAAGGTTCACATGGTGTTCCTTGTTTCTATTTTCTACAACACTGCTCTCAATTGTGTTCAACTCCGTTGTGTTCTTTCTTTCAACTTTTCAACCTCTCAAGGTTCTTTGGCTTCACTCTTTTGTCGAAGAAGCAACTTAGCTTTACCTCTTCTCTTCCTCTTCCGTTTTCTCTCCGGTGCCATTCTCGATCTCGGGATGAGATCCTCTTGTAGTGGTGGAGTGTTGTAACGCCCCGAGACCGACGCTCCAGAAGACTACCGGCTATTCCGAGTTTCGCCGTGCGATGTATTTGTTTGTTGCATTCTTCTTACGCTTTGTTTGGATGTCTGTATTGAAGGGCTCCGTATTGAATTGGTTGCAATACCAATTCAGCAAGGGAACTGAAATGAGAATGAATACGAATTCGCTTGTTTGGTTGTTCACCGAATTGGCTCATGGAATCTCATAGAGGTTTCAATACCAAATCTTGTTTGGATGACAAACTATGGAATTGTATATTTACATGAGTATGAAGATTACGCTTTGTTCTTTATGACTCAATTTTTTAATACAATCTAGAATAAAAATGATTATATAGCAATAAAAATGACAAAAAATATACAGTCTGTGGCTTATGCTTTGCTCTTCGTGTATCAAAATGAAATTTGCACAACAAATTGGAGTAAAAGCTATCATGTATTGTTTACTTCACAAATCACAAGTTTAATATCACCATACATTTTTTTGGAATCACAATACAGCTAGCTAGTGAACGAGGAGAAATTCAGAGGAAGAAGCAAACTCGATCTGGACCATCCACCGTCTGCCTTGGCTACAACGAACTAAAAGTGTTGCTTCCTAGTGAATGGGGAGAAGTTCATAGGACGAAGCAGACTCAGCTAGCTAGGATCAAAGGACGAAGCAGACCCCACAGAGGGGCTGGATCTAATTCCGCGCGAGGTCGTGCTCCTCTTTGTGCCGCGCGCCAGCCGCTCAGCCTGCCGTCAGAAGCATCTCCGCCCGCACCGATGGATGCGGACGCCGCCTGATGACGCGGATCTCAGGCTGTGAGGAGAAGGTCGGGCATAGATCCATGGCGCGAATCCAGACGCCGGCTATGGGAAGAATCTCTGCCCGCGCGCTGGCTCTGGGCCACTGTCGCCGCCACCGCCACCCACCACTCCGCGATGTCGCGGTGGCCGCCACCGCTGGAAGTAATGGCTGAGAAGGTCGGCCACGCTCTATGGAGAGGATCCAGATGCCACTGCCGCAAGGAACGCCGCGGTTGCTGCTACGTCGCCGGGATGCGGGAGTAGCCATGCAGAGGAGCATGACGCGGTACCGCTAGAGCTTCTTTGCTCCGCCTCTGTTTTCTTTTTCTGGTCGCGGGGGGAAAGAGAGGGGCCGAAGCAGTATGTTTTGCGGGTGAGTGCAAATCCAGCGAAATCGGAGCCGGAGGGGTCCGTATTGTGGGAGGGGAGCGCGCGTGAGAGCGAAAACGGCGCTGTATTTGGCCTCATTTCCATTCGATGTTTCAGTGCGCACCCAAACAGCTGAATTGGCGGTTCGGGAATACCAAATCCAATTCAAGGCTGCAATACAGACATCCAAACACAGTGTTAGCTTCATTTGCATTGCATCATGTCATCATGCCATCATATCATTAATTTTAGAACTCATCTAAATAAATTGTATGGATATTCGATCCATTTAAATCGAGGGAAGGGTGACTTCTCTTTATAACATATGTTCCAATATTAGGGAGCTATATTTAAATGTTCCATTGATTTGGAATTAACCATAACCCACTTGCAAAATATCCCATGCCGTTGTTATCTCAATTCTTGGTCTCCAACCTTGCCCATAATTTCTTTCATCATTTTCTGGAGCTCCACCAAAAATCTCAACATTTTTGGACACTTCTAAATCCTAGTCGTTGTTCAAACCATTTGAATTAACTTCAAATGAGTTTGAATTTAATTCTTGCAATCTTGCCCACTCCATTTTTCTTGGGTCAAGCTCATTTTTATGAGTCCGGAAAAATTAACCCCATGCTCAAATTATTTCTCCAACCCTTTCTTTATCTCATTTTTCTTTCTTTGCTATTTACTGCTTTTGGTAAATAAAAGAGAAGTGGGGGATTAGTGAGAGAGAGAGAGAGGTAGCCTGCACCAGTCAGCCTCTTGGGCCTGACCAACCAGGCTGGCACATCCGGCGAGCCCAGCCATTGGCCTCCACCAGCCCACCTAACCCCCTCCTAAACCCTAGCCCGGCCATCTCTCGACCCCTCACTCTCTCCCTCGTTCCCCTCCCTGCGGCGCCACACAACACACATCGCCAGGGAGAGGAGCTCCCCGCACTGCAAGGCCCGAGCACCTCTTCCCCTCCTCGCCATCGCCGCCCTGGCGAGCGCCGCCCCAAGGCCCCTCCACGCGACGCCTCCCCTTGACCTGCTCCTCTGCGACCCCCTGCTGCCGGCTAAGTCCTGGCCTCCAACGCTAGGAACAGCCCCGAGTTGCCGCGCCTCCATGCCGTCATCCGCATCCCCAGCCTGCTCGTCGGTGACCTGCAGTTCCAGCAGACCACGCGCGCCCTCTCCTTCCCTTCCTGCCTCGTCCTCGGTGCTTCATCCCCGAGCCCTACGCGCCCGACGCTGCCCCGTCTCCTTGCGCCGGCCGCACCACCAAGTCCCGCTGCTGGAGCTCACCTTCGTCCCGACTCCGGCCGGATCAGGTCCCGCCGGATCCGCCCTCGCGTGACCCGGATCTACCGCTGCCGCTCATCCATGGCACCATGTCCTCTGCCTCTTTTGGCCGACCCGTTGCTGCCGTGCACTGTCCGACAGCAGGTCTAGGCCGTGCTCGTCGTGGCTGTCCGGCGCTCCTGGTGCAGGCTCGAATCCGTCAAAGATCAAGTCTCCGCGGATATCCGCCATGTAGTTCAAGTTTCCGAACCTGATCTGGTGGCCAGCGGCGAAGCTGTTGATCTGCTCCAACCGGCCAAGCGAATTGGCCCGCAGTGCGAAGCCGCCGAACACACAGATCTGTCCGGGTAGAAAAGTCTCACCCTGGACCATGTTGTTGACGATTGAAGACTCCATCAAGCCTCGAAGCGATGACACAGAAGAACTCTCAATGAAAGCACCAATGTTGGTGTCAAAACTGACGGATATCGGGTAGGGGGTCCTGATCTGTGCGTCTTAGGCTGATGGGTACAGGAAGCGAGGGACACAATGTTTACCAGGTTCGGGCCCTCTCGATGGAGGTAAAACCCTACTTCCTGCTTGATTAATATTGAAGATATGTGGAATACAATAGTAGATCTACCACAAGATCGTAGAGGCTAAAACCCTAAGAGCTAGCCTATGATGGTATGATTGTAATTGTGATCGGCCTTCTAAGGACCATGCTCTCCGGTTTATATAGACACCGGAGAGATAGGGTTTACATGGAGTTGGTTACAAGGAAGGAAACATATTATCCGGATCACCAAGCTTGTCTTCCACGCAAAGGAGAGTCCCATCCGGACACGAGCCGAAGTCTTGAGTATTGTATCTTGACGCTTCTATAGTCCAAACGATGAATATAGTCCGGCTGTCCGGATACCCCCTTATCCATGATTCCCTTAGGGGGATGGTGGTGTTTGAGGATAAGCCGCGGCTACTGAAAATTTTAGTGATGGTGGGTGGAGATGGTGGTGGATGAGGAAGGGCGACAGTTCAAATTCCTCGGCTACTGCAATTTGACTATAAGGTCGGTGCTGGAGGAGTGTGGGCAACGGTTGAAGTACGACGTCTACTAAAATTTGGGTAAAGAAATTGGTGCGGGGCGGGAGTGCCCAAGATCGCGCACAGTCCAATAAGAATATGCGTGTATGATAATAAGGAAAGGTGGCAGAACCGCCGATTTCTGCAACGCTCAAGGCAGGTAGTTTGTTTTTATATTTCTAGCTAGCTGGTATATCACACACGGTTCATCCTAATTTCTAAATAAACTTACTCGCCTTTACCTTGCGCTGTCGTGGTGATTTTGCAGCGCACTTGCATCGCACACGCGATTAAGCCAGTACCTCCACCATTTGCTCGCGCTTGCGCAGTCATGCTTATTCAAGGGCCGAAACAACCAGGAAATAATATTGATTTGTATCTGGGGCTACTTCAAGAGGAGTTAGACACATTATGGAAAACACCAGCCAAGACATGGGACGCCAGCAAAGGCGAGTATTTCAACATGAGAGCCGCGCTGATCATGACAGTGCAGGACTATCTCGGTTACGGATATGTGGCAGGCCAGGTGTGCCATGGATATTGCGGATGCACACGGTGCATGGATGATAAGACGTCTCAGCAGCTAACATCAAGGAAAGATGGCGGGTCTGGGAAAATCGTGTACATGGGGCATCGAAGATGGCTCGAACAGGACGACCCGTGGAGAAACCGTGGAGATCTATTAAAAAAATGATTTGGTCCAACTTTGCAATAAATATATTGTGGGTCCTTCACAAAAACCTCCTTTTGGGCACTCGAAAAATGGAAAATGGCTTTTTCGTCCAAAGAAAATGAACACTTCCTTAGGCAACATTGTTTTCCATTCCAATATACACCCTTGTGTACAATATGAGATCATTTGAACAAACTATGCCATGAATGTGGCCATAAGATTGATCATTTGGCTTGAAAGCCATTGATCTCCACACGTGATAGCTCGTTTCTGAGAACACTTTTTTAAAATAATTGTCGTATTACAAGTTTGTTATTTTTCCTGGGAAGTTGGCCACATATAATGACACAATGCGAATGTTTCCCAATTTTTTGATTTTTTTTGAATTTTTTATTCTTGTTTCAAAACGCGGTCAAAACAACGGGAATGGCCGTTCCTAGCTAGTGGTTGAATCTTGGATTTTTTTGGTGTTTCTCTGATTAAGTAGATATCCATGTATCTAGAAATGAATTTTGTAAAAAATAAAGAGCAAAATATGAGGCACCTGCAGTTTAAATTTGACCCGTTTCCTGCCGAATCGGTGTAAATTTGTATAAATGAACAAAAATAGCTAGAAGGACCGAAGCTGCATACAAATTGGTGATCATCCGTAAAATGTGGTATAAACTAAGTGAAAATTTTAGTGATGCCATTTGCAAAATAATTTTGCTAGTTGCTTCACAAAACCCCCTGTTTTTAGCACTAAGAGCTAATTTTAATAAATACCTCATGTTTTGAACCAATCAGGAAGCAGCCCACGGATCACCCCCCTGTAGTCGATCTGAGCCGTCCACACTCTCCCTGAGTCCCTTGATCCAGCGTCTCTTGCTCACCTCTCGTCCCTCTCCCACCAACCCTCCCTCCCCGATCCAGATCGGCTTCCTCTCCACCCTTCCTTCTGCCGCTTTCCTCTCTCTCTTCCCTCCGCCGCCTCTAGGGTTTCTCTCCCCGATCCCCAATCCACTAGCGCTCCACTCCTCCCTTGCCGCTGCCACCTCCGGCGCCCGATCCTGGCGACCTCAGGCGGGAATCGAAGACCCTTGTCCGGCGAGATCCGGTGCGCGCAGCGAGATGCATCTGCCTCTCCCTCGATCCCCTTCCCACTCCCTCCCACCACTCATCCATGGCTCCCTCACAAGAAGTCGCGGTCGCCACCTCCACCAAGGAGCCATCCAACAACGGCAGCGGCACGACCGCTGCCCCCAAGACCAAGACGCCGGCCCTGAACGAGCGGATCCTCTCCTCGATCACGTGCCGGTCGGTGGCGGCGCACCCGTGGCACGACCAAACAGAGGTGATTCATCCTCGACCCCAAGAAGCACATCAACGTCGCCGTCGCAGTCCTCTCCCGCTTCCTCGACCCCAAGAAGCTCGCCAGCCTCACCGACTACTGCGACGACCACATGTACATCTCCGAGGTCCGTCTCTGTCCAAACTCCAAACCTTTCTCTTCTTTTCCGACTGTCAACATGAAAAGGATGTTTCCATGGATCTGATCTGACTGCTGAATCCAATTCCTTGGCTTGACTGCAGGAGGGACCCTATCCATCATCTGATTCTGATTGATGACTTCACCTCATCGATCGAGATTCCATGCGAGGCTATTGACCAAGCGATTCAATCCAAGGGGGTCCTTTTGCATTGCTGATTGAAGTTGTGCTCTCCTTATCAGTTTTTTTTATTTTACTGTACTGTATCATCATGCAGACTTGTGGTTTCAGACTTTCAGTTTAGTTTGGTCAGATATATCTCCTACCATTCTCTTCTATTTGTGCTTAATTGATTCCTGGACGGCCGTGGATATCTATCTTAGCCCCATCTATCAAGGGTAATCAATGTACTAGTGCAATGTTGATCTGCATCTTATCTTATCTGTGGGAAAAATGATGGATTCGAATTGCAGGAGCTGTCTTAATTAGCTTCTGCTATCTATCGTACACAGTTTGCTTGATGTCCATGTTTATCCAGAATGTTTGGTGACCCTACTACTTCTTTTGCATTTCTCATCTATTGATAGAAATATAGAACCATCGTACATGATCTGGAACCTTTTGATTTCGGTTGCATTGCTCCTATCAGTCGCTTAGTTCATCTATATGTCAACATGTGCTCCTTAGTTGATGCAACCTTTTGATATCAGCGCTACGAATCTATGTTAAACTAATTTCTAGATGACCGTGGCTACCTTAATTAGCTTGGTTAGTTAGTGGTAAATGTGGTATGCTGTGTATTGTTGATCTGCATGTTATATATGAGACAACCAAATCTGATTCAAATTGCCGTTTTAGCGCATGTCAAAATTGGGATTTTGGACATGCTACTAATACTATGTGTTTAATCATTTCCTGGTATGGCATTTGCTTCTTCGGTCATAGGATAGTAATCTGGATTGATTAGTGAATGTGTAGATTGTTTGGTCGTGCATTGCTTGATAGTTTTGATCAACAACGAGCATCTATCTAGGTGGTGTTTTGATCCTCATAATTGTTGTTGTTGTTTCAGTCCATCTGCCATGCGCTGGACAAGCATGTCGCTTAATCATGAAGTAAATTGCTCGATGCAGTATTTTTCTCTTAAGATTTTTGCAGTGTATGTCATCTAAATAAAACTACAGGCAGTGATCTTCTTGTGTGAGTATATATGTCTGCATTGTATGTCGTTTTTGTGAAAATATGATGATTACTTCCTATGTACTACATATTGTGTAATGGAGTTTGCTTGTATGGTGTTTGTGAAACTGCGACCGCCCACGCCCTGCTTCTCCTGGTCTCTGTGTACCCTGCCTGCACACTGTCTGTTTGTGATTTGTTCTAGCAAGTATCTGTTCATGAGAAATAAGCTCTACAGGATTCACTGGACCAACAACTACTTGTTCTAGCATGTTTATTTCAAGCAATTTGTGATCCATGCTGTTAGATGAACCAGTACCCGCGTCGGGAGACTAGTAGGGAACTTGCAACCTTCAGTTTTCTCACCAGTAGTCACTTATCCCGTCGTTCATGTCCATACAACATTTGTCCTTGTTCTATCTTACAACTGCTGCAAAAAATTTATTAATGTGGGATGTGGCTCTATGTCCAGTTCTGTTTCTCTTCTAAAGAAATCCCCTCTTCCTCTTGTGTGCAGCAAGTTGATTGTTTTGTCTCTGTATTATTGTGCAGATTGGCCAAGTGTTCGTCGATCTGCAAGCCGGTTTAAGAGCTGGGATTGGCCGGTCGAATTCAACACGGAGCTGAGTATATGTCAACACATTTCATCCATCAAGCGCCGCCTCGCCGCCTCCGGCCACCCCGACGACGCCCTCGCCTACGCCAACCTCCACTCCTGCATGAGGTACACATGCATTTCTATTGCTATTGCTCGCACTTTGTTCCTGATGTATTCATTTGACAAATGAACCTAGCAGCATCAAATCCAGAATATCCACACCAAAATGCATTGGCATGCTGAACCCTTCCTTAATTAATTCCCATTGAGCAAAGATATTGAACTATGATAATTTGGTTGCAGTATTGCATTGCTGGTGTTTCATGCCATATTCATCATGTCCTGCTCACATGCCTTATGATTGAGTAACTTTGAGTGTATTTCTACCACTGCCCTATCTCAGTAAACTGCTTGTTTTTTCAATGGCTAAAGTACTATCTCCTGGAACTATATCTGCCTCCATATGTTCTTGCTAGCATTAAATGTTGCAAGTACAAGTTAGAAATGCAGAATTGTGATATTGTGCTGGGAGCACTCTTGCTACATCAGTTAGATTTCAGCTTTGCATCTTTTCAGGTTTAACTGTTGGTTTACATTAAAACTGTTAAGCAGGTATCAAATTGAGTGCATACTTTGCAATTTGTCTATAGTAATCTAGTAGCACATAAGCATCAGATCGTATGTTTTCTTATAAGCAAACTATATTGATGGTTGCAAGCTCAGTTAAAATATACTAGTGCTACCTTGATTTTTATACTGCTTGCCATTTATTTCTTCGTTTGATGTTTTATATGCTTCATTTTAGGCTATGTGCGCATGGCGGCAGCGGTGCGGCTGGGCTCGAGGAGCTGCGACGCGGCAGGGAGGGAGTTGCTTCCTCTTGTCCTGCTTCGTGTCCCTGGGGTGGATATAGCTGCGCAGGGGGCGGCCAAGGAGGGTGCAGGCGGCTGCAGCGTGAAGAAGAGGAGGAAGAAGGCGGCGGTGGATTTGGGCTGAGTGCGAGTCAGGCTGCGGCGGGGAGCTGCTGCTGTTGGTGCTGCTGAACAGAGGAGGAACTGCAGGTGCTGCTCCCTTGTGCTGTTCCTGGAAGCTTGCTGAGCTACTGCTACTTGTGTGGCTGCTTCTTGTTGCTGCGGCAGAGAAGGGAAGAGGTGCAGCCTGCTAAACAGTAAGAGCTGGGCTTTACTGCTTTACAGAGTTTTTTTTTCTTTTGTGGACTTGCTGTTGTGAGCTTGGTTGTGGTGGTGGTTATTACTGTTACATGTTACATGTATAGATACTTCATGATTTAGTCCGTAGCTGCTTTCTATATTTTTTTTATTTTGTTTCTAACTCTTTTGGTTTATTGTTAGATGCCTTCGTTCAGTTTGTACGAACACATCCAGAAATGGTGTTTACTCTCATTTAAGAAGCTCCAGCCTGAAAGTGAAGTCAGGAGTATAGTTGTAGTAGTAGTTATATGTTATGATAGTATCACATGTAATGGTGAAATGAATTATGTAAAGATTGTGCTCTTAGCCAAAATTGGCATGTGGTTTGAAAATTTTCATTTCTTTGCTGTTCTGACTGAAATAATTTTGTGGAAATTGAAACCTGGTTTGTCTTTAATTAGAACCTGACAAGTGGGACCTAATAGTATTTGGCATCTAAAATGGGCATTTTCCAAATAATATTCATAGCGAAAAAACTAAAAATTAAGGAAATGGACTGTAAAAAGGCTGAGGCCCAATTGAGAAATAGATGCGACCCAAAAAATAAATGGTTTAAAAAAGGATCACCTAGAAATAAAAAGGCTGCAATATTGGGCTTGGCCCATGAATCCAACCAAAAATTGACAGACAAAAAAAAACACAAATAGGCTGAATTGTTGGGCTAGGCCCATGTAGAAAACCGAATTGGACCAGGCTGAATCTTGTGCCACGTCAGCTTGCCATGCTGGATGCCTACGTGGCCTGGGGAGGTTGCTAGTGACCAAAACGCCACAGTAGGAATATTTTGGTCGTAAACGTCTTCGACCATTCCAGAAGAAAGGTCGCTATAGTCAGTTTATGACGGCCAGCTTTTGACCTTCTGTTTTTGGTCACAAAAAGGTCGCAAATGGAAATTTGTGACCTTTCAGTGACCAATAGTGGTGGTCACAAGTTGACATATTTCTTGTAGTGGAGGCTATGCCTGGGAGCTACTTCGGCCTGGTGCGGCGGCTGGTGGACGCGTGCCCGTGGGTTGAAGTTATCAAGCACTCCACCTGTATCGAGGGTGCGCGTCGGGCCCTTGCCCGCGCAAAGGTGCACTGGGCAAGATGGATGCCCAGAAGCTTGTGACGGACCCCCCACCAGAGGGCAAGGAGCATCGCACGCCCGAGATGTATTATAGGAGTGTGCTGAAGGGCGCCCGCATTATTGCGGGTGAGTGCTCCAAAGAAGAAGTTTTTGAGTAGACTCGCGTTTTGTTATCCTGTGCGCTGAAAACTAAGTTCATATGCGCGAAGCAACACTTGTTAATTTAAAATATTACCTTCTATGCGGCTGTTTATCAAATCTGAGAGATGGCAAGTCGTCGACTTCAGCCCCCATGCCACGAGTGCTGGGGTGTTCAGGATAAATTTGGGCGCTCTTGTTCCCATATTTGGGTCCATCGAGGGAGGCGCTCAACACAATGAACAAGGCAACCGGACTTATAATGCTTGAACACTCTCACTTAGCCATAGAATTCTATAATTTTAAATTTTGGCGAAGCCCCTAGTTTTCGGAAGGTCGAATTTGGGGCGCTATCCACGCCTTGGCCAGACAGGATCTGGCTCCTCGCTCGAAGCGGCATAAGTCTATAGGGACTCGCAAAGAACCTCTCGAACAGCGACCAGCTCTCGCCTCATCATGACGGTCAGTTTTAGCTTTCTCCACTAAGGCGTTAACCCAGCTCAACTGGGGCGCAATCGCAGTGGTTCTCCCAGTGCTACCTTAGCCGATAAAACGGAACGTAAGGTACCAAAACATGGGAGCCGGGCAAACCCAACTATTAACCCAAGAACATGATTCGGAGCCGATGCATATAATGCTATAAGTTCGGGGTGCCGCACTTGTGAAAGTGTTCGGACTTATCACACCATAACGCGGGAAACATAAGCCCCTGGTGTATTTAGCCGTACCAAAACGTACGGATGCAACATGTCATAGATGAACATATGTGTAAGAAAGAAATGCAATTGGAAGCAAAAATGTGCTGCATTGCTTTATTCAAATAAAAACAGCTGTAAGTGCAGGATGATACAAGTGGTGCGGTAAGCAAGGGATGGGACTGTTTAACATGTCCCCCTCCAGGGGTAGGCTATGGTATAATGCATAAAACAGATTTAATGCTCATAATGGAGACCACCTGGATTTTCGTTGTAGCCTTTCTCCTTCCCTGGCTGTTGTATCGTGGGTTCGGCATGTCTGCTGCCGGACAGGGCCTCTGACGAACGGAGTCCTGTAGGTAAAAGAATAAAAGGAAAAGAAAAAGAAACGACACACTTAAGAGCCCCTGGTGCGGTTGAGCCGCAGTTTCGGCTTATCGTGGTCGAGCCCCTTGCCCCATGCCCATGGTATCTTCAGAGCGTAATGGAGTACGCGAAGGGTCTGTCTTAATGTTTTATAGGGGCTGGGGTTGGGGCCGCATTGCTACGGGTGCTCGGAACATGCCAGGTGGTCGTGTTGTAGGTTTCTCCGGGCACGCTTAGCTGTGTCCGGCCGCTTGGCAGCCGGACTCGAGAATTGCCTTAAAAGGCTGCTTTGCACTTCTGCCGCGAGGGCCGCTGTATGTTCCTCCGTTCGGAGGGAGGGTTCAGTGTTTCCGTTGACCGTGATGACTCCTCTAGGGCCTGGCATCTTGAGCTTGAGGTATGCGTAGTGCGGCACCGCGTTGAACTTTGCGAACGCGGTACGTCCGAGCAAGGCATGATAGCCGCTGCGGAACGGGACTATGTCGAAGATTAACTCCTCGCATCGGAAGTTATCCGGGGATCCGAAGACCACTTCCAGTGTAACTGAGCCTGTACAATTTGCTTCTACACCTGGTATGACGCCTTTAAAGGTCGTCTTGGTAGGTTTAATCCTTGAGGGGTCTATGCCCATTTTGCGCACCGTGTCCTGATAAAGCAGGTTTAAGCTGCTGCCGCCGTCCATCAAGACTCTAGTGAGATGAAATCCATCGACGATTGGGTCTAGAACCAATGCGGTGAACCCGCCATGGCGAATGCTGGTGGGGTGGTCCCTTCGGTCAAAGGTGATCGGGCAAGAGGACCGTGGATTGAACTTCGGGCCAACTCGCTCCATCGCGCATACATCCCTGAGTGCACGCTTCCGCTCCCTTTTGGGTATGTGCGTGGCATATATCATGTTCACCGTCCGCACCTGTGGGGGGAAACCCTTCTGTCCTCTATTGTTCGGCGGTCAGGTCTCTTCCTCGTTGTCGCTATGTAGCCCCTTGTCACTGTTTTCGGCAATTAACTTGCCTGCCTGCTTGAACACCCAACAGTCCCTATTGGTGTGGTTAGCTGGCTTTTCAGGGGTGCCATGTATCTGGCACAAGCGGTCGAGAATTCGGTCCAAATTGGATGGACCCTGAGTTGTTCTTTTGAATGGCTTTTTCCGTTGACCGGGTTTAGAGCCTCTGAATCCGGCATTGACTGCCGTATCCTCACTGTTATCGCCATTAATGTGGCGTTTGTTTTTGTTGCGACGCGACCTGCCACTACGGTCCTTGATATCCGGACTGCCAGAATTTTTGTTGAGGTTGTTGCAGCGTGCTAGCCAGCTGTCCTCACCCGCACAGAAGCGGGTCATGAGTGATGTAAGGGCTGCCATGGATTTCGGCTTTTCCTGTCCCAGGTGTCGGGCAAGCCACTCGTCGCGGATGTTATGCTTGAAGGCCGCGAGGGCCTCGGCATCCGGACAGTCGACGATTTGGTTTTTCTTGGTTAAGAACCGTGTCCAGAATTGTCTGGCTGATTCGTCTGGCTGCTGAATTATGTGGCTTAGGTCATCTGCATCTGGTGGTCGCACGTACGTGTCTTGGAAGTTATCGAGGAATGCGGCTTCCAGGTCCTCCCAACTCCCAATTGACTCTGCTGGCAAGCTGTTAAGCCAGTGCCAGGCTGGTCCTTTAAGTTTGAGTGGGAGATATTTGATGGCGTGGAGATCGTCTCCGCGGGCCATGTGGATGTGGAGGAGATAGTCCTCGATCCAGACCGCAGGGTCTGTTGTGCCATCATAGGATTCAATATTGACGGGTTTAAACCCTTCTGGGATTTGATGATCCATTACCTCATCTGTGAAGCACAGTGGGTGTGCGGCGCCTCTGTACTGGGCAATATCACAACGGAGCTGAAAAGAGCTTTGTCTGTTGTGTTCGACCCGGCCGGACTTACTGTGTTCGGGGTGACGGTGATCGTCACGTATCGTGGGGCACCCACGTGATCCATAGATCGATCTTGATTGTCTTGCCTTATCCTCCAATATGTCTTGCAGGTCGGGAGTGTTCCCCTGTGGCCTTGTGCTTTTCGAGCGATGCCGGGGTACGGGTCTAGTGAAGGGCCTTGAGGCCACTCTGTCGCGACCACGGGGTGGTTGATCAGCCGTATTTTCTCCTGGTGAAGCGGGATCATATGCCTCCACCTCTAATCGGGGGAGCAGCTTACGTTTGGGGTAGCTTTTGGAGGGGCGTTCGAGTTCATGCTCTTCGGCCGCGAGGACTTCGGTCCATCTGTCGGCTAGCAGATCTTGATCAGCTCTAAGCTGCTGCTGCTTTTTCTTGAGGCTGTTTGCCGTGGCCATAAGCCTGCGTTTGAAACGCTCCTGTTCGACGGGATCCTCAGGTACGACGAATTCATCGTCGTCAAGGCTTGCCTCGTCTCCGGAGGGAGGCATATAGTCCTCTACCTCTTCTTCGGCCTCTCTCTCATGAGGGCTGGCGTCCCCCTCCTCCTGGGCTGGATCTTGCTGGAGTGGGTTGTCTTCGGCGCTATCCGATGTATTATTCTCTCCGGTGCCGGAATCCTCATTCTTGCTATGGCGGGATTTAGAGCGGCGCCGCTGACGCCGGCGCTTGGGCTGTTTCTTGGAGGGGTCATCCTCCACTATTCCTTCGCTGTTCCCATCCTTTGGGATATCCACTATGTATATGTTGTATGAAGAGGTGGCTTTCCAGTGCCCGGTGGGCGCTAGTTGTTGGTCGTCTCCGGCATCATCATCCATACCGTCCATGTCCTCAGAGTCGTAATCTAGCATGTCGGTTAGATCGTCGACAGTGGCTACCAAGTGGGTGGTGGGTGGGCTCTGAATTTCTTCGTTGTCCGCATCCCAGCCGTCCTGGCCGCAGTCTGGCCAGGCCTCTCCTGATAACGAGAGGCACTTTAGCGAACTCAAGATGTCGCCAAAAGGTGAGTGCTGAAAGATGTCCGCCGTGGTGAACTCCATGATCGGTGCCCAATCGGTTTCGATTGGAGGGGGCGCGGGAGGTCCGGAGTCCGGCAAGGAGTCCGGCACCTCGGAGTCATGAGCTTCATGGCGGACAAGATAGGTGTTCGGCTCTATCACCGTAGAGGTTGCAGCCCCCGAGGCGGTGTCTAGCCATCCATCCTTGGTCTGCGCAGCCGGCTCCGAGTCGAAGATTGGAGCGGGTTCGAGTGCGGCCTCCAGGGTACTGTCCGGCTGCAGAGCTAAATCATGCCCATCGTGACAGTACGGCACGCTCGGCTGTGGCTCGAATCCGTCGAGGATCAAGTCCCCGCGGATGTCAGCCGTGAAGTTCAAACTTCCAAATCTGACCAGACGGCCAGGGGCGTAGCCTTCGATCTGCTCCAGCTGGCCAAGCGAATTGGCCCGCAGTGCGAAGCCGCCGAATACGAAGATCTGTCCGGGGAGGAAGGTCTCACCCTGGACTGCATCGTCGTTGATGATCAAAGAAGCCATCGAGCCTATCGGTGACGACACAGAGGAACTCTCAATGAAAGCACCAATGTCGGTGTCAAAACCGGCGGATCTCGGGTAGGGGGTCCCGAACTGTGCGTCTAGGCGGATGGTAACAGGAGACGAGGGACACGATGTTTTTACCCAGGTTCGGGCCCTCTTGATGGAGGTAAAACCCTACGTCCTGCTTGATTAATATTGATGATGTGGGTTACAAGAGTAGATCTACCACGAGATCAAGGAGGCTAAACCCTAGAAGCTAGCCTAGGGTATGATTGTTGTTCGTCCTATGGACTAAGGCCATCCGGATTATATAGACACCGGAGAGGGCTAGGGTTACACAGAGTCAGTTACAATGGTAGGAGATCTACATATCCGTATCGCCAAGCTTGCCTTCCACGCCAAGGAAAGTCCCATCCGGACATGGGACGAAGTCTTCAATCTTGTATCTTCATAGTCTTGGAGTCCGGCCGATGATGATAGTTCGGCTATCCGGACACCCCCTAGTCCGGGACTCCCTCACCCCCCTTCTTGCTTCACCTTAAGTCAGGCTGAGATCGATCAATTCTTTAAGTGCCTTACCGGAGTCAAAGTTAGTTCCGGTTACTGTGGCAAGATAAGAAGATATCTAGATACGGACAAGAAAAGGTTCAGCAGGATGAAGTCCCATGACTGTCATGTGATGATGATGCAGATACTACCTCTTGCCCTTAGAGGGATAACGGACAAGCACGTCCGTGACACGCTTATTGATCTTTGCAACTTTTCCGATATCATCTCTTGAAATTCGATCAGTGTGAAGCAGCTCCGAAGGCTACAGGAAGAGATCATTGTGATACTAAATGAGCTTGAGATGTAATTCCCGCCCGTGTTCTTTGACATGATGATGCATCTGTGTGTCCATATTGTGGATGACATAATAGACCTGGGGCCGTCATTCCTGCACAACATGATGCCGTTTGAGAGGATGAATGGGATCATCAAAGGATTCATTCATAACATGTCCCGTCCGGATGGAAGCATCGTCCAAGGCTATGTGACACAAGAGTGCATCTCTTTCTGTGAGAATTTTCTATATGGCGCAGACCAGCTGCCTGGTGTTAGTGTTGGTTTGCCCGTTAACAAGCATGATGGGAGGCTCGAAGGAGAAGGTCACTGCAACAGTCGTAGGGAACTGCACGTGGCATACTCAGATCGACGCAGCAACTTTGACAGAGGAAACTTGGTAGTGCTACAACACCTAGACGAGGTAGATCCTTTCATGGCACTGCACAAAGAAATTATCTCAAAGAACTATCGTGACCGGGTGGTATGCAGGACGGACGCTGAAGTTACTAAAGAGCACAACTCCACTTTCCTGCATTGGTTCAAAGAGCATATTATTGCTAATCCCCCGGAGGAGGGCTCTAAGGATGGATTGCTCATATACGCCTTAGCACATGGCCCCTCGCCCAACCTCGTAACCTATTAGGCATATGATATCAACGGATACACGTTCTACACAGAGGCCAAAGATATGGACAGTGATGATCAGAACTCAGGGGTGACGATGGAATGCATGATCAGCTACGACAACGGCGCAACTGAACGATTTTATGGAAGGGTTGAGGAGATCTGAGAGCTTGACTACTCTGGACTGCACAACACGATGATGTTTTGTGTCAGATGGGCTAAGAATGTCGAAAGAGAAAACTGGATTTTCACTACCATGACTATACCCGACGCTAAGAGCACTACAGTGAACGCTATCACAAAAAAGAGCCATGGGTACACGCTAAGCACGTGACACAATGCTTCTTCATAACCGACCCACGCAATCCCAGCCGTGTTGTCGTGAGGAGAGGCAAAAGGAACATCATTGGAATGGATGGAGTCACCAACGAGGAAGACTATGATCAGTACGGCAACCCAATGAGGGAAGATGACGATGATGATGAAGTATACGTCAAAAGAAGAATCAATATACATTACCTAAGAAAAATTGTACTCCATGGAAAAGGCAAAGTCACAATGAGGGGCTCAATTATTCTTTGATGAACAAGAAGGGAAAGAAGCTGACTCAAAAACGAAAACGTCAACGCTGAGGAACCGTATGTTATCGGTCAAATGATGTAATATATATATATATATATATATATATATATATATATATATATATATATATATATATATATTCCTATTTTGTATGCACACTTAGCCACCATTATGCATGGGTCCAATGATGTAATTTCCTATTTTGTATACATATTTAACCATCAAATGATGCAATATATATCGCCTTCCCTTCGTTCACTGCTCTCGGGAAATAAAAGTGGGAGAAAATAAAGGAAAAGAAAATGGAAAACTGGTTATAGTAGTAGCAGTTTACTGAAGAAAGAGCTACAGTCAAGCTAGCAGTAGCGATTTCCTTATAAAACCGCTACAGCTAGTGAAGGTAGTAGCAGTGCATTTGTTCTAAACGCTACAACTAGTGAAGGTAGTAGCAGCGCGTTTTGTCTAAATGCGCTACTGCTACGTCCACTTAACCCAAAATTCTCACTCTCCCTGCTTCATCCCGCCTCTTTTCCCCCAAATCCCCACTCTCTATTCCCCCGTCGCACCGCCGTGCCCCGACGCTCGACCCCGACCCCGGCGCTGGCCACCGACCCGGCGCTCGCTCCCGACCCGAGCGCTCGCCCCCGACCCCGGCGTGCTCGCCACCGACCCGGCCCTCGCCTCCGACCCGGCCCTCGCCTCCGACCCCGGCGCTCGCCCCCGACCCCGGCGCGCTCGCCCCCGACCGGTCGACCCTCGCCTCCCTCCTATGCTTCCTCCCCTCCTCGCCCCTGCACCCTCTGTAAACCCCCCTCTCTGCTAGCTAGGGTTCTTCGGTTAATTTACTTAGGTTTTAGTTAGGGTAGTAGGTTAATTAGGTTATCTATTTAGTTATGAATTTAGCTAGGTTTTAAAATAGGACAGAAATTTAGGGTTAAGCAATTGTAGTTAAAAGAAAAGGCAGCATTTAAGCAATTGTCCAAATCAACATCCCTTGTTAAAGCAAATTTAGGTAGGCTGGATTTAAATGCAAATTTAAACTTGACATGTGATATGTGGATATGTCATGTTTGGAATTTGAACATGTCATCTGGACATGTGATGTTTTGGTTCAATTTTGGTAAATGATCCGAGTGGCCTATGTTACGCCGGAATGTTGATTCATTTCCGTTCCGGTGAATTTCAGGCGCTCGATATGTCCATTTTTTTTAGCAAAGGTCATGCTGAAATTTGCCGTGAATTTTGGCATGATTTGTGCTAGATAGTTGGCATATCGAGTGCTGGCACATAGATTTCTTTTTATGTCATTTCTCATTTTTTCATACTTTTAGAAATAAACGAGGACACTTAATCATAGGAAACATGTCAAACAACGAAGAAACTGGGCCTTCTGACCAAGATGCAGACGAGATGGATTATGAGGGTGAACAAGAGTACCTCAACTAATTGACTGCTAAGCAAGGTTTGCAGGTCGGCCTCGATGATGGTACTGACGCCGACATCGACACCGACGGTGCCGGCACCGATGGCGGCGCCGAGACCGGCGGGGAAGATAATGGCAGGGAAGGTACCGGCGCCGATGCTGCTACCGAAAAGAGGAAGCATAAGAAGCAGAGGATACGAAAACCTAACAAACTAGGGATTGGACGACTTGTGATCACAAAGATGGCACCCGGCAAGTTTGAGCCATTAGAGCTGGAAGAACCTCGCAAGTGCTATGGGAACCAAGTAGGATGCATCCTACGGGAATGCGTGAGCATCAACGACGATGACTTAAGGAGTAAAGAACAAGAGATTCACAAGAGATTCAAGTTCCCCGACGCAGTTGCTCCTAACGAAGTTGCACAAGAGATTCAAGTTCCCCGACCGGGATGATAATATAGAACAACCGTGGAATGATCCAAAGATGAAAAAGATTAACAATCACGCCATGGGCATGTCCAGGAATGATTTGGCTCCTGGAAAGGGATGGTGAAACGAGCTATTGAGGTTGAGGACCCCCTGTCCAAGATTCTGGAGGAAAATCCGACACTTACGGAAGAGGAGATCGAAAAGTTTAAGGACACTTGCGCTACCGAGGCAGCGAAGGCTAAGGCTGCGAAATTCAAGAGCCTTCAGCAAAGGAACACGGGGAAGCATCGCCTCGGAAGCCGTTGCTACCTCAGTAAAAGGCCCATTATGGGATAAGGAGGACGCGGAACATGAAGCCGCGGGTCTCCCAGACCCCTTCGCGAAGTTCACCAACCCCTTGGAGCGTGACTTCATTAGGGCCCGCTACAAGTGGGACAAAGAGAAAAAGGTTTTTTACACGAACCAAATCATGAGGAAATTGATTAGACTACTGGAGAAGCATCACCAGCTTTTAGCCGAAAGCCCTAGTTCTCCGATGAGGCCCAAATGGGACACCCCTCTCAACCGGGCCTTGAACGAACTTAAGGGACTCCCTTTGGGCCAGCAGCCACAATATGGTCGTGTGCACGGCGCTAGAGACGGCGCCACGTGGAAGGTGTTTTACAACGAGGGCCCGGAGGCCAAGAAGCAGAAAAAGAAGTTTAGTCAGGGGGACATCGATGCGAAGGTGAAGCTTGTGGTCGAGAAAAAAGTAGTTGAGGACGCGGAAAAAACAACCGAGGAGAAAAATGAGTTGCTACAGCAGGCAGTCAATGCAGCTGTAACTACCTGCAGAAATGATTTCTCTACTAACTTGGTTCCAGCTATCATCAACTGGACGAAGGAAAATCCAGACAAGATGGTACATGATTTCCGGATGCCCAGTTTCATCGGGAGCAACTCCGTGAACAACAACAACACCGCACCATCACTTGCTCACTCAACCGGGCCTCCTCTCGCGGTCGCTCCCGCTCATAGCAGCCCGTCCTTAGTCTCTGGCGTGCTAGGTGGGCCTTCGTCTTTGGCTGAGCTCGACGTAGTCACGGTAATTACATGTCGCACCAACATATATATATATATATATATAGAATATTCCATTTTCGTTGCCTTTCGGATGTTTTACGCCACAGACATATGTGTTTGGAGGGCGAAGAAACCCCGTGCACCATACTCTACTTGATAAAGGCCAGAAGGTCGACGTGGGAAAGGGGATGATATTGAACCCCTTGAAACCCACGTTCCACAACCAGCCTATCCCCGCTAGGCACTTCAGGGTTAGCTTGTCCAGTGTGAAATCGGGGCATGACGCGTTTCCTCCTCCAATACAGCATGTGGGAGAGGACGACGAGACCGCGCCACGGATTGGAAGTTGCAAGGGTTGGGTGCTGCTATGGCCGAAGAATCTTATTCGTTTGGAGCCGGCCGAGAGCACACCAATAACCACACATCAACAAGCATGTGCGGAGACCACCACCCCGCCTACGCAATTACCAGCTCCTGTAGTGCCGAGTGAGAGCGGTGGACGACGTGATGAAGGGGGTGCAATAGTACTGGCTGATGTAATCGGTCCTGTAGAACAGATAATGGATGATGAGATGGAGGTCGACCCTATGGGTTTCCTCAATACAAACGCGTATGACTGTGACATAGATCTGATGAGTCAACCATATGACGAATCGGGCTATCAGCATGCTAATGAGGATATGGATGATATGCCTGGGCAGGAAGGTCGTTGGAAGGATTGCAAAAAGTCTCTCTTCATGAATTCCTCACAGGACACGCCTGAAGATGTTGCCTCCACACAGGCTCAACTAGCCGGGGTCGTACAGTGCTTAGCCCGGGAACCCTGGGCCAGGGGTTAAGGAAGGGTCTGGAAGGTGTACCCAAGAAAAGGAGAGGAAGAGATCGGGGAAGATAACTGCCTCCAAACAAGCCAGAGCAAATAGCAGCCAGCCGATGCATTCTGAAGAGCGTGTAACCGTGAAAGGTGTGGCCATGTTCTATCTCACGAGCGAGCCGATTGTACTGCCGAAACTGCTGTAGGCACTATCAGGGGATCTCAGGAGTCTGCACGACCATGTGTTGTCGACTGAGAAAAGCCTACAAGCCTCAAAGGATCCAGGATATCCGACATACGCGGCTCGTGTGCCTGAGGGGAAGTGCTACATCGAGACACGGCCCGCGGAGGTGTTCTTCCTGCGGTTTGACCATATCTTTGAGATGTTTCTGACAAGGCGGCTCGATTTTACAACCGTCCGCCTTTTTGCGCTACATATGAGCTCCGTCATGAAGAGTGAAGAAGTCTCGCAAATCTGTGTGGCGGATCCATACTACATGCACGAGTCTTTCTTGAGTCTCGGCGACTTTGAGCGTGAAACTGTGATGACCCACAAGTGTAGGGGATCTATCGTAGTATTTTCGATAAGTAAGAGTGTCGAACCCAACGAGGAGTAGAAGGAAATGATAAGCGGTTTTCAGTAAGGTTTTCTTCAAGCACTAAAATTGTAGGTGATAGATAGTTTTATGATAAGATAAATAGTAATGAGTAACAAGTAAATAAAGTACAAAAGGTGCAGCAAGGTGGCCCAATCCTTTATTTAGCAAAGGATAAGCCTGGACAATTTCTAATAATGAGAAAGGAGCTCCTGAGGACACATGGGAATTATCGTCAAGCTAGTTTTCATCACACACATATGATTCACGTTCGGTACTTTGATAATTTGATATGTGGGTGGACTGGTGCTTGGGTACTGCCCTTACTTGGACAAGCATCCAACTTATGATTAACCCCTATTGCAAGCATGCGCAACTACAACAAAAGTATTAAGGTAAACCTAACCATAGCATGAAACATGTGGATCCAAATCAGCCCCTAACGAAGCAATGCATAAACTAGGGTTTAAGCTTCTGTCACTCTAGCAACCCATCATCTACTTATTACTTCCCTATGCCCTCCTCTAGGACCAATAATGGTGAAGTGTCACATAGTCGACGTTCAGATGACACCACTAGAGGAGAAGACAACATTCATCTCATCAAAATATCGAATGAATACCAAATTCACGTGACTACTAACAGCAAGACTTCACCCATGTCCTCAGGAACAAAAGTAACTACTCACAAAGCATATTCATGTTCATAATCAGAGGTGTAATAATATGCATTAAGGATCTGAACGTATGATCTTCCACCAAGTAAACCAATAAGTATCAACTACAAGGAGTAATCAACACTACTAGCAACCCACAGGTACCAATTTGTGGTTTTGGATACAAGATTGGATACAAGAGATGAACTAGGGTTTGAGAGGAGATGGTGCTGGTGAAGATGTTGATGGAGATTGACCCCCTCCCGATGAGAGGATCGTTGGTGATGAAGTTGGTGATGATTTCCCCCTCCCGGAGGGAAGTGTCCCCGGCAGAACAGCTCTGCCAGAGCCCTAGATTGGTTCCGCCTCGTGGCGGCGGAGTTTCGTCCCGTAAGCTTGCCCATGATTTTTTCCAGGGTAAAAGTGATGATATAGCAGAAGATGGACGTCGGAGGCCCACTAGGGGGCCCAGGAGATAGGGGGCGCGCCCTATAGGGGGGGCGCCCCCTGTCTCCTGGACAGGGTGTGGGCCCCCTGGCCTATTTCTTTCGCTCAAAAATTCTTATAAATCCCAAAACGTTGTTTCATGGAGTTTCAGGACTTTTGGAGTTGTGCAGAATAGGTTTCCAAGGTTTGCTCCTTTTCCAGCCAGAGTTCCAGCTGCCGGCATCCCCCTCTTCATGGTAAACCTTGTAAAATAAGAGAGAATACCATAATTAATGAGATAGATTGTGTAATAACAGCCCATAATGCAATAAATATTGATATAAAAGCATGATGCAAAATGGACGTATCAACTCCCCTATGCTTTGACCTCGCTTGTCCTCAAGCGGAAGCTGAAATCGAAAAATATGTCCACATGTTTAGAGATAGAGGTGTCGATAAAAATAAAATATGGACATGAGGGCATCATGATCATTCTAATAACAGCAACATATATAGATTTTGTCATATGATTTCCTATGCTCAAGTGACAAGCAATTCACAATGTCAAGTATGGTTCAGAAACTTAATTGGGAACTAACAAACTATAATCTCAGTCATTGAAGCAATTGCAATTTTTCGTAACATCAGAAAGAGTCAATAAAAGAGCTTTTCAGCAAGCTCACATACTCAACTATCTCGTAGTCCTCTACAATTGCTAACACTCACGCAGTACTTTGTGGTTATGGAGTTTCAGCCGGACACTGAGAAAGATAGGGGCTTATTGTGTTGCCTCCCAACGTATTCACCTTTAGGTGATGTCAAAAATAATAGCCCATGCTAACAAACATCCAATTGGATATGTATATCATGATCTTTCAAACACGAAGAGCTTGCCAAAGGATAAAATGAAAAAGGGAAAGGTGGAGATCACCTTGACTCAAGCGTAAAATAAAAGCATAAAGTAAAAACATGAAGTAAAAGATAGGCCCTTCACAGAGCGAAGCAGAGGTTGTCATGCGCTTTTAGGGTTGATGCATAAAATCTTAATGCAAGAGAACGTCACTTTATATTGCCCCTTGTGTGTGGACCTTTATTATGCAGTCCGTCGCTTTTATTACTTCCACAACAAGTTTGTACAAAGCTTATTTTCTCCGCACTAATAAGTCATACATAATTAGAGAGCAATTTTTATTGGTTGCACCAATGACAACTTACTTGAAGGATCTTACTCAATCCATAGGTAGATATGGTGCACTCTCATGGCAAGACTGGGTTTAAGGGTATTTGGAAGCACAAGTAGTATTTCTACTTGGTGCTAGGAATTTGGCTAGCATGAGGGGGAAAGGCAAGCTCAACATGTTCGGAAGGTCAATGACAACATACTTTAACTGCAATGTGAGAAAACATAAACCATTACGTTGTCTTCCTTGTCCACCGTCAACTCTTTTAGCATGTCATACTTAATGAGTGCTCACAATCATAAAAGATGTCCAAGATAGTGTATTTATATGTGAACCTCTCTTTCCTTATCACTTCCTATTAATTGCAACGATGACCAAAACTACGTTCATCAACTCCCAACAATTTTTATGCCTCATACTTTCTATGTGTGAAGTTATCACTATCCATAAGATCAATATGAACTCTTTTATTCTTTTTGTTCTTTCTATTTTTCTCAATATCATGGCAACAAAGCAAAGCCCTTGACTTCAACACTAATCTTTATTATAGATAACTCGCGGACTCGAATACAAAAAGAGATCACAAAGCAAAACTCAAACTACTTGATATCAAAACTTCAATCTACTAGATCAAGATACTACTAAAAGGATCGAACTAAATAAAGCGATAAATATAGGAGTGTGATGGTGATACGATACCGGGGCACCTCCCCCAAGCTTGGCATTTGCCAAGGGGAGTGCCCGTACCCATGTGATTATTTCTCCTTCTTCACGGTTGGTGTCATGATCTTCTTGGCGATGGTGCCCTTCAGGATGCGGTTCTCCTCCTTGAGCTTATTGACCTGTTGTTTGAGATCCATAATCTCTTTACGGAGCTTACCCGTAACGGACAAAGCTCCTTTTACCCAAGGATGCTACATAGCTTCTGGAAAACAAGTGAAAGTCTTTTTCATATTTTCATAAGAAAGAAATTTAGAATTGGAAGGGATGACCGAAGTTGGAACAACCATGCTCGGTAGTTCCCCTACCATGAATTATGCTCGGAGACGAGAGGTGACTTCTTGATCTTCTTCCATGGCATCTATCCTTTTCAAATCAGCCTCCATCTAATCCTCCGTCGATGGTCCAAAGTGGTAGGCATCGCTATTCACTCCTGGGCCTGGCGTTGGGTGAGACACCCAGCTCTCCCCAACTGACTCCTGAGAAAACATCTTGCTTAATTCTGCAACAGGAACAGCTCGAAACGAAAACAGAGGATATTTGCATGATACGGTGGTCAAAACCTTCGGGAGTATATATAATGGATTTTGACCAACCAAAATACGTAACGTGCAAGAAAACGGAGTCCCGGAGGCACACGAGGTGCCCACGAGACAGGGGGGCGCGCCCTACAGGAGGGGGCGCCCTCCACTCTCGTGGGAGCCTCGTGTCCCTTTCGGACTACTTCTTTCTTCCTAAAATTCTTAAATATTCCAAAACTGATAAAAATTGCCATTGGAGTTGTTTTGGAGTTGGTTTACTTACCGTACCACATACCTATGCCTTTTCGGAGTCTGGAACGTTCTGGAAAGTGTCCCTTATGTATTCCTCAGGGATTACAGTTTCAATAATATTAGTTTCAACATTGATAGGATTACCTGAAATATGGTGTTTAATTCTTTGACCGTTTACCACCCTCGGATTTGTGCCTCCGAAGTTGTTGATTTTTATGGCACCAGAATGATAGACCTCCTCGATAACGTAGGGACCTTCTCATTTTGAGAGAAGTTTTCCTGCAAAAAATCTTAAGCGAGAGTTGAATAATAACACATAATCTCCTACGTTAAACTCACGCTTTTGTATCCTCTTATCATGCCAGCGTTTGAGTTTTTCTTTGAAAAGCTTGGCATTCTCATAGGCTTGGGTTCTCCATTCATCAAGTGAGCTAATATCAAATAACCTCTTCCCACCAGCAAGCTTGAAGTCATAATTGAGCTCTTTAATAGCCCAATATGCTTTATGTTCAAGTTCAAGAGGTAAATGACATGCTTTTCCATAAACCATTTTATACGGAGACATACCCATAGAATTTTTGTATGCAGTTCTATAGGCCCATAATGCATCATCAAGTTTTTTGGACCAATTCTTTCTAGATCTACTCACAGTCTTTTGCAAAACTAATTTGAGCTCTCTATTGCTCAACTCTACTTGACCACTAGACTGCGGATGATAAGGAGATGCTATTCTATGATTGACATCATACTTAGCGAGCATCTTACGGAAAGCACCATGAACGAAATGTGAACCACCATCAGTCATAAGATATCTAGGGACTCCAAACCTCGGAAAAATAACTTCTTTAAGCATTTTAATAGAAGTGTTACGATCAGCACTACTAGTTGGAATAGCTTCTACCCACTTAGTAACGTAATCAACAACAACTAAAATATGTGTATAACCATTAGAGGCAGGAAAAGGTCCCATATAATCAAAGCCCCAAACATCAAATGGTTCAATAACAAGAGAATAATTCATAGGCATTTCTTGACGTCTACTAATGTTACCTATTCTTTGACATTCATCACAAGATAAGACAAACTTAGGAGCATCTTTGAAGAGAGTAGGCCAATAAGAACCAGATTGTAGTACCTTGTGTGCAGTTCTATCTCCGGCGAGGTGTCCTCTATAAGATTCAGAGTGACACTTGCATAGGATCTGTTCCTGTTCATGCTCAGGCACACAACATCTAATAACACCATCTACTCCTTCTTTATAAAGTTGTGGATCATCCCAGAAGTAATGTCTTAAATCATAAAAGAACTTTTTCTTTTGCTGGTATGTGAAACTAGGCAGTAAATATTTAGCAACAATGTTATTAGCATAATCAGCATACCAAGGAGCAGTACGAAAAGCATTGACGACCGCTAATTGTTCATCAGGAAAGCTATCATTAATAGGTAGTGGGTCATCAAGAACATTCTCTAACCTAGACAAGTTATCTGCAACGGGGTTCTCAGCTCCCTTTCTATCAATAATGTGCAAATCAAACTCTTGGAGCAAGAGAACCCATCTAATGAGTCTAGGCTTAGCATCTTTCTTTTCCATAAGATACTTAACAGCAGCATGATCGGTGTGAATAGTAACTTTAGAATCAACAATACAAGGTCTGAACTTATCACATGCAAACACAACTGCTAAGAACACTTTTTCAGTAGTAGCATAATTTCTCTGGGCAGTATCAAGAGTCTTACTAGCATACTGGATAACATTCAATTTCTTATCAACTCTTTGCCCCAAAACATCACCTACAACATAATCACTAGCATTGCACATAATTTCAAAAGGTAAATTCCAATCAGGTGGCTGAACAATAGGTGAAGTGATCAAAGCTTTCTTAAGCACTTCAAACGCTTCTACACAATCATCATCAAAGACAAAAGGAATATCTTTTTGTAATAAATTAGTCAGAGGCCTAGAGATTTTACAAAAGTCCTTAATGAACCTCCTATAAAAACCGGCATGACCAAGGAAACTTCTTATACCTTTTATGTCCTTGGGACATGGCATCTTTTCAATAGCATCAACTTTGGCTTTATCAACTTCAATACCTCTCTGGGAGATCTTGTGCCCCAAGATAATGCCTTCATTAACCATAAAGTGACACTTTTCCCAATTCAGGACGAGACTGATGTCTTCGCATCTCTGCAAAACTCGATCAAGGTTGCTCAAACAATCATCAAAAGAGGATCCATAGACAGAGAAGTCATCCATGAATACCTCACAAATCTTTTCACAAAAATCAGATAATATAGCCATCATGCATCTTTGAAAGGTAGCAGGTGCATTACATAAACCAAAGGGCATATGTCTATTAGTAAAAGTACCAAAAGGGCAAGTAGAAGTAGTTTTAGATTGATCCTTCACTGACACAGGTATCTGAGAGAAACCAGAATAACCATCTAGAAAGCAAAAATGTGTGTGTTTGGAATGCCTTTCTAGCATTTGATCAATAAAAGGTAAAGGGTAATGATCTTTCTTAGTAGCTTTATTTAACTTTCGGAAATCAATTACCATCCTATAACCTGTAATAATTCTTTGCGGGATCAATTCATCTTTATCATTAGGAACAACGGTAATACCTCCCTTTTTAGGGACACAATGGGCAGGGCTTACCCATTCACTATCAGCAACGGGATAAATAATACCTGCCTCAAGGAGCTTTAGTATCTCCTTTCTTACCACTTCCTTCATCTTGGGATTTAATTGTCTTTGAGGATCTCTAGCTGGTTTGGCATCGTCCTCCAATGTAATTTTGTGTTGACATAACGTGGACTAATGCCCTTAAGATCATCCAGAGTATATCCAATAGCTGCTCGGTGCTTCTTCATAGTTTTGAATAATCTTTATTCTTCTTTCTCTGAAAGGTTAGCACTAATTATAACATGATATATTTCTTTTTCATCAAGATAAGCATACTTAAGATTATCAGGTAATGGTTTGAGTTCAAACACGGGATCACCCTTAGGTGGATGGGGATCCCCAAGAATTTCAACAGGGAGGTTATGTTTCAGCATAGGTTCCTAATTAAGGAACACCTCATCTATTTCTTCCCTTTCTTTCATAAACATATCGTTTTCATGGTCTAGTAAATATTGTTCTAATGGATCAGTTGGAGGAACATCAATGGAAGCAAGACCAATAATCTCATCCTTACTAGGTGGTTCCCTTTCACGAGGTTGTCTACTAAACTTGTGGGGAAGCAATAACAAGAAAATCAGCAGGATATTTAACGTTCCCACACAAAACTTCAACATCTCTAACAATCCCAACAGGTTTAATGGTATCCCTATTAGCAAGCTTAATAGTAACATCAATGTCTCCTAATTCAACGGGTGCAATGTTGTGCATAATTTCTTTATATAAATCATAAGGGATAGCGCTGGCACTAGCACCCATATCACATAAACCATGATAACAATGATCTCCTATTTTAACAAAAATAACAGGCGTGCCTACGACAGGTCTACGTGCCTTAGTATCAGGTCTAGCAATATTAGCAGTCCCACCCAAGAAAGAAATGACATGCCCATCTAAGTCCTCATCCAAGAGATCTTTAACCATAGCAATACTAGGTTCAACATTAATTTGCTCAGGAGGTGTATAAGTCCTAGTATTACTCTTACGAACAACAGTCGAAGCTTTAGCATGATCCTTTATCCTAATAGGGAACAGAGGTTTTTCAATATAAGCAGTAGGAACAATAGGATCACTATAGGTAATAGTCTTTTCTTCGACTGTAATAGGTGCGAATACTTTCACTTCAACAGGAGGATTATATTTAAACCACTTATCTTTAGGGAGATCAACATGAGTAGCAAAAGTTTCACAAAAAGTAGCTACTATCTCAGAGTCAAGTCCATACTTGGCGCTAAATCCACGAAAAGCATCGATATCCATAAAAGATTTAACACAATCAAACTTAGGTGTCATACCTGACTCCTTACCATCGTCGGAACCCCAATCTTCAGAGTTGCGTTTAATTCTTTCCAATAAGTCCCATTTGAAATCAATAGTGTTCAGCATATAACAATCAGCACAGGAAGTATCAAGCAGGGTGCGATTATCAAGAGAAAGTCGAGCATAAAAATTCTGAATAATCATTTCCCGAGAGAGCTCATGATTGGGGCATGAATATAACATTGACTTAAGACTCCCCCAAGCTTGAGCGATGCTTTCTCCTTCGCGAGGACAGAAATTATATATGTAATTATGATCACGATGAACAAGATGCATAGGATAGAACTTCTGGTGAAATTCCAACTTCAATCGCTTATAATTCCAAGATCTCGTATCATCACATAGCCTATACCATGTCAATGCATCTCCCTTAAAAGATAAAGGGAAGACCTTCCTTTTGACAACATCATCGGGAATACCTACAAGCTTAAATAATCCACAAACTTCATCCACAAAGATGAGGTGTAAATCGGGATGCAATGTTCCATCTCCTGCAAATGGATTAGCTAGCAGTTTCTCTATCATACCCGAAGGAATCTCAAAGTAAATATTTTCATAAAGTTCAATAGGTTGAGGAGAAACTCTTTGCTCTTCTGGTTGGGGTGAATATACCCCAAACAAGCCCTTCAAAGGATTATTTTCCATAGTGACAAGTAACAGAAAATTTCAACACACTATATAAATGTTTCCTTACCAAGTTCCACTCACCAAAAGTGCTACACTCCCCGGCAACGGCGCCAGAAAAGATTCTTGATGACCCACAAGTGTAGGGGATCTATCATAGTATTTTCGATAAGTAAGAGTGTCGAACCCAACGAGGAGCAGAAGGAAATGATAAGCGGTTTTCAGTAAGGTTTTCTGCAAGCACTGAAATTGTAGGTGATAGATAGTTTTATGATAAGATAAATAGTAACGAGTAACAAGTAAATAAAGTAAATAAGGTGCAGAAATGTGGCCCAATCCTTTATTTAGCAATGGATAAGCCTGGACAATTTCTAATAATGAGAAAGGAGCTCCCGAGGACACATGGGAATTATCGTCAAGCTAGTTTTCATCACACTCATATGATTCGCGTTCGGTACTTTGATAATTTGATATGTGGGTGGACCGGTGCTTGGGTACTGCCCTTACTTGGACAAGCATCCCACTTATGATTAACCCCTATTGCAAGCATCTGCAACTACAACAAAAGCATTAAGGTAATCCTAAACATAGCATGAAACATGTGGATCCAAATCAACCCCTAACGAAGCAACGCATAAACTAGGGTTTAAGCTTCTGTCACTCTCGCAACCCATCATCTACTTATTACTTCCCTATGCCCTCCTCTAGGCCCAATAATGGTGAAGTGTCATGTATTCGATGTTCCCATGACGCCACTAGAGGAGAAGACAACATACATCTCATCAAAATATCGAACGAATACCAAATTCACATGACTACTAACAGCAAGACTTCACCCATGTCCTCAGGAACAAAAGTAACTAGTCACAAAGCATATTCATGTTCAAAATTAGAGGTTTAATAATATGCATTAAGGATCTGAACATATGATATTCCACCAAGTAAACCAATAAGTATCAACTACATGGAGTAATCAACACTACTAGCAACCCACAGGTACCAATTTGTAGTTTTGGATACAAGATTGGATACAAGAGATGAACTAGGGTTTGAGAGGAGATGGTGCTGGTGAAGATGTTGATGGAGATTAACCCCCTCCCAATGAGAGGATCGTTGGTGATGATTTCCCCCTCCCGGAGGGAAGTGTCCCCAGCAGAACAGCTCTGCCAGAGCCCTAGATTGGTTCCGCCAAGGTTCCGCCTCGTGGCGGCGGAGTTTCGTCCCGTAAGCTTGCCCACGATTTTTTCCAGGGTAAAAGTGATGATATAGCGGAAGATGGACGCCGGAGGCCCACCAGGGGGCCCAGGAGATAGGGGGCGCACCCTATATGGGGAGGGGGCGCCCCCTGTCTCCTGGACAGGGTGTGGACCCCTGACCTATTTCTTTCGCTCAGAAATTCTTATAAATCTCAAAAAGTTGTTTCGTGGAGTTTCAGGACTTTTGGAGTTGTGCAGAATAGGTTTCCAACATTTGCTTCTTTTCCAGCCAGAATTCCAGCTGCCGGCATCCCCCCTTCATGGTAAACCTTGTAAAATACGAGAGAATAGCCATAAGTAATGAGATATATTGTGTAATAACAGACCATAATGCAATAAATATTGATATAAAAGCATGATGCACAATGGACGTATCAAACTGCTAGGGAGTACCTCCAAAACTTCATGGTACAGAAAAAGGACCGGGAAATTGTCCTCCTGCCTTATCATCCAAAGTAAGTCCGTTCCGGACAATCCTTTCGTACATTTCAATCATTCCTTCTCTCTCATATGGGGAATAATTTGAGGTGTCTTTTCCCCACAGCAACGGGCGCGTCGTCCTTATCGTTCTTTACCCGCAAGTCTCCCACGCCGTGTATTTTGACCCTTCTAGAGACTACGAGAAAAAGGACTACACCCACATAATGAATATTCTAGATAATGCTCTCCAAGGCTTCAGCATTAGAGGTGGCCACATGCAAATCAGGAAACAAAGGAACAAGAAGATGGGTTTTGCGCATAAAACTAACTTCTTCTGCATCCATGTCCCAAAACCAAGCAAGAAGGATGGATTCTACATCGTCCATCTCATGATTCAGTTCAACACGGATCACCAAAAGCTTCGCATGAGAAGCAGAAATGATGATCATATCCACAAGTGGCTATAATCTCATGGAGAAGCGGATTATAAACTTAGAGATGACTTCTTTCGTATCCAAAGGGACATTGCGATGATCATCATGAAAGAAGTCGTCGATGAGAAGGGGATGTTCCACCACAGCCCTATATTGCGAGCTGACGTCCAAACTCGCATAGGCGTGCAATGTCTAGACCTCATGCCGTTCAAGAAGCTAGGGTCCATCCTCGATGATATGGAAGGATGGAACTTCTAGTGATTTATGATGCCGATGATGATGATATGTGTCGGTTGAACTTGTATACTTTTTGTAGCGATGAAACTTTGTGATGTCCATGGTCCCTGCCGAACTTGCGTAACGCTACTTTGCTAGTTTGCGTACGATGACCTGCGTACCTCTAGTTAATTAGTTTGCATACTGTATGTTGCATCTAGTTGCTAACCCATTCTTTTTCGGTGTTGCTCTAGTATATTTTGTTGCATATATATGATTGTGCATCCTCTTCATGAACATGCATCTCTAACAGGTACCTAGTTTCTTGATGGCGAGATGGAAGTGCTATGTCGTGTACAAAGGGAAGGTTCCGGGGGTGTACAACGAGTGGCCTGAGTGTCAGGCGCAAGTGAATGGGTTCTCGGGTGCCAGCCATAAAGGCTTCAAAAGCAGACAAGAAGGAGAAGCTAGTTACTTGAGGTTCACGCGAGCGCGAGAGAGGACTCGTAACCGCCGCCTCATGTACTGCATAATTCCGCTCTCACTCATAGTGATAGCTCTTTTCGCGTATACCTTTGTTCAGATGGATGACGTTGTAGTTGCAAGTATTCAAGACTTGCATGTATCGCTATTTTCGAGATGATGAAAAGATACCACTTTGTGTTGGATGATGATTATGATGAGACTATTTGTATGTATATGCTATGATTACATTTGTGGTCTCGCAGGCATTTGTATGTGTATCATGATGACATTTGTATGTGCTAAAGATTCTTCTATAAATCATGCTCAAATAAAAAACAAATATGCAGAAAAAATATATTAAAATTAGCAGTAGCGAGTGGAGAAAAGTTAGCAGCAGCGCGGTAGTATCAGTAGCGCGCACAGGGGAAGCGCGCTATAGCTATTAGCAGTAGGGAACTCCATAGAAGAACGCTGCTGCTGAACTTGTATATCAGTAGTGCGGGCGCGCACGCGCTGCTGCTATGGTTTAGCTGTACCGCCTTATTAGTAGTGCGGCATCCCGGGCGACTGATAACCCTAAAACCCGCGCTGCTGCTAGGCTTTTCCCTAGTAGTGTATATCTATGTGCATCCCGTCCCGATGTCATGCTAAGTGTGTGCATGTCTGCACGATATCAAGCAGCCCCCAAAGAGTGTCATCTTAAGGCTGTGAAAAGGATAGTGAGATACTGAATACATACACCAAATTTTGGCATTTGGTATCCTAAGAGGTCTTCTTTTGATCTTGTTGGCTACTCCGACTCAGACTTTTCCGGTGACAAGGTAGATAGGAAGTCCACTTTGGGTACTTGTCAATTTCTTGGTAGATCTCTTGTGTCTTGGTCCTCCAAGAAACAAAACTCAGTATCCTTATGCACCGCCGACGCGGAATACATTGCCGCTGGTTCATGTTGTGCTCAATTACTTTGGATGACCCAAACTCTTAAAGATTATGGGATATATGTGAGACATGTTCCATTGCTTTGCTACAATGAGAGTGCTATTAAGATTTCTCATAATCCCGTACAACATTCTCGAACGAAGCATATTGAAGTTTGTCATCATTTCATTCGAGATCATGTTGCTAAGGGAGATATCAAACTTAAGCATGTTCGTACCAACAAGCAATTGTCGGATATATTCATTAAACCACTTGATGAGAAAGTGTTTTACAGGTTGAGAGGTGAATTGAGCATCATTGATGCCTCAAATTTGGAGTAGAAACTCCATGTGGATGCATGCAAGGCATAAGCCCTACTATGACTAATCCTTGACCATTCTCTTATGATGATAATCATATGTCTTGGATACTCGTGTTCTCTTGCATGCTATCTAACCCTTGTAGGTACTTGGATAAGCCCAACTCTATGAGATTGCATCTCCATCAAATTTTAAGCTATTTCTACATCTCCAAGTCTCTACAAAATGGTGGATGAAGACAAGGAAGCACGAAACCATTCAATATATCCTTGACAAATTCCTATATCAAATTTAAATTGATATCAAATCTCATGATTGTCATTTTGGATACACAAGTACTCTTCCTTGCAAGACTAACCCATGTAGGAAGATGAACTTCAACTACAAGTGGTGCTCCCAACTCTTGATGATCTACATCAACTTGAGCACCCTACACAAGTTCAACTACATGACCAAGTTCATCACCACCACTTGAGGTATGTCATTCCATCTTAGAGAAGCTTAACCCCAAGACATGGGTCAAAGCAACTCAACAAGATGAGAATACATCAAAATGCTTAAACAATGGCAACCCCATTTTGAGCTTAAATGATGAGTATGACCTATGATCAAGTGTCTTCACTTGACTCCTAAGTCAATATACTCTAACATAGGTGACTTTGTCGCCGACTAATTCTAGATGAAGTTCTCTGTTGTTTCTTTATGCCCTTGCATTTGTCCCATGCATGATAGTTCCCTTTTCAAAAGAAACTTCATCTAGATTTCCTTTTGTTATTTTCTGCTTTTCCCTGCATCCAATTCATTTCAAACCATTTAGTTAATTCCTTGCTATCCTTGTGAGATCTTATTTGCCTAGTGAGCTGAGGTGACAAGAAGTTACTCTTTGGGTTGAACTCGGTCTCACCGGATTGGTTTCTTCAGCTGAACCGAATCAACTCGGTGCCACCAATTGCAACCACTCGGTACTACCGACTTTAGTCCTGAGACAAAATCCGTGTCACTTGCATTCTGCATATTTGTCCCAGCTCCACTCTTTGTAACTTCTCCTCTACCAGCATCTTATATTACATGTGGCTTTAAAATGCGACTCCAATACCAAACCTACTTGACTCATGCTCCAGAAGTCCCTTCTTGGAAATTGATGTCAAAGGGGGAGAGAGATCACATCAAAGCTTATCACATAAGAGAGAATGCACTCATAAAAGCTTCTCCTGATGCTCTTATTCTTACGAGGAAAGTTTTCTCATGTCTTCAAGAGGGGAAAGACATGATAGTATATGTTATGCCTTTATCTGGCTCTGGTTACTTTCTTGTTTGCTCTGATTTTCTGCTACCCTATCTACTCCCATTATACCATGACAGATTCAGGGGGAGAAAGACATCTAAGGGAAGAAAATCTTTGGAACTCATTGCATATCTTTATTATTGGGGACATGTTAATATCTAGATAGAGTACCTAGTACTCACACTCTACATGTCATCCCAGTCTTGGTATTCTTGTGCTCTCTAGCTCTTGCTATGTCTAGTAGATGTTATTGTGCTATCTAACTTTGTTTACCCAGGTACATCTTCTTCAAAGATAGCTCAAGACCACAAGGTAAGTATATGCATCTCACTCATGTGCATGAAGATCTCTTGCTATGGTACATATTGTTTGCAAGAGAGACTTCTCATGAACATGAAGGTATATTTCCAGCATCTACATCATTTGCTCTGATGCATATAGCCAAGATACATGTAACTCATTGCTAGATCTTACATGTTCATGCATTCTCATACTCTTATGATCTATCATCACATGATTGCATACATTTAGGAAGAGCCAATGCATGTTGCATGTCTTTCCAAAGCATTGCTTGCTATTTCCTTATACCTTTATCTAAAGCTTTGATGTATGTTGTCATCAATTACCAAAAAGGGGGAGACTAAAAGCACAAGTGCTCCCTAGGTGATTTTGGTAATTCACGACAACATATCTCTTGTTGGACTAATACTTCTACCTAGTGCATTTTAGATAAGTTCAACATTGGAGTGGCATGGACATGGACAAGAGGATGTGGAACCCCTTCAAGATGCTAAGGACAAATATTGGCAAAAGCTCAAGACTCTACATTTTCTATTTTAGTGATCCAAGATAACATTGAGTCCATAGGAAAGCCAATACTATTAAAAGCAGACGAGGTGTTGCTTAATGGCTTGCTTGCTCAAAATGCTAAGGGATATGCCCCAGAACCCTTAACCACTTTCTCACATCCACATATGTCCTAAATCTAAAATGTCAAACTTGGCCCCACCGACTTTGTCTATTCGGCGCCACCAAGTTTCAACTTATTCAGCCACTGCCAAACCCTAGTCACTTCGGCCTCACCGATGGGATCTCGGTCTCACCGAGATGGGCTTGCAATTTCTCTGTGATCTTGTGCAACACTTTTGGTCTAACCGAGTTTGTGCAGTCGGTCCAACCGAGTTTGCTTGACCAACTCTCTGTTTCGCTTATTACCAAAATCGGTCTCAGCGAGTTTTTGTAATCGGTCAAACCGAGTTGAAGTTTTACCCTAACCCCTGCACATTGGTCCCACCGAAATGATCCAGTCGGTCCCACCGAAAATCCTAACGTTTACATTTTGAACTAAATCGGTCTGACCGAGTTTGCTGATTCGGTCCCACCGAGTTTGGTAATCTGTTTGTAACGGTAAGATTTTGTGTGGAGGATATATATATATCCCTCCACTCACTCTTCATTCGCGGAGAGAGCCATCAGAACATACCTACACTTCCACTACTCACTTTCTGAGAGAGAACCACCTACTCATGTGTTGAGGCCAAGATATTCCAATCCTACCATATGAATCTTGATCTCTAGCCTTCCCCAAGTTGCTGTCCACTCAAATCATCTTTCCACCATAGCCAAATCAGTGAGAGAGAGTTGAGTGTTGGGGAGACTATCATTTGAAGCACAAGAGCAAGGAGTTCATCAACCACACGCACCTTTTGGAGAGTGGTGTCTCCTAGATTGGTTAGGTGTCACTTGGGAGCCTCCGTCAAGATTGTGGAGTTGAACCAAGGAGTTTGTAAGGGCAAGGAGATCGCCTACTTCGTGAAAATCTACCCTAGGGAGGCAAGTCCTTCATGGGCGATGGCCGGGATGGGGTAGACAAGGTTTCTTCTTCGTGGACCCTTCATGGGTAGAGCCCTTCATGGACTCGCGCAACCGTTACCCTCCGTGGGTTGAAGTCTCCATCAACGTGGATGTACGACAGCACAACGTATCGGAACCACGCCAAAAATCTTCGTGTCTCCAATTGCGTTTGCACACTCCAATCCCATCCCTTTACTTTCTTGCAAGTTGCATACTTTACTTTCCGCTGCTCATATACTCTTCGCATGCTTGCTTGAATTGTAATGTGTATGCTTGAAATTGTGTTAAACTACCACCTCAACTTGAAAATTTTAAAATCGGCCAACTTTGTTTGTTGAGGGTCTAACCACCCCCCTCTAGACACCTCTTCTCGATCCTTCCACGTAACCATACAGTTATGGATATGGTGCACAGTATGATGAGTTATTCCACCTTGCCATTGAGATTATGGATGGAGGCGCTTAAAACCGCCATTCACATTCTCAATAGAGTAGCAAGCAACTCGGTGCCCAAAACACCATACGAGCAGTGGACAGGAAGAGTACCCTCTCTACAACACTTGAGAGTCTGGGGGAGCCCACGCGAGGCTAAAGTGTTTAATCCAAATATTGCAAAGTTAGATCCCAAAACAGTCAGTTGCCACTTCATTAGCTATCTTGATAGATCAAAAGGTTTTCGTTTGTACTGTCCAGAGAGATACACAAAGTTTATAGAAACAAGACATGAAGTTTTCTTAGAGGACGAAATGATGAGGGGGAGCATGGTAGCTCCGAAAATTGATTTTGCGGAGAATAGGGTGCATGCACCTAATCCGATGATTCAAGAGCCATTTTTCTCACTACCTGTTGTGCTTGCACCGACAATCCCTGAGGTTGCGGTGCAAGCACCTGTTGTAACTCCACCTATGACAACTATGGGACAAGATCCAGAACCTGTCCACCAGGATCCATATTGAACCCGTTGTTGACCATGAAAGGGGGGAGCAGCAGCCACTTTTAGAAGATGAGCTGGAAGGTGAGGCACAAAATGAGCCTAGGAGTGAGGCCCTTAGAAGGTCTACAAGACCCAAAAAGTCAGCTATTTCTACTGCTTATAAAGTTTATAACACATAAATAGTTCATATGGAAGGTGATCTCACTTCATATGAAGAAGCCATGAGAAGCCCTCACTCATCGAAGTGCCTGGAGGCAATGGAATACGAGATGAGATCGATGAGTTCTAAAGATGTTTGGGACTTAGAGAATATTCCTAAAGAATCCAAAATAGTAGGTGGTAAATGGGTCTACAAAAATAAGTATGACTCTAAAGGGAATGTAGAAATGTATAAAGCATGGCTTGTGGCAAAAGGATTTACACAAAGAGAAGGGATAGATTGCAATGAGGCAATTTCCCAAGTCTCATGTAAGGATTCCTTCAGAATCATGATGGCATTAGTTGCACATTTTGATTTAGAATTACATCAAATGGATGTAAAGACGACATTTCTGAATGGGGACTTAGAAGAAAAAGGTTACATGAAACAACCCAAGGGTTTCATCATGGAAGGCAAGGAAGATATGGGATGCCGCCTGAAGAAATCCATTTATGGATTAAGACAAGCTTCCAGAGAGTGGTATCTAAAGTTTAATGAGACAATTAAAAGATTTGAATTTAAAGAGAATATTGAGGACAACTGCATTTATGCAAAGTTTAAAAATGGGAAATACATTTTCCTAATCTTGTATGTGGATGATATCTTGCTTGCTAGTAGTGATGTTAATCTGCTACAAGAAACAAAGAAGTTCTTGTCCAAAACTTTGATATAACAGATATTGGTGAAGCATCATATGTTTTGGGCGTAGAAATTCACCTAGATAGGAAAATTGAGTTTTAGGACTATTGCAGAAGGCATATTTAGAAAAGGTTCTTAAAAAGTATAATATGCATGTGAGTAAAGCCACACCTGCTCCTATAGTCAAGGGCGACCGTTTTCAGAAATTCTAATATTCCAAGATCCAGTACGAGATCGATTAAATGAAAGCAATACCATATGCTTTGGATGTTGGAAGTTTACAGTATGCACAAGTGTGCACTCGCCCTGACTTAGCTTTTATCACCGGGGTACTCAGTAGATATCAAGACAATTCAGGCAGAGAGCACTGGAAGATGGTAAAGAAAGCATTGCGTTATGTGCAAGGCATGAAGGACCTCATGCTAACATACAGGAAATTTGATTCCCTAGAGATAAGAGGGTATTCAGACACAGAGATGATAGAAATCCATGTCAGGGTACGTGTTCACTCTTGCTGGAGGGGCTATTTCATGGAGAAGCTCCAAGCAGTCAATAGTTGCATCATCCATGATGCATGCAGAATTTATAGCATGTTATGAGGCCATGGGGAAAGCAATATGGTTAAAGAAATTTATACCCAACTTGAAAGTGGTAGATTGTATTGACAAACCACTAAAGATGTATTGTGACAACCAGCCCACATTATTCTATGCTCACAACAACAAGTCGAGTAATGCTGCCAAAACAATAGAGATAAGGCATTATGTTGTGAAAAATAAAATCTAGGATCACTCTATAAGTCTCGAGCATATAAGGACAAAGGATATGCTTGCGGATCCGCTTACGAAAGTCTAACCACTCAATGTGTTCAAGGAACACTTAACCGCATGGGTTTAAGGAAAAGCCTATGACTCCTGGATCATGAGAGGCCCAAAAGGAACATAATTGGTTTCAAAACAGAGAGGTATGTTGTAGCTGTCAGATTCTATCGACATTGAGTTGTGATGATGAAACATGCTCTACGTATTGATTTGTGATGAAACGAGTAAAGTAAAAGGTATATGATTAAAAGTAAAAGTTGAGATCAGGGGGGAGAATGTTAGGTTGATCTCCTCCCGATCAATCCCAACGGCTCGACGGGCCTTTGATCTGCGCCCTGATCGGGGGCGCCCAACCACCTATGGTTGACGGGCCTCTGTCGCTCTGCGCTATATAAACAGGGTGGGGTCCGGCGGTACCATCGGAGTATCTGAAACAATTTGAGCCTGGCCCGATCGGAGTATCTGAAACAAAGCAAGCAACGATGAGAAATAAAGCAAGGAGAGCTTGGCACTACAGCAAATCCGATGGGGCCAGGCTCAAATTGTTACCTGAGTAGGTTGATTACAGTGTACCAAGCAATTAGCACCTATTTGAATATACTACTTAATTCCAACAATTTTGAATAGGAAGTCTTGCTTAATTCCTATAAATTTGATGATCTACTCATATTCGAATAGGTATTCTGGCTTAATTCCTATAAATTTGACATCAATTTGAGCCTGGCCCCATCATGTAGATTTTGCAGGTCCGCGGCTTTACACAATAGAGGAAGTTTCACTAATCTCAGGTAACAATGTGATCATCTCTTCCATGTATGATTGATATGTTGATTCGATCTGCAAAGGGTAACTTGGGAAACATTAATTTCGACCTTTTTGTAGGGATTTTCAAAGATTTTTGTTTTTTAGGTAAAATCAATATTCTTTCTCCCAGTTATCTGTCATTGATGGCATTGTTAATCTCAATGGTATTATGCAATTATTGTTGCCCAGTGGTTCGAAAAATAGTGTTGGCTGGTCTTTGTTTTAATTTTGCAACTTTTTGGCTCATGCACCAGAAAATCATATTGGTTTGTGCCTATGTGTAATTTTATTATCTTCAACACTCAAATTTATGTTTGTTTACTCAGATTTTTGTGGTGCCGATTCATCAGTACGTTACACTTGCCATCAGTTTTTCAATCAAGTACTAATTGTCGTCAAATGTAAGTTTTCAATTGTGACCGACGCTCCTAATCTCGCTGGAATCATTATCAACGGTAGGGGAGCAATCAGGTTCATCAAAACATCAATGATCTCTTTGTCCAGAACTGTATCATGTCTTTCAGAATCTTAAGCCTGCACATGATTTCGTACGGCCATCAGGTTTGACGAGAATCTATTTGTCTAAATAATTGTGAATAACATCTTCCCTTGTATTCAGAAGCATGCATATTAAAAAAAATCTGAATCATGCACTTAATTTCATGGAAATTATTGTTGACCACATACATTCTAAGTGCATATTTAAAATTTAGCATCAACATGTTGGATGTCATGGAGGCCACGGTGCAAAAAAAAGGTTTGCAATGCATGTGTTTTAAAGCTATCTTCGGAAGGACAAAGTTTCGAAGTAAATTAAGATAGCATGAAATGTTGCTATCTTATTAAGCTTAGCAAATGTTATTCAAAGTTTTTTTTGTGTCGGAGGTTGCAAATCCTCTTATTATGTTTCCTTCTGTATCAAAGAAAAATGAGTTGTACATTAAACTATGTAGGCATGCCATGCAAGCAAGGTTAGAAGAAATTTCATAATCACTCAGAGGCATTTGGTGACTTACTAATTAAACCTTAACTTTTTATCTGTGTACATACATGTATGATCATCATGATTTAGGCTCTCAATAATATATCAACTGACGAACATAATTGTTCCTCACACTTGGCAAATTAACTGGGAAGGTAATTCATATATTTAAAATTAACCATTTTTTTACAATGACAATGAACATAACTTTTATGAGCAGTTCTATGTGTATATCTCTTTTTCCTTTAATTTCTGAAGGATGCACATGTCTATGTGGGGGAAAACATAATGTAATCAACATCAATCTATACCTACTAATAAAGGGACCAATGCTACTGCAAGTCCGTCTTAAAATTACCCACTAAGCCATTCATAAGTGAAAAAAAGGATTCGCTTCACGGGCCATTATGCCCCACCCCTTTGGGAAATTCCTATTATATATGTTTACTACCCCATTTAACTTGAGTAGATATGATAGTTTGATGTTCTTGCAAAAGATATTATTGGTACTATAGTGGATGTTGATTCCTACCAGCTAACATATGCTAAAGGTTATGATAGGTACATAGTCATCCTATTTTCCACTGTGCACAATAATCAACCAATATACGATGAGATGTTGAGTCCTACCAGCTAACATATGCTAAAGATTATGATAGGTACATTGTCATCCTATTTTCCACCGTGCACAATAATCAACCAATACACGATGATGTACATGAAACTGTTGATGCAAGCTTTATGTAAACAACTCTCTTAATGTTGATCTCCATATTTTTTGAAATTGTACCCATAAAGATTTTTGGAAACACCTTCAGTACACTTCAAAAATCATTCAAACCTTTTTTTTTGCACAACATCACTTATCATGTTATTTGTTGTGTGAAGATTTCAAGGGATTTGTTGATGTTGACGAGTGGGTGTATGAGGGGGGTGATTTTTTCTTTCTCCTGTTGCAATGCACGGGCATGTTTGCTAGTTTTACCAATGACTTGTCCAGCTGTTTTCTTTATATGCTCGACCTCCTTCTAGGAATCCTTGAGTTAGGCCTTGACCCGTACCAACTCCTCGGGTAGTTGTTGTGCCTTTATATGTGCAACATGTAAAAAGAGGTAGCCGAGGAGGTCGATCCTCAGGTCAGCCGCACACGCCCAACCTAAGGCTCGCGGCTACTAGGATCTGCATTTTAAAAAAATATACGTCCTAGCGAGGATTGATTGTCGATCCTCAGGTCGATTGCATACACTTGATCCGAGCCTCGGGGGCTATCGCACTTCACGGTTTTTCATGTCAGTGGTCCGAGGAGCACTTTGACATCTTTCCCGTCAAAATGACACCTCACCGAACATTCCAAAGACTTTGCGAACAAGTCAAAATCCCATCAGGTCTACCCCCGCTTGGAGCAGGCGCACACCTAGAGGGCTACTGGTGCTCGAGAACTCATAATTCACTCATAAGAATTTGATTACCTCCATGTCCTTGGCAAAAAACTGGTGGTGTCCTTAAGCCCCAAGCGAGCTGCGTCAATGTGCTCATCCACTGACCGAAGACCATCCTGCTACTGAACTATAAAAGCTTTATTATTGAGGGAGATCATCTCATATTTGTAAGGAGTTATGGTCATCATCGAGGACTCCTCCTGGGATGCGCTTGGAGTGCCATCATGAATTACCGACCAAGGAGGAACAACAAATTGTGTCACTAATCCCAGCATTGGAGGAGAAGGTACGTTGCCCTTAGGAGCACGGTTGGATCTGCAAGTTGGGTAGGACTAGTGTCATAGTGAGCTCTCCAGATAAAGTATAAGATATATTTGAAAAAAGAGAAGGCCATGCTACCAAGTAGAAGTAGGAGGCCCTCGAGCAGCCTGCTCCTCGGTATTTGTCCTCCTCCGGATGGCCAGTCCTAGAATTGTTCTCGCGCGAGCTCCAACTTGAGTAGATGGTGCCCTAGAGGTCTACCATAGACGCTTGGACTGTCGACCATCCTAGAAGGAAGGGACGGAGGCACACTTGTACCAAGCAACACTTGTACTTTTGGCTCTGTTCTTCGACACCGGGCGCCTGGTGCCCTCCGCATTGCCTCGAAATGGAGCGGAGCCTGGGCAATCAATGGTGGCGGCAATTTCCTCACCGTTAATGCCCTCTTGATAAAAGACACCATCACGATGGATGAAGTCGGTGTGAGGATCCTTGGCAAGGTCAAGCTGACAGTCGGGGTCCCTAATATCTAGTTGATGAGATGGGAGTCCAGTTTGGTGGACCATTGCTTCCAGTCCTGGTTGGATTTGACTTGGTACCTCATCTAGTGGATGGAGGTGTGTCCATCCTATAGTACGCCGATGATACTATGATCTTTCTGGATCATGACTTGGAAAAAGCAAGAAATATGAAGCTGGTGCTATGCTTATTTGAACAATTGACCGGGTTAAAGATTAACTTTCATAAAAGCAAATTGTTTTGTTTTGGAAGAGCCAATGATGAACAAGTGGCTTATAGACAATTGTTTGGGTGCAAGTTGGGGACTTTACCTTTACGTATCTAGGTATACCAATTCACCATCGTAAGCTAACAGATAGAGAATGGAAGTGCATTGCGGATCGATTTGAGAAGAAACTGAGTTGCTGGAAGGGCAAGCTCATGTCATACGGAGGCCGATTAATTCTCATTAATTAGGTTCTCACGAGTATGCCTATATTTCTTTTGTCTTTTCTTAGGTTCTAGTTGGAGTTACGAAAAGGCTGGACTTCTATAGATCTGTTTCTTCTGGCAAAGTGATGAACTAAAAATAAAATACAGACTCGCCAAATGGGACATTATTTGTAGACCAAAAGACCAAGGGGGTCTTGGCATTGAAAATCTTGAAGCCAAGAACAGATGTCTTCTCAGCAAGTGGTTGTCTAAGTTATTTGTAGAGACGAGGCCACATGGGCGCAGATTCTCCATAGTAAGTATCTTCACTCCAAAACTTTGTCTCAAGTGATAGCGAGGCCGATGGATTCGCCTTTCTGGAAAGGGTTGATGAGAGTCAAATCAGCCTTTTACAATAGGACAAAGTTTATAATCGGAAATGGCACCAACACGCGTTTCTGGGAGGATACTTGGCTAGGAGAGACACCCCTCGCGCTTCAATACCCGACTCTTTATAGTATTGTTCAACGACACGACGTGTCTGTTGCAACAGTATTTCAGTCCATCCCCCTCAATATTCAATTCAGGAGAACGCTAACTGGTAACCGTTGGGAAGCTTGGCTCCATTTAGTGCGTAGACTGATGGAGGTCCAGCTATCTCAACAACCCGATCAGTTGCGCTGGAAGATTACTAGGACTGGGGAATTTACAGTTAAATCGATGTATCTCGATGTTATCAACTCTAGCTCCATTCCTAGTTCCAAACATGTTTGGAAAGTCAAAGTTCCTTTGAAAATTAAAGTGTTTATGTGGTTTGTCCATAAACAAGTCATCTTAACCAAGTACAATTTGGCAAAGCGCAACTGGACAGGACCTACGACAGCAATCACTAGATCCATGGTGGCAGATTCCCTCATACAACAGCAGTTGGATGATTTTGTCAGCAATCCCAAGGTGGGCCAGAAGCCAGCTGAAGAAACGAGCAGGCCCAGGAGGCAGCCTCGCCGTACGCCGCCGGGCAGATACCATGGAAAAATATTCCCCGGAGACCCGTGCAATCTACGAATTTCTGCGCGTGGATTTCGACGCCGCCCTCGCCAAGGCCTCGACGGAGCACAGCGAGGAGGTGGTTAACACCTTCACCAAGCTGGACAGCAAACTGGATCACCTGTCTGGTCGACTCGATGATGTCAAGCTCGCCATCGGTGTCGACCTCGACAAGTTGCGCGACGAACTTGGGGGCGACCGAGGATCTACCCCGGTGACATCAACGCCCGTCTCACCGATGGAGCCTCGTCAAGGGCCGCTGCCAGTGCCAGCGAGCGGTGGATCGAACGGGTCGGGTGGAGCTCGAGCTGATTTGGAGCAGAGGAGCTCAGGTCCCCGTTACGTCCCTCCAGCAGTTCGAGGTATGCACACAGATCCAGCCCCGTCATGACATCTGATTCCTGCTGCTGAGAATTTCTGGGCCTTCATTTCGGATGCGGTGAACTTTGGTCCTCGAATTGAGCTTCCGCCATTTGATGGTTCTAATCTGAAACTGTGGCAGTCCCGTTGTGAGGACTACTTTCGGTTTTGGAATACTCCTCAGCACTAGTGGATTTCGTTTGCATCTTTACAATTTGAGGGAACTGCAGCTCGTTGGTTAGAATCGGTCCAGCGTCGAGCACCTCAGGTCAATTGGTCTGAATTTTGTGGGCTGTTACGGTCTCATTTTGGGTGCAATAAGCATCAGAATCTGGTCCATCAGATGTTTCATATACGGCAAACGAGCACGATGGAAGATTATGTTGAGCGCTTCTCGGAACTGTATGATCAGTTGACTGCATATGAGTCCAACCCGAGTGTTGTACACTATGTCACTCGTTTCATGGAAGAACTGGTGTCGTTGGTGTGTCTGTTGGTTGGGATTCAGCAACCAGTTGATTTGGACTCTGCTTATGTGCTTGCATTATTATCTGAAGAACTGGGTGATCAATCTCTATTCATAGGAAGCGGGACAGCCGGTACTAAGCGTTCAACAGTCCCAACAACAAGTCGTCCAACTGTAGCTCGCGTCACTGATGAGAAGAAGCTATCTGACAGTAGTCGAACAACAACAGTGCCAGATGACCGCTGGGCTTCACTCAGAGCTTATCACAAGTCCAAGGGGCTTTGTTTCATCTGTGGAGAACGATGGGCTCCAGATCATCGTTGCAAACAAGAGGTGCAGCTGCATGTTGTATAGGAAATGCTTGATGATGTCCAGAATATGCCATCTGATGTCAGTGATGAAGGAAATATGCCCTAGAGGCAATAGTAAAGTTATTATTTATTTCCTTAATTCATGGTAAATTTTTATTATTCATGCTAGAATTGTATTAACCGGAAACTTAGTACATGTTTGAATACATAGACAAACAGAGTGTCACTAGTATGCCTCTACTTGACTAGCTCGTGGAATCAAAGATGGTTATGCTTCCTAGCCATAGACATGAGTTGTCATTTGATTAACGGGATCACATCATTGGAGAATGATGTGATTTACTTGACCCATTCCGTTAGCTTAGCATTTGATCATTTAGTATATTGCTATTGCTTTCTTCATGACTTATACATGTTCCTATGACTATGATATTATGGAACTCCCGAATACCGGAGGAACACTTTGTGTGATACCAAACATCACAACATAACTGGGTGATTATAAAGGTGCTCTATAGGTGTCTCTGATGGTACTTGTTGAGTTGGCATAGATCGAGATTAGGATTTGTCACTCTGATTGTCAGAGAGGTATCTCTGGGTCCTCTCGGCAATGCACAGCACTATAAGCCTTGCAAGCAATGCAACAAATGAGTTAGTTGCGGGATGATGCATTACGAAACGAGTAAAGAGACTTGCCGGTAACGAGATTGAACTAGGTATTGAGATACCGACGGTCGAATCTCGTGCAAGTAACATACCGATGACAAAGGAAACAACGTATGTTGTTATGCGGTTTGACCGATAAAGATCTTCGTAGAATATGTAGGAGCCAATATGAGCATCCAGGTTATTGACCGGAAATGAGTCTCGGTCATGTCTACATAGTTCTTGTAGTGACCAGACCTCAAACAGTCCGATCTCTGTGCATCAGTGTCATCTCTGGATCAGTAATGCTGACATGCACAGTACTTGAAGGATTTATAACAGAGTAGCAATCACACACTTATTACATCGAATGTCTCCAAAGAGAAACTTATTACAATATATATGGCTTAAGGCCATCTAATAACGATAACAGCGGAAGGCTTGGAAGATAAGTGAGTCCATCAACTCCAACGGCATCACTAAGTATAGAACCACGATCCTAAACCATCTTACTCGTCGTCTGAAAAGTCTGCAACATGAACGTTGCAGCCCAAAAACAGGTCAGCACATGGAATATGCTGTCAAAGTAACACATAGAGAAAAATGGAAGAGTAAAGCTATACTACATGCATATATGGCTTGGTGGACAGCTCTATGGTTACAGTTTTTGCGTAAAGCCAATTTTCCCTACTACAAAGGAATAAATTATTTAACTATCATGGTGGTTGTTAAACATTGAGAATGGTTCACAGCGTCCTCAATCCCAATTAAGCATCATCATTAAACAAACCCAACAATATTAATTAAAGTAACATGATGAGATTCACACGATAATCCAAGTACTAGATACTCAAGACGTCCATAACCGGGGACACGGCTAATCATGATTAGTTTATACACTCTGCAGAGGTTGTGCACTTTTCCCCACATGACTCGATCTCCTCCGTTGGTTTTCTCGCACTACATGGTGTTTGAGAAACGAATGACCGAGACATAGTCTTTCAGAAGCGCTAGCACCTTACGATGGGTAGACCGGTACACCTACTGTCCCCTACATCTGCTAGTCTACCGCTGTAAGAGTTGGCACGACTTAGTCAACTATGCTAGAGCCCATAATAGCATCTGGCTGCACACGGATGTTTCTAGCAGCAATAATCTTATGATCCCTTTGAGCCTGGGTGGCGGTCCATAAAAAAATAGGCAATCCTGGAATAACCAGGTACCTCAATCCACCCAGATGTGTATTAATGTTGCCACCTTAAATAAACCATTAATTAACAATCTCACATCTGTCATGGAAAATCACTCACCCAATCCACGTCTACTTGCATAGCATCGTAAATTAAGCAAACGTAGAAGTAACTCCCAAGGGTTTGATAATAAAACAGGTAATAGGTACTACCTCAATCTACTTCCCAAAACCCACAATTTAATTAGATCTTAATCATGCAATGTTTCAGGATTGATCTAATGCATAAAAACTGGGTAGTAAAGGGGGTATGATCAAAGTGTTACTTGCCTTGCTGATGATCCGCGTAACCTAAGGATTCGAATTAGCAAGCGGCGCAGTCCGGGTACTCTATCGCAAGCAAACAAACAAACAAGCATACAGTAAGTACTCATCTAATGCACGGGTAAAACTCAAATAAGAGGTCTAACCAGAAAGTTCAACTTAAGAACTCCGGTTTGCAAAAAGAAATCAAATCGAACGAAGAAACGAAACTCAAACGGCGAAAGAAACAAGCTTCGTTTACTAATCTGGACCTAAGTAAAATTTTACAAAAGCAAAAACTGGTTTGAGTAGATTATTCGGAAAGAGGGTTTTGAGACGAAACTCTAGGCGCTTGGATCGCCTGATTCCGATAAACGAGCGAAAAGTTATACTAAAACAAAAATCGGATCAGAAATCGCGATCAGAAAAATTGCGGAATAAATCCATGAAAAAGAAAAACGGCGAACAGATTAACGAACGAACGTTCGTTATCTGGATCTAAACGATGAACGCGTTCGTTAAAACGAACGAACGAGTGAACGCTCGCTAATTAATCCAAACCGGAAGAAAACCGATCTAACAGAAAAAACGAAATCTAAAAAAAGCCGACGAAAAACCGACGGAAAAACCGAACGGTTTTTCTAAAAAAAGGCGGCGGCAAGGTCAACCTCGGGGTGCGGGTCGGCGGTGGCGGCGGCTCCGGCGAGGGCGGCAGTGGCGGCAGCGAC
>NC_041389.1:690056773-690064826 GCF_002162155.2 Triticum dicoccoides | reverse complement strand
GAGGTCTGGCGGCGGGACGGCGCTAGGGTTAGGGTTTGGGCGGCGGCGGTGGGTTGGGCTGGCGGCGGCGGTTTCGGGCTGGGGCGGGGCCCGGGGCACGCTATATAAAGACCCGGCCAGGCGGAGTCCTGGCCGGTTACGGCCCGTAGTCGGTTCTAGTTTTTTTTTACATAAATATTGCGCAAAAAACAAACGAAAGAAATACTAAACGGACTCCAAAAATCCCGAAATAAATTTTCCCCGGCTTCTAAAATCAAGCCGGTTTAGATGAACATTTATTTGGTCCTAAATGCAATTTTGGAAAACACGCATTTTTCCTAAATTCGAATAAGATAGCCAGAAAATCTAAAATAAAATCTTATTTGATCTTTTTTATTAAATCCTCAATATTTCTTTATTTTGGGAAAGTCATTTTATTCCCTCTCTCATATTTATATAATTGAAATAATTGAAGATAAAATAAATAAAATCAAATGATCCTACTTCCAAAATTTGAGAAAGCTCAAATATGAAAGTATCGAAATCCCCAACTCTCTGAGTGGGTCCTTGAATTGCGTAGAATTTCTAGGACCAAAACAAAATGCATTAAATATGGTATGCAATGATGATCTATTTGTATAACATTCCAAATTGAAAATTTGGGATGTTACAAACCTACCCCCCCTTAAGATGAATCTCGCCCTCGAGATTCGGGTTGGCTAGAGAATAGGTGAGGGTGGTCTTTCGGCAAATCTTCCTCTCGCTCCCAGGTGGCTTCATCCTCGGTGTGGTGGCTCCACTAAACTTTTGCAAAACTTGATAACTTTGCTGCGGGTGACTCGGCTAGCATACTCAAGAATCTTGACTGGTTTCTCCTCATAGGTCAAATCACTGTCCAACTGAATCGCCTCTAGCGGCACGGTATCTCTTAGCGGTATATCAGCCATCTCTGCGTGGCACCTCTTTCAACTGGGAGACGTGGAACACATCGTGAACTCCTAACAATCCCTCAGGTAATTCCAACTTGTAGGCAACCTCTCCCATACGTTTCAAAACTTTGTATGGTCCCACAAAACGCGGCGCTAATTTTCCTTTAACACCAAAACGCTTAACTCCTCGAAGTGGAGATACCCGAAGGTAAACTCTATCCCCAACTTCGTAAACTGTCTCCTTGCATTTTGCATCAGCATAGCATTTCTGCCTGGACTGGGCTACCTTGAGCCTGTCGCGAATCAACTTCACTTTCCGTTCAGACTCCTTAATCAAATCTGGTCCAAACAATTGATGGTCTCCAACTTCGTCCCAAGACAACGGGGTTATGCACCTCCTTTCGTATAAGGCTTCGAAAGGGGCCATCTTCAAATTGGATTGATAACTGTTATTGTAGGAGAACTCCGCATATGGCAAATTGTCATCCCAACTAGATCCATAATCTAGCGCACAAGCTCTCAGCATGTCCTCTAAAATCTGATTGACTCTTTCATTCTGTCCATCTGTCTGCGGATGAAAAGCAGTACTAAACTCTAGCCTGGTACCCAAATTTTCGTGCAACTGATTCCAGAACTTTGAGGTGAATTGGGTTCCTCTATCTGATACAATGCTCCTTGGAACTCCATGCAGACATACGATCCTGGTCATGTAAATCTTGGCCAATTTGGCACTGGTGTAAGTAGTCTTCACTGGGATGAAATGACCTACCTTCGTCAAACGATCGACCCAAATCGAGTCATAGCCTGAACGAGTCTTGGGCAATCCCGTAATAAAATCCATACCTAGCTTATCTCACTTCCATTCGGGTATCGGCAATGGTTGCAACAATCCTGCTGGCTTCTGATGCTCTGCCTTTACCCTCTAACATACATCACAAACTGCTACATACTCGGCAATGTCCTTCTTCATTCCGGTCCACCAGAAAATCTCCTTCAAATCCAAGTACATCTTGGTATTCCCTGGGTGAATTGAATACGGTGAATCATGGGCCTCTTGCAAAATCAACTTCCTGATCTCAGGGTCGTTGGGTACATAAACGCGGTCCTCAAACCAGAGGGTATCGTGCTCATCCTCACGAAATCCCTTGGCTTTTCCCTTGTTCAACCTCTCCTTTATCTCTGCAATCTCCTTATCGATCTTTTGATCTTCTCTGATCTTATCCATCAAAGTCGACTAAATTTCCAATGTTGCTACATAGCCTCTCGGAACTATCTCCAAACATAGCTCACAAAAGTCCTCAGCTAACTCCTTTGGCAGTCTTGCGGTCATGAGTGTATTAACATGGCTCTTACGGCTCAATGCGTCGGCTACTACGTTAGCCTTTCCGGGGTGATACTGCAATCTCATATCATAATCCTTGATAAGTTCCAACCATCTCCTTTGCCTGAGGTTTAACTCTCTTTGCGTGAAGATGTACTTCAAACTCTTGTGATCCGTGTACACCTCACAATGATTTCCGATAAGAAAATGTCTCCACGTCTTCAATGCATGCACTACGGCTGCTAACTCCAAATCATGTGTGGCATAATTCAACTCATGAAGTTTAAGCTGTCGTGATGCATACGAAACAACTCTTCCTTCCTGCATAAGTACTGCTCCAAGTCCTCGACGTGAAGCATCACAATACACCTCATAATCCTTAGTCTGATCTGGCAGAATCAACACTGGTGAGGTAACTAGACGTTTCTTCAATTCCTTGAAACTGACCTCACATTCCTCAGTCCAATTGAACTTGGTATCCTTCTTCAACAACTCCGTCATGGGCTTTGCAATCCTGGAAAAATTCTCAATGAATCTCTGGTAGTATCCTGCCAGTCCAAGAAAACTTCGGATCTCCCCAACTGTCGTTGGTGCTTCCCAATTAGTCACGGTGACAACCTTGGTGGGGTCTACTGTTATACCCTCTCCGGATATAACATGTCCGAGGAATCCAACTTCCTTCAACCAAAACTCACATTTGCTAAACTTGGCATATAACTGGTGTTCTCTGAGCTTCTCTGATACCAAACGCAAGTGCTCCTTATGCTCCTCTTCGTTCTTCGAGTAGACCAAGATGTCATCAGTGAACACCACGACGAACTTATCCATAAACTCCATAATACTTTGTTCATCATGTTCATGAAATATGCAGGTGCGTTAGTCAGACCAAATGACATAACGGTATACTCGTACAGCCCATACCTAGTCGTAAAAGCTGGCTTGGGTATATCCTATTCTCGAATCTTCAACTGATGGTATCCTGATCGCAAATCGATCCTGGAAAACACCTTTGCTCCTTGTAGTCTGTCAAACAGATCATTAATCATTGGCAGTGGGTACTTATTCTTGATGGTTACTACATTTAATCCACAATAATCAACAACCATCCTTAACGATCTGTCCTTCTTCTCCACTAGAAGTACTGGTGATCCCCAAGGTGAAGAACTTGGCCGAACGTATCCTTTATCCAGTAACTCCTTAATCTGACTTTTAATCTCCTCCAAATCTTTTGCGGGCATCTTGTATGGTCTCTTGGGTATTGGCCCTGTGCCTGGCAAAAGCTCGATCAAAAACTCAATGTCTCTGTCTGGTGGCATGCCTGGCAACTCCTCCGGAAATATATCCGGAAAATCCTTCACTACTAGTACTTCCTCCTGCACAACTCCTGATAAGGAATTTACGTGCATCCTCCTCGGCTCATGCCTTGATACATATCTTATCCTTTTCCCTTCTGGGGTAGTAAGCAGAATCGACTTACTGACGCAATCAATGTTTCCTCCATACATTGATAGCCAATCCATACCCAGAATCACATCCAAACCTTGGGATTCCAAAATGATTAAATCTGAGGGGAAAACATGCTTGCCTATACCCAACGGAACTTGAAAACATCCTGGACTGGCCATATACTCTGCTCTTGGTGAGGTTACTAGCATGGTGTTTTTAGAACGCTAGTGGGCAGTCTATACTTATCCACAAATCCCCTTGATATGTATGAATGCGATGCACCAGTATCAAAAAGAATGAGTGCAGTAAATGACTTAACCAAAAACTTACCTATTACTGCATCTGGCTGAGCTTCAACCTCCTCCACGCTTACGTGGTTCACTTGTCCTCTGTTGAAAGGGTTTGGCTTCTTCCCGGAGTTTCCATTGCCATTTCTAGTCTGGCCTTCAGGACATTCATTAGCGTAATGCCCGGTCTTCTGGCACTTAAAACAAGTGACTTGACTCAAATCTTTCTTGGCTGGTGTTGAGGGGTTGCTACGGTTCTGGCTACTACTTCCTCCATTACCGGTACCATTCTTGGGACCATTGTGATTGTGCGAGCTACCTCCTCCATGGGTATGCTGAAACTGTCCTCCTGACTTCGGAGTAAAATGGGGCTTCTGCTGAGCTCCAGAATTGTACTTCCCTTGTCCATACTTCATCTTGCGGTTTTCAATCTGCTGCCGCTTCCCTTCAATCATGAGAGCATGATCTACCAACTCCTGGTTGTTGTTGAAACTTGCTACCATCAACTGCATGCTCAGCTCATCATTCAGCCCTTCTAGAAACTTCTCTTGCTTAGATGCATCTGTAGCGACATCATCTGGGGCATAACATGCTAGCTTAATGAAATCATCCACATACTGGCCAACTGATCTTCCTCCCTGGCGCAAGTTGGGAAACTCACACTTCTTCATGGCCATAACTCCTGCTGAAACATGGGCAGTATGAAAAGCCTGCTGAAACTGATCCCATGTGACAGTGTCTGCTGGATAAGTGGCTGTGAAATTCTCCCACCTTGATGATGCGGGTCCCTCAAGCTGATGTGCGGCAAATCGCACCTTCTCCGCATCTGTGCATCCTGCAGTGATCAACTCCCTGGCTGTCTTGCGAAGCCAATCATCTGCAACAATCGGCTCGGTGCTACTGGAGAACACCGGCAGATTCAGTCTAAGAAAACGAGTTAAGTGATCAACAGGTGGTGGTGGTCGTGGATTGTTATTGTTGTTGTTCCCCTGATTCTGATTCTGGACTAGTATCTGCATCAATGCATTCTTCTGCTGGATCAACTGGGTGAGCTCCGGTGGGAAAGCGAATCCGTTGTCACATCTCGGAGGCATTTGAGGTTTTAGAAAAGACGAGAATACAGAATAGAATGAGGTCTAGAGGGAAAACACTACCCATATGCACATGAGGCAAATTGCAATCAAAACACTTCATTCAAACAAGCGAGGGCATACAATGGTCTATCTATCATTACAAAGTGCTCAGACTATAATAGATACATGGAGGGAAATTCTACTAGTTTATGGTGGTCTACTAGAAAAACTGCTCTGATGAAGACTCCATGATATCTGCTCCAGCTTCATCAACATAGTCATCATCACTATCATCCGGGTCCGAGTCGGTATCGTCGATGATGATGTAATTCTCGGGGCAAGTGCGATCTTCGTCTTCTCCAGTTGCTGGAAATCCCATGAACACTCTTAGCTTCTCCTTCAGATCATCATTCTTCTTGACTAGAGTTGATATTTCCTCCTCATATCCATCGCGTGTAGACTTGAGTTCTTCCTCCAGTTCTGTGATCTTGGTCATGGCTTTCTCCATATCCATCATGCCTGCACACATCTGGTTCTCCTGGCGTCGAATGAGCTGGTTTAACTCCTAGATGAAAGCTGCAACTGATCTGTCTTTCCTGGTGTTGACCATCTCCCATTGCTCATTTCGGTGCCCACAAATCTGGTAGGTAGTATCCTTAAGCTCCTTGTGATAAACTTCTCCAATGCGTCCCATGGTGATGTGAGCTGCCATGCTCTTCCCTAAACTCCAGGTTGGTGCATCAAAGGAAAACTCTATAGGCTCAGTGACTGGCATGAACGTCCTTCCTAGAACTTGAACTTGAATCATCCAGCGCTTCTCTTCAGGTAAGGTGGCATTGTAGGTTCCGGTGAAGCTTGGTACTCCGATCTTCAAGTACTTGGTTACTTCCTTCAGGTGTCGTCCAAAGGGTGTATCTTCATCCGGTTGCATGAACTTGTTCCTTGCATCCGCCATCCAAGAAGAATAGAAGAGACGAGGAGTTAGAATGAGAAGAGAGAGTAGTGATCTATGGTCTTTGCTTAGTGGTCGTGTCCTACAGTCAGCGTGTGCTCTGATACCATCTTGTAGTGACCAGACCTCAAACAGTCCGATCTCTGTGCATCAGTATCATCCCTGGATCAGTAACGCTGACACGCACAGTACTTGAAGGATTTATAATAGAGTAGCAATCACACACTTATTACATCGAATGTCTCCAAAGAGAAACTTATTACAATATATATGGCTTAAGGCCATCTAATAACGATAACAGCGGAAGGCTTGGAAGATAAGTGAGTCCATCAACTCCAACGGCATCACTGAGTATAGAACCACGATCCTAAAGCATCTTACTCATCATCTGAAAAGTCTGCAACATGAACGTTGCAGCCCGAAAACGGGTCAGCACATGGAATATGCTGGCAAAGTAACACATAGAGAAAAATGAAAGAGTAAAGCTATACTACATGCATATATAGCTTGGTGGATAGCTCTATGGTTATAGTTTTTGCGTAAAGCCAGTTTTTCCCTACTACAAAGGAATAAATTATTTAACTATCATGGTGGTTGTTAAACATTGAGAATGGTTGACAGCATCCTCAATCCCAATTAAGCATCATCATTAAACAAACCCAACAATATTAATTAAAGTAACATGATGAGATTCACACGATAATCCAAGTACTAGATACTTAAGACGTCCATAACTGGGGACACGGCTAATCATGATTAGTTTATACACTCTGCAGAGGTTGCACACTTTTCCCCACATGACTCGATCTCCTCCGTTGGTTTTCTTGCACTACATGGTGTTTGAAAAATGAATGACCGAGACATAGTCTTTCAGAAGCGCTAGCACCTTGCGATGGGTAGACCGGTACACCTACTTTCCCCTACATCTGCTAGTCTACCACTGTAAGAGTTTGCACGACTTAGTCAACTATGCTAGAGCCCATAATAGCATGTGGCTGCACACAGAAGTTTCTAGCAGGAATAATCTTATGATCCCTTTGAGCCTAGGTGGCGGTCCATAAAAAAACAGGCAATCCTGGAATAACCAGGTACCTCAATCCACCCAGATGTGTATTAATGTTGCACCTTAAATAAACCATTAATTAACAATCTCACATCTGTCATGGAAAATAACTCACCCAATCCACGTCTACTTGCATAGCATGGCAAAATAAGCAAACGTAGAAGTAACTCCCAAGGGTTTGATAATAAAACAGGTAATAGGTACTACCTCAATCTACTTCCCAAAACCCACAATTTAATTAGATCCTAATCATGCAATGTTTGAGGATTGATCTAATGCATAAAAACTGGGTAGTAAAGGGGGTATGATCAAAGTGTAACTTGTCTTGCTGATGATCCGTGTAACCTAGGGATCCGAAGTGGCAAGCGGCGCAGTCCGGGTACTCTATCGCAAGCAAACAAACAAACAAGCATACAATAAGTACTCATCTAATGCACGGGTAAAACTCAAATAAGAGGTCTAACCATAAATTCAACTTAAGAACTCCGGTTTGCAAAAAGAAATCAAATCGAACGAAGAAACAAAACTCAAACGGCGAAAGAAACAAGCTTCGTTTACTAATCTGGACCTAAGTCAAATTTTACAGAAATAAAAACTGGTTTGAGTAGATTATTCTGAAAGAGGGTTTCGAGACGAAACTCTAGGCACCCTAATCGCCTGATTCCGATAAACGAGCGAAAAGTTATACTAAAACAAAAATCGGATCAGAAATCGCGATCAGAAAAATCACGGAATAAATCCGTGAAAAAGAAAAACGATGAACAGATTAACGAACGAACGTTCGTTATCTTGATCTAAACGATGAACGCATTCGTTAAAACGAACGAACGAGTGAACGCTCGCTAATTAATCTAAACCGGAAGAAAACCGATCTAACGAAAAAAATGATATCTAAAAAAACGACGAAAAACCGACGGAAAAACCGAACGGTTTTTCTAAAAAAACGGCGGCGGCGAGGTCAACCTCGGGGTGCGGGTCAGCGGTGGTGGTGGCTCCGGCGAGG
>NC_041389.1:690039862-690056439 GCF_002162155.2 Triticum dicoccoides | reverse complement strand
GGTTTAGGGTTTGGGCGGCGGCGGTGGGTTGGGCTGGCGGCGGCGGTTTTGGGCTGGGGCGGGGACCGGGGCGCGCTATATAAAGACCCGGCCAGGCGGAGTCCTGGCCGGTTACGGCCAGTAGTCGGTTCCAGTTATTTTTTATAAATATCGCACAGAAAAATAAACGAAATAAATACTAAACGGACTCCAAAAATCCCGAAATAAATTTTCCCCAGCTTCTAAAATCAAGCCGGTTTAGATGAACAATTATCTGGGCCTAAATGCAATTTTGGAAAACACGCATTTTTCCTAAATTCGAATAAAATAGCCAGAAAATCCAAAATAAAATATTATTTGATCATTTTTATAAAATCCTCAATATTTCTTTATTTTGGGAATGTCATTTTATTCCCTCTCTCATATTTATATAAGTGAAATAATTGAAGATAAAATAAATAAAATCAAATGATCCTACTTCCAAAATTTGAGAAAACTCAAATATGATAATATCGAAATCCCCAACTCTCTCCCTGGGTCCTTGAGTCGCGTACAATTTCTAGGACGGAAACAAAATGCATTAAATATGATATGCAATGATGATATATTTGTATAACATTCCAAATTGAAAATTTGGGATGTTAAACTTCTCGAACCCATAGGGTCCGCACGCTTAACGTTCGGTGATGATCTGTATTATGAATTTATGTGTTTTGATGTACCGAAGGTAGTTCGGAGTCCCGGATGAGATTGGGGACATGACGAGGAGTCTCGAAATGGTTGATACGTAAAGGTCGATATATTGGACGACTATATTCGGACATCGAAAAGGTTCCGAGTGATTCGGGTATTTATTGGAGTACCAAGGAGTTACGGGAATTCGTCGGGGAGTATATGGGCCTTATTGGGCTTGAGGGGAGAGAGAGAGGGGATGCCTAGGGGGAGGCCACGTGCCCCCCAAAGGCCTAGTCCGAATTGGACTAGGGGGAGGGGCGGCGCCCCCTCCGTCCTTCTCTTCTCTCTTCCCCTTCGTTCTCTCCTACTCCTACTACTTGGAAGGGGGGAATCCTACTCTCGGTGGGAGTAGGATTCCCTAGGGCGAGCCATAGAGAGGGCCGGCCCCTCCCCTTCTCCACTCCTTTATATACGGGGAGGGGGGGCACCCCATAGACACACAAGTTGATTATTGATCATTAGCCGTGTGCGGTGCCCCCCTCCACCATAATCCACCTCGGTCATATCGTAGCGGTGCTTAGGCGAAGCCCTGGGTCAGTAGCTTCATCAACACCGTCATCACGCCATCGTGCTGACGGAACTCTCCCTCGAAGCTCTACTGGATCTTGAGTTCGTGGGACATCACCGAGCTGAATGTGTGCAGATCGTGGAGGTGCCGTACGTTCGGTACTAGGATCGGTTGATCATGAAGACGTATGACTACATCAACCGCGTTGTCATAACGCTTCCGTTTACGGTCTACGAGGGACGACACTCTCCCCTCTCGTAGCTATGCATCACCATGATCTTGCATGTGCGTAGGAAATTTTTTCAAATTACTATGTTCCCCAACAAGTGACACTGAAGAAGAAGCTGTTGGTGAGGCCAATGGAATTTTCCTGTCTGCTGCTGCTCTGGGGGAAATTTTTGCACCTGCAATTACAACTATGAAATTGAAAGTTCAGTTATAGGGCCAACCGATGATTTTCTTGGTGGACTCTGGCAGTACACATTCGTTTGTGGATTGTACTGTGGCCAGCAAACTGCAAGGTGTGGTTCCTATGCCTGTGTCCATGGTTAAGGTGGCTAATGGCTCTCTTGTGCCCTATAATCAACAGCTGCAAAAAGGGCAATGGTATTGTGTAGGACATGAATTTGTCAGTGATTTTAAAGTCTTTCCACTTGGATCTTATGATGGAATATTGGGTCTCGATTGGTTAGCAAGTCATAGGCCTATGCAAGTGGATTGGGCTGAGCACTGGCTCTCTTTCCAGTTATAGTGTGAACTGGTGACACTGCTAGGACAGGATGCAGCCCCTCAGGTTTTTGCTCTGGTAGAATTATCTGCGCTGCTCATGGGCGCTGATACAGCTTCATCTAAGTTGCCTGCAGAAATTCAACAAGTGTTGTCACAGTTCAGTTCAGTTTTTGAGGTCCCAAAAGGATTGCCTCCAAGGAGAAAATATGATCATACCATCCCATTAATTCTTGGAGCTCAACAAATTTCAATCAGACCTTATAGATTGGCTCTTGTTCTTAAGGATGAATTAGAGAAGCAAGTTCAGGAAATGATGTCCTCTGGTATTATTAGACAATAACAGTCCATTCTCTTCTCCTATGATTTTGGTGCAAAAGAAGGACAAGACATGGAGACATGTTATTGATTACAGACATCTCTATACACTGACAGTAAAAAGTAAATTTCCTATTCCAATCATTTATGAATTTTTGGATAAGTTGGCAGGATCTTGTTGGTTCTCTAAATTGGATTTGAGGGCTGGGTATCACCAAATAATATTGGCCCCTAGAGAAGAGTATAAAACTGCTTTTCAGACACACACTGGTCGTTCTGAATTTCTGGTGGTCTCAATGGGCCTGACTGGTGGGCCCAATACTTTCAACTTTGCTATGTGTGATACACTATCACCTGTGCTGAGGGTTTGTGCAGTTGGTTTCTTTGATGATATCCTTATATTCAGTAAAACATATGCTCAACACCTGAAACACCTAGCTCAAGTGTTGTCTTTATTGGAACAACACAAATGGCATGTTAATCTCTCCAAATGTGCTTTTGCTCGGACAAAAATTAGCTATCTGGGGCATGTTATTAGTGGGGAAGGGGTAGCTATCAAGATCTCTACTATTCAAGAATGGCCAGTTCCAGTTTCTGCTAAAGAAGTCAGGTCATTTTGGGGGCTAGCTGGGGACTATAGGAAGTTCATCTCTCATTATGGAATGTTGAGCAAGCCTCTGTCTAATCTCTTGAAGAAAGGTGTCCCATATCATTGGACAGATGTAGAACAACAAGCTTTTGTCCTGTTGAAACAAGCTTTAGTGTCAGCTCCAGTTTTGGCTCTTCCTGATTTCTCAAAAACTTTTGTTGTGGAAACAGATTCTTGTGATGTTGGTGTGGGTGCTGTACTTATGCAGGATGGTCACCCTTTGGCTTATGTCAGTAAAGCACTGGGGCCCAGGAATCAAACATTGTCAGTTTATGAAAAAGAATATTTGGCTATTCTGTTGGCAGTTGAGCAGTGGCGTCAGTATCTTCAGGTTTCTGAGTTTGTTATCAGAATTGATCAATGCAGTTTGGCCAGTTTAACTGAATAGAGGTTACACACTAAGTGGCAACAAAAAGCACTTACTAAATTGTTGGGATTGCAATATACTATTGCTTAAAAGAAAGGGACTAAGAACAGTGGTGCTGACTCTCTTTCTAGGAGATCACATACTGATGAGGATGTGTTGCCTGAGTTAAATGCTATTATTTCTGTTCAACCTGCATGGTTACAAGAGATTGTGCGTAGTTATCAATCTGATCAGTTTGCTTCTAAAATGTTGCAAAAGTTTGCTGCTGCTCCCAACTCTGACAACAAGTTTTCTCTTCGATCTAGGATCCTCAGGATAGGCAAATGTGTTTGGGTTGGTCAGTGTCCTGAGCTGCAAACAAAGATTATGGCTGCATTTCATGACAGTCCTATTGGGGGGCACTCTGGATTCCCAGTTACTTACAAAAGAGTTCGTCAGTTGTTTTGTTGGAAAGGTATCAGAGGGTTTGTGAAAAACGATGTGCAACACTGCTTGGTATGTCAGCAAGCGAAGCCCGAGTGTGTGCTATATCCAGGTTTACTGTAGCCTCTGCCTGGGCATTTCATTCCACTACATCACACGTTTACAGTAGAAACTGTGGCTGAAGCGTTTCTAAATACTGTTCATAAGCTGCATGGCATGCCTCTCTCAATCGTTTTAGACCGTGATCGAGTGTTTACCAGCAAGTTTTGGAAGGAACTATTTCAGAAGTGTGGTGTTTTGCTCAGAATGAGTACAGCTTGTAACCCATAGTCTGACGGACAGACAAAAAGGGTTAACCAGCAGGTCGAGTGTTTCCTTCGTTGTTTCGTCAGTGCTCATCCCTCTCGCTAGGCCAAATGGATTCCATTATGTGAGTTTTGGTATAACACTAACTTGCACTCAGCTACCGGGAAAACTCCAGTTGAAATCATATATGGACATGCACCACGACATTTTGGGTTGGCTACAGAAGATGCAATTTAGTCTGAACATTTGCACCAGTGGCTTGCAGGCTGTCAGACCATTTTGGAATTAGTTCGACAACATTTGTTGCGAGCACAGCAGCAAATGAAAACACAAGCATACAAACATCAGAGTGATCGTGACTTTGCGGTGGGAGAGCATGTTTTCCTGAAGCTTCAACCTTACTTACAGTCATCAGTTGCCCCTAGGGCCAACCATAAGCTGGTATTCAAGTTTTATGAGCCGTTTGAGATATTGGCGCGCATTGGGGCAGTGGCTTATCGGCTTGATTTACCAGCAGGCAGTAAAGTGCATCCAGTGTTTCATGTGTCTCTTCTTCGGAAGGTGTTACAGCCAAAGCACCAGGTATTGCCTCAACTGCCTACTCTTGATGATCACTTGCAAATTCCTGAGCAGGTTTTGAATCAACAAGTGGTGCGCCGAGGATCTGGGTCTCTTGTTAAAGTTCTGGTGAAGTGGAGTGCAACTCCTGTCGAAATGGCTACCTGGGAAGACAAGGTGACATTGCAGCAAAAATTTCCGCGAGCACCGGCTTGGGGGCAAGCCGTTTCTAAGGAGGGTGGGATTGTTAGCGATCTCGAGGTGGGCCAGAAGCCAACTGAAGAAATGAGCAGGCCCAGGAGGCAGCCTCGCCTGCCGGCTCGGCTAGCTGGGCCAGAATGGGCCTAGTACGCTTCAGTACAAATACATCTGCTCAACATAGACTAAGGCAGCAAAGAGGATAACGGCTAGGTGGCGTGTGTGGTGTGTGCTCCTATGTGAGAGATCCCCTTGTAATCCTTGCTTGTAGTTCGAATTCATGGCTATGTCTGAATACAAACCCTAGACCTCACAGATTTTCTGGAGGTAAACAAAGGTGGAACAGACGAGAGAGTCTAGATGAAGGTGGTTGATATCGATGGGGGATGTAAAGTCTCTCCACCCTACGGTCATGTCCCTTTTAATATAATGCATTTTCTCAGGGGAACAACAGGACACTCGGGCCCTACAGTGGTATAACCGCATATTCCAGGCATCGTGCATTAAGCTCTCATAGAAAATCAAGGGCGCGTTTAATTGCGTTGTTATGTGTGTCTTGGGCCGCGCTAGCTTACTGATTAGATGTGCCAATAGTGGGTCCTCAAGCCACGCCGGCACGCTATGATGACTTCTAAAATGACTACACAACACTGCTGCTCACGATGACGTTTCGGGCTGATCAAAATTGTTACAGAACAAAACTGAACCACTGTCCTTTTCTAGGCACGTGAACACTTTGCTACTAAGGCAGGAACGTGCGCGAAAACACATCACATCCGACTTATGGCATGAAAACTACAAGTTCGTCTATCAAAGGAAACTAAAAAACTTTGTAGGGGCTCCACAGATGCCTGAGGTGGGAACTCTTCGGTCAGACTTAGCCAAAAGCGGGGGAATGACTTCGTGAACCAGCTTTCAAGACCAAAGACCAACCGGAGCTTGGAACCGAGGAGTGTCCTTGACTTGAAGACTAGTTTAGAGGCTAGTGGTTGTGTCTTGGACTAGGGGGTGCATACCACGCCATCTCCCGGCAGGGTGGGTCGGGCCAAGAACCCCCATGATGATTTATAGTGGGCCATATTCGTTAGGTTCAGGAGTGCCAAGATGGGATGTTTCCGAAGACTTGGCGCCTACTCCAAGACTTAAAGTTTGTCTACACCGTGATTGCCTTAGACGTAACGGACCTATGTGTAAACCCTAGGTGCACCAGGTACCTATATAAGCCAAGGGGTAAGGCTCATAGACGACACCTCATACAAACATAGATCTCAGGGTAGATCAACATGTACTTCGTACTCCGTCGAAATCAATACAATCAAAGAAGGACGTAGGGTATTATATCTTCGAGAGAGCCTGAACTTGGGTAAAATCTGGTGTCTCTGTTACCATGGCACTAAGGGCTACCAGCTCGGGACCCCCTATTCGATATCTGCAGGATTTGACTTCATCACGCATCGTGTACTCGACCTCTTGTCGTCGCCCCTGGCCGACTATCGTGCTTTAGAATGCATGGGCTCTTGGATGCAGCTTGATATTGATACGTCTCAAATGTATCTATAAATTTTATTGTTTCATGCTATTATAATATCACTTTTTTTATACTTTTGATAGCATTTTTTTACAAACCTATTAATCCAATACCCAATGCCAGTTGGTAGTTTTTGCATGTTTTAGTACAATTTTTTGGGGCAATATCTATGGAGGTAAAAGAACCGGGAATTTAGTGCAATATTTTTCGGGCATGATGGTTCCAAAGCACTGGAGGGAGACGAGGGGGTCATAAGGCTTCCACATACCCCGGTGGTATGGCCAAGGCCTAGATCGCATCCCATGCCCTTGTGGCCCCACAAGGACCAGCTCACATCCATTCTTCCACCTATAAATTCCATATTTTGCGAACCGGCTCGCATGAATTTTCTTCGATATTTTTTGCCGCCGCTAGTTTCTATTCACAGTAGATCCAATATGGAGGCCTGTTTCGGCACTCTATCAGCAGGGAAATCTCCACCATGGGAGGCTTCTTCATCAACCTTGCTGCTTCCATGACCATGCGCGAGTGGTTCGCTTTGGAACTTAGGATCCATAGGAGTAGCTAGATTTCTCTTTCCCTCCCTCTCACTCACTCTCTCTCTCTCTCTATCTCTCTGATAGTTGATACAAAGTTCCCATGAGATATCTCACATGATCAGGATCAATTTTATGTAATCGGTGGTGTGTTCGTTGGGATATGATGAATTGTTACTTTATGATCAGATTGTGAATTCAATTTAATCTTTTGATTTATTATATAACTGAATATCTTTGTATGCTCTCCAATCTATCTATCTTCTGGGGACTTGTATAATATCTCACATTTAGGTGAGATCATGAGATCAACCTCAAATAAATTCATATTTAGAAATTTCAAAAAAAAATTGTGGGCTATGTCTAAAACTCTAGAAAAAAATTATATCAAAACTTGATGTACATTTAGAAATTAAAAATGACAAATTTGAATGTGATAGTGGCAACTTTGATGAATAGTAATTTGACACTATTCATAACCACTTTTGTCTTTTTTGTTTCTATTAATGGAAGTCGAATTAGAAGCTAAAAATTTTTGAGGTTGTACATCAAACATTGATGTGTGTTTGCAAAATTATTTAGAATGCTTAAGCATGTATTTCTTGTCCAAACAATCGATCTCATTAATCTCACCTAATGTGAGATCTCACACAAGTCTCCCTCTCAATCTTCTGTGGCTAAGTTCGAAAGGTTTTTCTTTACTGGGAATGGTGCATTGTAGTGAGTTCTAATCTTGAAGTGTTCTATATAGCAGTGACAGAAAGGGAAAAGACGCATATTTTAATGTTGTCACTAAGGATAATATAATTATTTCTTGTCATATTGCTTGATATTTTACTGTCTACATTGTGTCATCCTACTTATTGCAATGATCTGTTTATCATGAACTTAATACTTCGAGATGCATGCTAGATAGCGGTCTTGTGGTGAAGTATTAATTATAGATGCAGTTGAAATATCAATCTATCACAGACGTAATGGCTATATGAGATTCATAGTTATAAATATAAATATTAAAATTTAATCATTGACCAATTGTAATTTGTTTTCCACACTATGCTATGCTTATGAGAGATGCAACTAGTGAACCTATGCCCCCCTTAGGTCTATTCTCCATTATTGAAAATTTTGCATAAATACTATTCTTTGCTATAACGTTTTATCTTTCTATCTACTACCATTATCCCTTGCAATTTGATCTTTTAACTAGCAGGACAAGAAGCTTGACAACCTTCACGATGTCTTAGGGACAATTTTGTTTTGTGTTGTTTGATCTCCATATCTAAAAGACATAACCAATAGGTCCTGAAAGTTACAATGATCTTCGAGAAAAAAGATGCACACATTAATTAATGATTTAACTATAAAGGAAAATTAAATATTACATCCATCTAGAAAAAGTAAATATGACTGAAACCATATAGGAAAAGTACAGTTAAATGAAGATTTATGTTATAATATTATACTACATAAATAATTGGTATTATCGGCATTGAGAGTGTACGAAAAGATATCACAGATGATCAAAAAATTACAAAGAAATAATTAGGCATCAACATGAGTTTCGACAAGGAGTACATAACTGGAAATATATTGTTAGAACCAATGGCAAAATCCCCCGATTTTTTTGTAAAACTCAATTATATATGCAAGAAATAACCAACATACGAAATTAAATCAACACAATTTGATTTATTGTAAATGAATACTTTAGAATTCTCTTATTTTATATATTATCACCATAACCATTAGTTCACATGCAAATTAATGGTCTATGTTAAACCTTTAAACATGTATTGGTTCTTAAAATAATATGTATTATGCACTGAAAGGATAAATATGAGAGAAATATAAGACATAAGATTTAAAAATACACAACTCTTGTGACACACTAAAACATGATGCCGCTCGCAACATTTCTAGCAGAGAGAGAACCAGGGGTGGGCAAGTGGGGGCCATGGTTCCTCTCATGGTAATTCAATTTCTGATAGCACCCCTATGTTGTTACCTCAAATTTTATCTATGGCCCCAGAAAATCCAATTCTGAGCCTGGGCTCATCTGCACCTAGTGAACAATAAATTCAAAAATAATACTAGAAAAGTTTTAAAAGATCTAATTTTTTATGAAGATAACTGAGTGCATGAGGTGCGTGCTAATTTTCAAAACATTTGGACATATGGGTAGCTCTCAGAAAAAAATTGGGTCCAAACATTGCACAAACAATGAACTTTTTCACATACCCTAATTTTGTCTTCTTTGCTAAGAGCTACTCAGATATCCAAATGCTCTAAAATTGTGCACGGATATCACACACTCAGTCATCTTTCTCCAAAAAATCGAAATTGTTTGAACTTATTTATTATTTTTAACAATTTCTTTTCACTTCGAGGCTCATCTGAGCCCGGGAGCCAAAACGCCTCAACCGTTTGCCCCCACCAACCTTTACCTATTTTATTGGCCCCTTATCCCAGATTCATGGCTCTGTCCATGCTTGCTAGTTTTTTTAAAGCTCTTTCATCAAAATAAAAAAAATCTTGAGCATGTGAAAATATGCCAATGAGATGTTAATTAAAAAAACATATTTACTCACTTCTTGATATATTTGCCCCGCAAAATATATACTACTCCATCTGTCTTTTTTACTGTGCATATTAGCTTTATCTAAAGTCAAACTTTATAAACTTTGACCAAGTATGTCAAAAAATATTAACATATACACCACCAAACCAATATCATGAGTGAACATATATTCACATCAAATACAATAGGAACAAAGTTTAAATACGCTAGGGTTTCTCGTGTCTCCCATCGATGTTGCTGCTGGTCTATCACGCCTTCTATGGTCTTAGGGCCATGGAAGCACGCTGGATCTCGGCCCTTGCTGGTGGGAGGGCTCCATTCTCAGATGATATTTTTGAGTTTTGTTAGGGTTTTTACCCTGCTCAGAGAGATGAGGCGGTGACACCCTAAACCCTAAACCCTAACTCAGACAGATTTTCTTAAGCTTGACTTCTGTCAAATCTAATATGTGAAGTACATAAAAACGGAGAGAGCGGTGGTAACTTTTGTTTATGAGAACGGCAATTTTCTGGTGAAATATAAACTGAGGATATTTATCATGCTTGCCAACTAAATTTTCTATGGTCAACAAACATCTTTACCTAATAATAGTAAAGGGGTTATTGCTTTGGGTGGTACATCATTAAAATTGACCCCAAAGTTGCAAAATATTACCCACCAATGCCACCAATAAATGACAAAAAACTTTTTGCCAGGAATCCCTCATGTGTGGTGCTACCTATTTAGCTTGCGTTGGTTTTCCTTTGAAGGGGAAAGGGTGATGCAACAAAGTAGCATAAGTATTTCCCTCAGTTTTGAGAACCAAGGTATCAATCCAGTAGGAAACGACACACAAGTCACTGAATACCTGCACAAACAATCAACAACTTGCGACCAACGCAATAAAAGGGTTGTCAACCCCTTCACGGTCACTCACAACAGTGAGATCTCATAGAGATATATAAACGGTAAAGAAAATATTTTTGGTTTGTAGATTGGAAAGTAAAGATTGCAAAATAATAGATCGGAAACTAGCAAGATGTAAACGAGATTTAATAATATGGAAAAGATAACCGGGGGCCATAGGTTTCACTGGTGGCTTCTATCAAGATAGCATATATTACGGTGGGTGAACAAATTACTGCCGAGCAATTGATAGAAAAGTGCATAGTTATGATGACATCTAAGGCAATGATCATGAACATAGGCATCACGTCCATGTCAAGTAGACCGACTCCTGCCTGCATCTACTACTATTACTCCACACATCGACCGCTATCCAGCAGGCATCTAGAGTATTAAGTTCATAAAGAACGGAGTAATGCATTAAGTAAGATGACATGATGTAGAGGAATTAACTCAAGCAATATGATGAAAACCCCATCTTTTTATCGATGACAACAATACAATACGTGCCTTGCTGCCCCTACTGTCACTGGGAAAGGACACCGCAAGATTGAACCCAAAGCTAAGCACTTCTCCCATTGCAAGAAAGATCAATCTAGTAGGCCAAACTAAACCGATAATTCGAAGAGACTTGCAAAGATATCAAATCATGCATATAAGAATTCAGAGCAGAACCAAATAATATTCATAGATAATCTTGATCATAAATCCACAATTCATTGGATCTCGGCAAACACACCGCAAAAGAGTATTACATGGAATAGATCTCCAAGAACATCAAGGAGAACATGGTATTGAGAATCAAAGAGAGTGAAGAAGCCATCTAGCTAATAACTATGGACCCGAAGGTCTGTCGTAAACTACTCACGCTTCATCGGAGAGGTGATGGTGTTGATGTAGAAGCCCTTGATATGTCCATTTTGCATCATGCTTTTATATCAATATTTATTGCATTATGGGATATTGTTACACATTATGTCACGATACTTATGCCTATTCTCTCTTATTTTACAAGGTTTACATGAAGAGGGAGAATGCCGGCAGCTGGAATTCTGGGCTGGAAAAGGAGCAAATATTAGAGACCTATTCTGCGCAACTCCAAAAGTCATGAAACTCCACAGAAGTTATTTTTGGAATTAATAAAAAATACTGAGCGAAGAAAATACCAGAGGGGGGCCACCCACCATCCACGAGGGTGGGGGGCGTGCCCCCTACCTCATGGGCCCCCTGGCAGGCCTCCGGTGCCCATCTTCTGCTATATGAAGTCTTTTACCCTGGAAAAAATCATAAGCAAGCTTTCGGGACGAGACACCACAGCCACGAGGCGGAACCTTGGCGGAACTAATCTAGGGCTCCGGCGGAGCTGTTCTGCCAGGGAAACATCTCTCCAAAAGGGGGAAATCATCACCATCGTCATCACCATCGATCCTCTTAGCGGAGGGGGTCAATCGCCATCAACATCTTCACCAGCACCATCTCCTCTCAAACCCTAGTTCATCTCTTGTATTCAATCTTTGTCTCAAATCCATAGATTGGTACCTGTGGGTTGCTGTTAGTGTTGATTACTCCTTGTAGTTGATGCTAGTTGGTTTATTCGATGGAAGATTATATGTTGAGATCCTTAATGCATATTAATACCCCTTTGATTATGAACATGAATATGATTGGTGAGTAGTTACGTTTGTTCCTGAGGAGATGGGAGAAGTCTTGCTATAAGTAGTCATGTGAATTTTGTATTCGTTCGATATTTTGATGAGATGTATGTTATCTCTCCTCTAGTGGTGTTATGTGAATATTGACTACATGATACTTCACCATTGTTTGGGCCTAGAGGAAGGCATTGGGAAGTAATAAGTAGATGATGGGTTGCTAGAGTGACAGAAGCTTAAACCCTAGTTTATGAGTTGCTTCGTAAGGGGCTGATTTGGATCCATATGTTTCATGCTATGGTTAGGTTTACCTTAATACTTATTTTGTAGTTGCGGATGCTTGCAATAGGGGTTAATCATAAGTGGGATGCTTGTCCAAGAAAGGGAAGTACCCAAGCACCGGTCCACCCACATACCAAATTATCAAAGTAATGAACACGAATCATATGAGCGTGAGGAAAACTAGCTTGACGATAATTCCCATGTGTCCTCAGGAGCATTTTACTCTATATAAGAACTCGTCCAGGCTTGTCCTTTGCTACAAAAAGGATTGGGCCACCTTTCTGCACCTCATTTACTTTTATTACTTGTTACCCGTTATGAATTACCTTATCAGAAAACTATCTGTTACCGATAATTTCAGTGCTTGCAGAGAAAACCTTATTGAAAACCGCTTGTCATTTCCTTCTTCTCCTTGTTGGGTTCGACACTCTTACTTATCAAAAGTACTATGATAGATCCCCTACACTTGTGGGTCATCAAGACTCTTTTCTGGCCTCGTTGCCAGGGAGTGAAGCACCTTTGGTAAGTGGAACTTGGTAAGGAAAAATTTATATAGTGTGCTGAAATTTACTGTCACTTGTTACTATGGAACATAATCCTTTGAGGGGCTTGTTAGGGGTATCTTCACCCTGACCATTAGAGCAAAGAGTTGCTCCTCAACCTACTGAACCTACTGAAAATGTTTACTTTGAAATTCCTTCGGGTATGATAAAGAAACTACTAGCTAATCCTTTTACAGGAGATGGAACATTGCATCCCGATTTACACCTAATCTATGTGGATGAAGTTTGTGGATTATTTAAGCTTGCAGGTATGCCCAAGGATGTTATCAAGAAGAAGGTCTTCCCTTTATCTTTGAAGGGAGAGGCATTGACATGGTTTAGGCTATGTGATGATATGGGATCATGAAACTACAACCGATTGAAATTGGAATTTCATCAAAAGTTTTGTCCTATGCATCTTGTTCATCGTGATCGTAATTACATTTATAATTTTTGGCCTCGCGAAGGATAAAGCATCGCTCAAGCTTGGGGAGGCTTAAGTCAACGTTATATTCATGCCCCAATCATGATCTCCCAAGAGAAATGATTATTCAAAAAAAATTATGCTCGGCTTTCTCTCAACAATCGCTCCATGCTCGATACTTCCCTACTAGAAAAAGGCCTGTTAGTGGCGCACCTATTTTGGCTATTAATGGCGCACTATAGGTGCGCCACTATTACCACGCCACTAGTAACAAATACTAATGGCGCACCTCTGGTGCGCCATTAGTATTGCAGGTAACTATGGCGCACCCTGTAGTGCGCCATTACTATTGCTATAGGTGCGCCACTAGACAGCCTGTGCATTCGGTTTTTTCGGTTTGATTCGGTTCAATCTATACGGTTTTCGGTTTATACGGTTTTTATACTTCGGTTTATATGGTTTTATACATAGATATGGTTCGGTTTCGGTAATAACCATTTGCTTTCGGTTTGCTTTCGGTAATAACCAAAATAACCAAAGTTGACGCGAATTTTCAATCAACACATGGTTTGGCCACATGGAAAAACAAATTTAGTACTTGTCCAATACAACTACAACCTGGTTACCTACTTGAAGAAATTCTGAAACATGTAAGAATTTATGTTCCAGTACAACAATCTAGTAGAAGACTACGAGTACAACTACAAGCATTAATTTAGTACATGTCCAGTGAAACCACACGAAGAAATTCTGGAACAAAAACTTGTCCAGTACAAGCACAAGCAGAACTAAACATGCCCAGTACAAGCAAAGTTCTAGAACATAGAGATGGGGATTGCTAGTAATAGTATATCACGAGCCATTTTTGAAAGGCCTAGTACATGCCTAGTACATCAAGATAACAAACTTGATAGCAATTGTTTCATCAAGATAACAAACTTGATAACAAACTTCAGGACAGTACATGTGCAACACACGACAAAGAAACAAAAGGTGCAGATTGAGATAAAATGGCATTTGTTTCATCACTTCGGGGCTTCAGGCAGCAATTTTCCACTCCAGTTCCATGCATGAAGATCAATCAATCGATATTGTCACATTATCATTTAAATGAATGGCACCCACTTCTATTAAAACAACAGAAATATTGCATGATCAATTAAATAGCATTAATGTTGCATGATCATTGAAGTAATTGAAATACACATTCATTTAAATACCTTCCTCCAGCCTGGTCAACTCAGCAAGATCAGCTTCAACATTGATACACTTAGAACGCAACCAATCTTGTGTGCATATCAATGACTGCAGTGTCGCTGGTGTTAAAGAGCTTCTGAAGTCATCGAGAATACGACCACTAGTGCTGAAAGCTGATTCAGAAGCAACCATAGAGATGGGGATTGCTAGTATATGACGAGCCATTTTTGAAAGGACGGGAAAGCGAGGAGCATTGCACTTCCACCATTCAAGAAGGTCAAATTCAGCAGTCGGCTCTTCTGTGTCCACAGCTAGGTACTTATCTAATTCAGTTCTGGTATTTGTGCTAGTGCTTCCCTCTCCGCAAACTCTCATTCTTTTCTGGTTGTATCGTGACCTCACTAGAGAATTTTCAGAAGCATTTCTCAGCGGTCTCTAGCATTATAAATGTGGAGTTCCATCTAGTAGCCACATCAATATTAATCAAACCTCTAAAAAATTTAGAAGCATTTCTGAACTGTGAAGTGCATCCATGCCTTTGACCTTTTCCGACTCCCCCCCCCCACACACTGCTAGGGGTAACATCAGGATCTATTGAGAGAGGTTGATCAGCAGCAGAACCAGCACCAAGGTTAACTCTAACACTCTCAGACACCTGAAAAAATAAGTCATCCAGCAGTATTAGTGACCATCAGCAGAACCAATACTAAAAAAGTTGCTGGAAAACTAAATAGGATTATAGGAAACACCCATGTTCAGTAACAAACTAGTGAAACCATGCATCCATCCATGCTCAGTAACTAAGTAGGAACTAACACCACACATCCATGGGAGATGATTACCATCCGGTCGCGGTGGCTCGCATCTTCCTCGGGCTCCGACGGCGGCTGTGACGGAGAGCTTCACCTGTGGTGGGGAGGAGCGGGGCCTGATGGATGCACGCGCCAGAAGCCCAGAAGAACCTGCGGTCGGGAAGATGCTACTGCAAGTCGTCACATCTATGTGTGTGTTCGCTACTGAACAACTCTTCTACCAGAGCGAATCAAGATGAAAAAAGAAAGTGCCTTACCATCCGGCGGATCATGTCCTGCTCCGTGGAGGCATGTGCCAGTGCACGCGATGAAGGGCGGAGGTCAGCGACGCAGAGGACGGAGGGCAGAAGTCGGCGACGCTGGTGCGTGCAATGTACGACGGAGGGCGGACGGTGGCGAGCCTGATGCGCGCGATGGACGACGGCGAGGATGATGCGCGCGACGGACGACGGACGGCGGAGTATGGCGATGCCTGTGTGTGCGATGAAGGACGGAGGATGGAGGACGGAGGGGAGCGGATGGATGCGCCGGATGGCCGGAGTGTGACCTAGCTAGGGCGCCGCCGCCACCCTGCTCTCTGCTGCTCTGCGTGTGTGTGTGGGGAATTGCTAATGCTAGGGTTGAACGTTGAAGCAAGCGTGCATGAGGTTAGGCTAGGGCCTGGGGGCTGGGGCGTTGTCATGCTGGGCCGCGAGCGATGGTCGATGGGACTGTGCTGTGAGCTGTGATTGACTGATTCTGTGAAATCTACTAGGCCTTTCGGTTTTGTTCGGTTTAACCAAAAAATTTTAAACCGAAAAAACCGAATGCAATATGGTTTCTTATTTTGCAAATTGAAACCATAACTAAAACCTGAAAAAACCAGAATTTTGGTTCGGTTTGGTTTTTTCGGTTCGGTTTTTGGTTTTCAGTTCGGTTTTGCACAGGGTGAGCCACTGGTAACTTTTTTTTTAAAAAAATGATTTTTTTCCTAAATTTTGAAGGCGGGAAAATAGTAGTGGCACACCGTCTAACCCCCACCGTGCGCCATTGCTATTTTGAATTTTGAATTTGGATCTGGATCGCGATTTTTTTGCCCTTTTTTGCTCGTTTTTTGCTTATTTTTTGTAGGATATTTTTTCAAATTTTGTTCTCGTTTTTGGATCTTGTATGTTCTTTTGCCGGAGAGGAGTTTGCCGGAGAGGAGGGAGGAGGAGGAGGTCACCGGAGAGGAGCTCGCCTACATCGTCGGAGAGGAGAAGGAGGAGGTTACCGGAGAGGAGATCGCCTGCATCGCCGGAGAGGAGGAGGAGGTCACCGGAGAGGAGTTCACCGGAGATGAGGGAGGAGAAGCCGTGAGGGGAGGGGAGGAGAGGAGGGAGGAGGAGCTCAACG
>NC_041389.1:690014149-690039299 GCF_002162155.2 Triticum dicoccoides | reverse complement strand
GCTCACCGGAGAGGAGGGAGGAGAAACCTTGAGGCGAGGGGAGGAGAGGAGGGAGGAGGAGGTCGTCGGAGAGGAGGAGGAGGAGGAGGTCGCCGTAGAGGAGGAGGGGAGTATGGTGGAGGAGAGGATGGGAGATGGAGCGGAAGAGAGGAGGAGATGGAGTGGAGGAGAGATGGAGTGGAGGAGAGGAGGAGATGGAGTGGAGGAGAGGACCCCACCCAGCCATATATCCGACATAGTAATGGCGCACCGTGGGCAGGTGCCCCATTACTAACTTTTTTATTTTATTTTGATTTATTTTGAATTTTGAAGGCGGGAAGACAGTAATGGCGCACCATGGGCAGGTGCGCCATTACTGAGTTTGATTTTTTTTGAATTTTTTTGCCTCTCTAGATCTTGAAAGCCCCGTAACTTTTTTTCTGTTAGGTTTTTGAGGATTTTGAAAATCTTCAACGGGGTTCCCCCGATTGAATTTGGATGTAACTTTTCGAGTAGATGATTTTTCATATAAAAAACTTTTTAATCCGAGTTCGTATGCAAAAGTTATGCCATTTTACTAAATTCCAGAGAGATTTTGCAAATAAATTCGAAATTCATATTTGTAAAATTTCCCAACAACTAGCCGTTTTCCTAGTAGTGCTTCTTCTACGGGTTCTTTTATGATGAAGACTATTGAATTCACACGGGATTTATTGGAAAGAATGAAACGCAACTCTGAAGATTGGGATCTCGACGAAGGTAAGGAGTCAGGTATGACACCTAAGTTTGATTGTGTTAAATCTTTTATGGATACCGATGATTTTCGTAAATTTAGCACTAAATATGGACTTGACTCTGAGATAGTAGCATCTTTCTGTGAATCATTTGCTACTCATGTTGATCTCCCTATGGAGAAGTGGTTTAAATATAATCCTCCCATTGAAGTGAAAGTAGTTGCACCTATTAAAGTTGAAGAAAAGACTATCACTAATAGTGATCCTATTGTTCCTACTACCTATATTGAGAAACCACCCTTCCGTGTTAGGATAAAGGATCTTGCTAAAGCTTCAACTGTGGTTCGTAAGAGTAATACTAGAACACCTACACCACTTGAGCAAATTAAAGTTGAACCTAGTATTGCTATGGTTAAAGATATCTTGGCTGATAATATTGATTGGCATGTTATTTACTAATGTGATGAAGCTGCTAGAATTGCTAGACCCGATACTAAAAATAAACATAGACCTGTTGTAGGCATGACTGTTACTTCTGTTAAAATAGGAGATCATTGTTATCATGGCTTATGTGATATGGATGCTAGTGCTAGTGCAATACCTCATTCCTTATACAAAGAAATTATGCATGATATTGCACCTGCTGAGATAGAAGAAATCGATGTTACAATTAAGCTTGCCAATAGAGATACTATTTCACTAGTTGGGATTGTTAGAGATGTTGAAGTCTTATGTGGGAAAGTTAAATATCCCGCAGATTTTCTTGTTCTTGGTTCCCCACAAGATAGCTTTTGTCCTATCATATTTGGTAGAACCTTCTTGAATACTGTTAATGCTAGGATAGATTGCGAAAAGGATATTGTTACGATTGGTTTAGGGGATATGTCTCATGACTTTAATTTTTCTAAATTTCGTAGACAACCCCATGATAAAGAATTGCCCAGTAAGGATGAAATTATTGGTCTTGCTTCTATTGATGTGCCTCCTAATGATCCTTTAGAACAATATTTGCTAGACCATGAAAATGATATGTTTATGAATGAAAGAAGGGAGATAGATGAAGTATTCTTTAAACAAGGACTTATTTGAAACACAACCTGCCTATTGAAATTCTAGGGGATCCTCCACCACCCAAGGGTGATACCGTCTTCGAGCTTAAACCACTACCCGATACTCTTAAATATGCTTATCTTGATGAAAAGAAGATATATCCTGTTATTATTAATGCTAACCTTTCAGAGCAGGAAGAGGAGAAATTATTGAAAACTCTGAAGAAGCACCGTTCTGCTATTGGATATACCCTTGATGATCTTAAGGGCATTAGTCCCACTCTATGCCAACACAAAATAAAATTGGAGAAAGATGGCAAACCAGTTGTTGATCACCAACGACGGTTAAATCCCAAGATGAAATAAGTGGTAAGAAAAGATAATCAAAGATTTTGGGTTTATACAAAGTTTATGAGAAACTTGTATTTCCAAAGAAGTGAGTGGGAGCACTACAGAATTTCTGATGAGCATATGTTATTGACATATTGTTGATCGGAAATGATGTAGAATTTTTGGAAAGCATATAGGGTTGTTTGAAAGGTGTTTTTCAATAAAAACCTGGATTAAGCTACTTGAACATTGAGTATCAAGATCTATAAGTATAGATCAAAAAACACTCAATAGAACATTCAAATGAATACATACCGTGACAAAACTTTGAAGGAGTTCAAAATAGATCGGCAAAGAAAGAGTTCTTGGCTGTGTTATAAGGTGTGAGTATTGAGTAAGACTCAAGACCTGACCATGGCAGAAGAGAGAGAGAAAGGACGAAGGTTGTCCCCTATGCCTTAGACATAGGCTCTACAGTATGTTATGTTGTGTACCGCACCTGAAGTGTGCCTTGCTACGAGTCAGTCAAGCGGTACAAGAGTGATCCAGGAAAGGATCACAGGACATCGGTCAAAGTTATCCTTAGTAACTAGTGGACTAAGGAATCTTCTCGATCATGGAGGTGGTAAAGGAGTTCGTCGTAAAGGGTTACGTCGATGAAAACTTTGACACTAATCTGGATGACTATGAGTAGTAAACCGGATTCATATAGTAGAGCAGTTATTTGAATAGCTCCAAATAGCGTATGGTAGTAGAATCTACAAGATGACATAGAGATTCGTAAAGCACACACGGATCTGAAAGGTTCAGACCCGTTGACTAATAACCTCTCTCACAAGCAAGATATGATCAAACCCCATGGGTGTTGGATTCATTACAATCACATAGTGATGTGAACTAGATTATTGACTCTAGTGCAAGTGGGAGACTCTTGGAAATATGCCCTAGAGGCAATAATAAAAATGGTTATTATTATATTTCCTTGTTCATGATAATTGTCTATTGTTCATGCTATAATTGTATTAACTGGAAACCGTAATACATGTGTGAATACATAGACCACAACATGTCCCTAGTGAGCCTCTAGTTGACTAGCTCGTTGATAAATAGATGGTTATGGTTTCCTGACCATGGACATTGGATGTCATTGATAACGGGATCACATCATTAGGAGAATGATGTGATGGACAAGACCCAATCCAAAGCATAGCACAAGATCGTGTAGTTCGTTTTGCTAGAGCTTTTCTAATGTCAAGTATCATTTCCTTAGACCATGAGATTGTGCAACTCCCGGATACCTTAGGAATGCTTTGGGTGTACCAAACGTCAGAACATAACTGGGTGGCTATAACGGTGCACTACAGGTATCTCCGAAAGTGTCTGTTGGGTTGGCACGAATCGAGACTGGGATTTGTCACTCCATATGACAGAGAGGTATCTCTGGGCCCACTCGGTAATGCATCATCATAATGAGCTCAATGTGACTAAGGAGTTAGTCACGGGATCATGCGTTACAGAACGAGTAAAGACACTTGCCGGTAACGAGATTGAACGAGGTATTGGGATACCGATGATCGAATCGCAGGCAAGTAACATACCAATAGACAATGAGAATTGTATACGGGATTGATTGAATCCCCGACATCGTTGTTCATCCGATGAGATCATTGTGGAACATGTGGAAGCCAATATGGGTATCCAGATCCCTCTATTGGTTATTGTCCGAGAGGTGTCTCGGTCATGTCTGCATGGTTCCCGAACCCGTAGGGTCTACACACTTAAGGTTCGGTGACGCTAGAGTTGTTATGGGAAATAGTATGTGGTTACCGAAGGTTGGTCAGAGTCCCTGATGAGATCCCGGACATGACGAGGAACTCTGGAATTGTCCGGAGGTGAAGATCGATATATTGGATGAAGGGTATTGGAGTCCGGAATTGTTCTGGGGGTACCGGGTGACGACCAGCGTGTCCGAAAGGGGATTCGGAGGCCCCTGCAAGCGTTAGGGGGGAGCTTATGGGCCAAGGGGGGGCACATCAGCCCCCTAAGGGGCTGAGTGCCCCTTCCACCCCATCTCACGTAACCTGGAGAGGTTGGGGCGCCTCCCCTAGGGCAGCCACCCCTCCCGGCTTGGGGAGGGAGTTTCCTAGGGGGTGGGGGCGCCCAAACCCATCTAGGGTTTCCCCTGGCCGCTGCCCCTCCTCTAGATGGTATCTAGAGGGGCCCCCTCTCCCCTTCCTCCTATATATAGTGAGGGGTGGGAGGGTAGGCATACCCTTTCCCTTGGCGCAGCCCCTCCCTCCCCAACACCTCCTCCTCCTCCGTAGAGCTTGGTGATACCTTGCAGGAATACCACAAGCTCCTCCACCACGCTGTCGTGCTGCCGGAGCTCTCCCTCAACTTCTCCTCTCCCCTTGCTGGATCAAGAAGGAGGAGACGTCCTGGGGCTGTACATGTGTTGAACGCGGAGGCGCCGGCTGTTTGGCGCTAGATCAGATCTTCCGCGATTTGAATCACCGGAGTACGACTCCATCAACCGCGTTCTTGTAACACTTCCGCTTGGCGATCTTCAAAGGTATGAAGATGCACTTCCTCTCTATCTCTTATTGCTAGAATCTCCTAGATGGATCTTGGTGATACGTAGGAAAATTTTGAATTATTGCTATGTTCTCCAACACAAGCTTCATGAGAAAATCGAGCACTTCCAAGCCCAGATCTATGACCTGCAAAACCAAAACTGTGAGTATGATTATAGATTCCAGAGGATGAGTTTGGTTGCAGATTTGAGGATCCCGGAGACTCGATCATCCTTCTATGATGGAGAGCCTATGCCTTGGAAGATGGACGAGAAACCTACATCATCAACAACTCCATCATCACCACCTACGAGGAAGGAGACATAAACACTTGGGTATGGGCACTCCCCTTGGCAACTGCCAAGCTTGGGGGAGGTGCCCTGGTATCGTATCACCATCACACTCTTATCTTTACCGTTTTTCTTAGTTCGATCCTTTTGGTAATATCTTGATCTAGTAGCGTAAAGTTTCAGAATGATCTAGTTTTGAGTTTTGCTTTATGATCCCTCTATGTAATCGAGTCCATGAGCTATATATAATAAAGATTATTGTTGAGTCAAGGGCTTTGTTATCTTACTTTGATCTTGTGGGAATAAAATGAAAAAGAAAGAATAAAAAGAAATAAAGAGATCATATGGATCTTATGGAGAGTAATGACTTCATATATAAAGAGTATGATGAATAAAAGTTGTTGAGAGTTGACAAACATAGTTTTGGTCGTCATTGCAATTAATAGGAAGTAATAAAGAAAGAGAGGTTCTCACATATAAATATACTATCTTGGACATCTTTTATGATTGTGGGCGCTCATTAAAATATGACATGCTAAAGAGTTGATGTTGGACAAGGAAGACAATGTAATGGGTTATGCTTCTCTATATTTGAAATAAAGTATATTGTCGTGGATCATCCAACATGTTGAGCTTGCCTTTCCCCCTCATGCTAGCCAAAATTCTTTGCACCAAGTAGAGATACTACTTGTGCTTCCAAAATATCCTTAAAACCTGGTTTTGCCATGAGAGTCCACCATATCTACCCATGGATTGAGTAAAATCCTTCAAGTAAGTTGTCATTGTTGTAGGCAATAAAAATTGCTCCCTAAATATGTATGACTTATTAGTGTGGAGAAAATAAGCTTTATACGATCTTGTGATATGGAAGCAATAAAAGCGACGGACTGCATAATAAAGGTCCCTATCACAAGTGGCAATATAAAGTGACATTCTTTTGCATTAAGATTTCGTGCATCCAACCATAAAAGCACATGACAACCTCTGCTTCCCTCTGCAAAGGGCCTATCTTTTATTCTTGTCTTATACATTATGCAAGAGTCATGGTGATCTTCACCTTTCCTTTTTATATTTTATCCTTTGGCAAGCACCTTGTTTTGGAAAGATCCTGATATATATATATATATATATATATATATATATATATATATATATATATCCAATTGGATGTAAGTTAGCATGAACTATTATTGTTGACATTACCCTTGAGGTAAAAGGTTGGGAGGCAACACTATAAGCCCCTATCTTTCTTTGTGTCCGATTAAAACTCCATACGCATAAGTATCGCGTGAGTGTTAGCAATTGTGAAATACTAAATGATAGTTGAGTATGTAGACTTGTTGAAAAGGTCTTATATTGACTCTTTCCGATGTTATGATAAATTGCAATTGCTTCAATGACCAATATTATAGTTTGTTAGTTTTCAATGAAGTTTCTGATTCATACTTCACATTGTGAATAGATTGTTACTTTAGCATAAGAAGTCATATGACAAAGTATATATATGTTGTTGTTATAAGAATGATCATGATGCCCTCATGTACGTATTTTATTTTATCAACACCGCTATCTCTAAACATGTGGACATATTTTTTGATATCAGCTTCCGCTTGAGGACAAGCGAGGTCTAAGCTCGGGGGAGTCGATACGTCCATTTTGCATCATGCTTTTATATCGGTATTTATTGCATTATGGGCTGTTGTTACACGTTATGTCACAATACTTATGCCTATTCTCTCTTATTTTACAAGGTTTACATGAAGAGGGAGAATGCCGGCATCTGGAATTCTGGGCTGGAAAAGGAGCAAATATTAGAGACCTATTCTGCACAACTCCAAAAGTCCTGAAATTCCACGGAAGTTATTTTTGGAATTAATAAAAAATACTGAGCGAAGAAAATACTAGAGGGGGGCCACCCACCATCCACGATGGTGGGGGGCGCGCCCTACCCCCTAGGCGCGCCCCCTGCCTCGTGCGCCCCCTGGCAGGCCTCCGGTGCCCATCTTCTGCTATATGCAGTCCTTTACCCAGGAAAAAATCATAAGCAAGCTTTCGGGACGAGACACCGCCGCCACGAGGCAGAACCTTGGCGGAACAAATCTAGGCTCAGGTAGAGCTGTTCTGCCGGGGAAACATCCCTCCGGGAGGGGGAAATCGTCACCATCGATCCTCTTAGCGGGAGGGGGTTAATCTCCATCAACATCTTCACCATCACCATCTCCTCTCAAATCCTAGTTCATCTCTTGTATTCAATCTTTGTCTCAAAGCCTCAGATTCGTACATGTGGGTTGCTAATAGTGTTGATTACTCCTTGTAGTTGATGCTAGTTGGTTTATTCGGTGGAAGATTATATGTTCAGATCCTAAATACATATTAATACCCCTCTGATTCTGAACATGAATATGAATTGTAAGTAGTTACGTTTGTTCCTAAGGACATGGGAGAAGTCTTGTTATAAGTAGTCATGTGCATTTGGTATTCATTCGATATTTTTATGAGATGTATGTTATCTCTCCTCTAGTGGTGTTATGTGAACTTCAACTACACGACACTTCACCATTGTTTGGGCCTAGAGGAAGGCATTGGGAAGTAATAAGTAGATGATGGGTTGCTAGAGTGACAGAAGCTTAAACCCTAGTTTATGAGTTGCTTTGTAAGGGGCTGGTTTGGATCCATATGTTTCATGCTATGGTTAGGTTTACCTTAATACTTCTTTTGTAGTTGCAGATGCTTGCAATAGGGGTTAATCATAAGTGTGATGCTTGTCCAAGAAAGGGCAGTACCCAAGCACCGGCCCACCCACATACCAAATTATCAAAGTAACGAACGTGAATCATATGAGCGCGATGAAAAATAGCTTGATGATAATTCCCATGTGTCCTCGGGATCGCTTTTCTCTATATAAGAACTCATCCAGGCTTGTCCTTTGCTACAAAAAGGATTGGGCCACCTTGCTACACCTTATTTACTTTTATTACTTGCTACTCGTTACAAATTACCTTATCACAAAACTATCTGTTACCGATAATTTTAGTGCATGCAGAGAAAACCTTGTTGAAAATCGCTTGTCATTTCCTTCTGCTCCTCGTTGGGTTTGACACTCTTACTTATCGAAAGGACTACGATAACACTTGTGGGTCATCAGCCCTCCGTGATCGAATCCCCCTCCGGCAGGATGCCGGAAAAGGCCCCAAGATGGGATCTCATGGGTATAGAAGGTTGCGGCGGCGGAAAAGTGTTTTTGTGGCTCTCCTGGATGTTTTTAGGGTATAAGAGCTTATATAGGCGAAGGAACTAGGTCTGGGGAGCTACAAGGGGCCCATGAGGGTGGGGGGCGCGCCCTAACCCCCTGGGCGCGCCCTCCTGCCTCGTGGCTGCCTCGTTGCCTCTCCGACTTGATCTCCAAGTCTTCTGGTTTGCTTTCGGTCCAAGAAAGATCGTCGCAAAGGTTTCATCCATTTGGACTCCATTTGGTATTCCTTTTCTGCAAAACTCTAAAACAGGCAAAAAATCAAAAACTGGCAATGGGCCCTCGGTTAACAGGTTAGTCCCAAAAATAATATAAAATAGCATATTAATGCCCATTAAACATCCAAAACAGATAATATAATAGCATGGAACAATCAACATTATAGATACGTTGGAGACGTATCAAGCATGTCCAAGCTTAATTCCTGCTCGTCCTCGAGTAGGTAAATGATAAAAACAGAATTTTTGATGTGGAATGCTACCTAATATATTTATCAATGTAATTTTCTTTATTATGGCATGAATGTTCAGATCCGAAAGATTCAAGAAAAAAGTTTAATATTGACATAAAAATAATAATACTTCAAGCATACTAACAAAGCAATTATGTCTTCTCAAAATAATATGGCCAAAGAAAGCTCGTCCGAACAAATTCATATAGTTTGGCTATGCTCCACCTTTGTCACACAAAATATTCAAATCATGCACAACCCTGGTTTCAGCCAAGCAATTGTTTCATACTTTAGTATTCCCAAAAAATTTCAACTTGCACACAATACATGAGCGTGAGCCATGGACATAACACCATAGGTGGATAGAATGGTGGTTGTGGAGAAGACAAAAAAGAGGAGATAGTCTCACATCAACTAGGCGTATCAATGGGCTATGGAGATGCCCATTAATAGATATCAATGTGAGTGAGTAGGGATTACCAAAATTTGAGAAAACTCAAATATGATAATATGGAATCCCCAACTCTCTCCGTGGGTCCTTGAGTCGCGTACAATTTCTAGGACCGAAACAAAATGCATTAAATATGATATGCAATGATGATATATTTGTATAACATTCCAAATTGAAAATTTGGGATGTTAAACTTCTCAAACCCATAGGGTCCGCACGCTTAACGTTCGGTGATGATCTGTATTATGAATTTACGTGTTTTGATGTACCGAAGGTAGTTTGGAGTCCCGGATGAGATTGGGGACATGACGAGGAGTCTCGAAATGGTTGATACGTAAAGATCGATATATTGGACGACTATATTCGGACATCGAAAAGGTTCCGAGTGATTCGGGTATTTATCGGAGTACCGAGGAGTTACGGGAATTCGTCGGGGAGTATATGGGCCTTATTGGGCTTTAGGGGAGAGAGAGAGGGGATGCCTAGGGCAGGCCGCGCGCCCCCCAAAGGCATAGTCCGAATTGGACTAGGGGGAGGGGCGGCGCCCCCTCCGTCCTTCTCTTCTCTCTTCCCCTTCGTTCTCTCCTACTCCTACTACTTGGAAGGGGGGAATCCAACTCTCGGTGGGAGTAGGATTCCCCAGGGCGAGCCATAGAGAGGGCCGGCCCCTCCCCTTCTCCACTCCTTTATATACGGGGAGGGGGGGCACCCCATAGACACACAAGTTGATTATTGATCATTAGCCGTGTGTGGTGCCCCCCTCCACCATAATCCACCTCGGTCATATCGTAGCGGTGCTTAGGCGAAGCCCTGGGTCGGTAGCTTCATCAACACCGTCATCACGCCATCGTGCTGACGGAACTCTCCCTCAAAGCTCTACTGGATCTTGAGTTCGTGGGACATCACCGAGCTGAACGTGTGCAGATCGTGGAGGTGCCGTACGTTCGGTACTAGGATCGGTTGATCGTGAAGATGTACGACTACATCAACCGCGTTGTCATAACGCTTCCGTTTACGGTCTACGAGGGACGACACTCTCCCCTCTCGTAGCTATGCATCACCATGATCTTGCATGTGCGTAGGAATTTTTTTGAAATTACTACGTTCCCCAACAAGTGACACTGAAGAAGAAGCTGTTGGTGAGGCCAATGGAATTTTCCTGTCTGCTGCTGCTCTGGGGGAAATTTCTGCACCTGCAATTACAACTATGAAATTGAAAGTTCAGTTATAGGGCCAACCGATGATTTTCTTGGTGGACTCTGGCAGTACACATTTGTTTGTGGATTGTACTGTGGCCAGCAAACTACAATGTGTGGTTCCTATGCCTGTGTCCATGGTTAAGGTGGCTAATGGCTCTCTTGTGCCCTATAATCAACAGCTGCAAAAAGGGCAATGGTATTGTGTAGGACATGAATTTGTCAGTGATTTTAAAGTCTTTCCACTTGGATCTTATGATGGAATATTGGGTCTCGATTGGTTAGCAAGTCATAGGCCTATGCAGGTGGATTGGGCTGAGCACTGGCTCTCTTTCCAGTTATAGTGTGAACTGGTGACACTGCTAGGACAGGATGCAGCCCCTCGGGTTTTTGCTCTGGTAGAATTATCTGCGCTGCACATGGGCGCTGATACAGCTTCATCTGAGTTGCCTGCAGAAATTCAACAGGTGTTGTCACAGTTCAGTTCAGTTTTTGGGGTCCCAAAAGGATTGCCTCCAAGGAGAAAATATGATCATACCTTCCCATTAATTCTTAGAGCTCAACCTATTTCAATCAGACCTTATAGATTGGCTCTTGTTCTTAAGGATGAATTAGAGAAGCAAGTTCAGGAAATGATGTCCTCTGGTATTATTAGACAATAACAGTCCATTCTCTTCTCCTATGATTTTGGTGCAAAAGAAGGACAAGACATGGAGACCTGTTATTGATTACAGACATCTCAATACACTGACAGTAAAAAGTAAATTTCCTATTCCAATCATTGATGAATTTTTGGATAAGTTGGCAGGATCTTGTTGGTTCTCTAAATTGCATTTGAGGGCTGGGTATCACCAAATAATATTGGCCCCTAGAGAAGAGTATAAAACTGCTTTTCAGACACACACTGGTCGTTATGAATTTCTAGTGGTCTCAATGGGCCTGACTGGTGGGCCCAATACGTTCAACTTTGCTATGTGTGATACACTATCACTTGTGCTGAGAGTTTGTGCAGTGGGTTTCTTTGATGATATCCTTATATTCAGTAAAACATATGCTCAACACCTGGAACACCTAGCTCAAGTGTTGTCTTTATTGGAACAACACAAATGGCATGTTAATCTCTCCAAATGTGCTTTTGCTCGGACAAAAATTAGCTATCTGGGGCATGTTATTAGTGGGGAAGGGGTAGCTACAGACCCTGCCAAGATCTTTACTATTCAAGAATGGCTAGTTCCAGTTTCTGCTAAAGAAGTCAGGTGATTTTGGGGGCTAGCTGGGGACTATAGGAAGTTCATCTCTCATTATGGAATGTTGAGCAAGCCTCTGTCTAATCTCTTGAAGAAAGGTGTCCCATATCATTGGACAGATGTAGAACAACAAGCTTTTGTCCTGTTGAAACAAGCTTTAGTGTCAGCTCCAGTTTTGGCTCTTCCTGATTTCTCAAAAACTTTTGTTGTGGAAACAGATGCTTGTGATGTTGGTGTGGGTGCTGTACTTATGCAGGATGGTCACCCTTTGGCTTATGTCAGTAAAGCACTGGGGCCCAGGAATCAAACATTGTCAGTTTATGAAAAAGAATATTTGGCTATGCTGTTGGCAGTTGAGCAGTGGTGTCAGTATCTTCAGGTTTCTGAGTTTGTTATCAGAATTGATCAATGCAGTTTGGCCAGTTTAACTGAATAGAGGTTACACACTAAGTGGCAACAAAAAGCACTTACTAAATTGTTGGGATTGCAATATACTATTGCTTAAAAGAAAGGGACTAAGAACAGTGGTGCCGACTCTCTTTCTAGGAGATCACATACTGATGAGGATGTGTTGCCTGAGTTAAATGCTATTATTTCTGTTCAACCTGCATGGTTACAAGAGATTGTGCGTAGTTATCAATCTAATCAGTTTGCTTCTAAAATGTTGCGAAAGTTAGTTGCTGCTCCCAACTCTGACAACAAGTTTTCTCTTCGATCTAGGATCCTCAGGATAGGCAAATGTGTTTGGGTTGGTCAGTGTCCTGAGCTACAAACAAAGATTATGGCTGCATTTCATGACAGTCCTATTGGGGGGCACTCTGGATTCCCAGTTACTTACAAAAGAGTTCGTCAGTTGTTTCGTTGGAAAGGTATCAGAGGGTTTGTGAAAAACGATGTGCAACACTGCTTGGTATGTCAGCAAGCGAAGCCCGAGTGTGTGCTATATCCAGGTTTATTGTAGCCTCTGCCTAGGCATTTCATTCCACTACATCACACGTTTACAGTAGAAACTATGGCTGAAGCATTTTTGAATATTGTTTATAAGCTGCATGGCATGCCTCTCTCAATTGTTTCAGACCGTGATCGAGTGTTTACCAGCAAGTTTTGGAAGGAACTATTTTAGAAGTGTGGTGTTTTGCTCAGAATGAGTACAGCTTGTAACCCACAGTCTGACGGACAGACAAAAAGGGTTAACCAGCAGGTCGAGTGTTTCCTTCGTTGTTTCGTCGGTGCTCATCCCTCTCGCTGGGCCAAATGGATTCCATTATGTGAGTTTTGGTATAACACTAACTTGCACTCAGCTACCGGGAAAACTCCATTTGAAATCATATATGGACATGCACCACGACATTTTGGGTTGGCTGCAGAAGATGCAATTCAGTCTGAACATTTGCACCAGTGGCTTGCAGGCTGTCAGACCATTTTGGAATTAGTTCGACAACATTTGTTGCGAGCACAGCAGCAAATGAAAACACAAGCATACAAACATCAGAGTGATCGTGACTTTGCGGTGGGAGAGCATGTTTTCCTGAAGTTTCAACCTTACTTACAGTCATCAGTTGCCCCTAGGGCCAACCATAAGCTGGTATTCAAGTTTTATGGGCCGTTTGAGATATTGCGCATTGGGGCAGTGGCTTATCGGCTTGATTTACCAGCAGGCAGTAAAGTGCATCCAGTGTTTCATGTGTCTCTTCTTCGGAAGGTGTTACAGCCAAAGCACCAGGTATTGCCTCAACTGCCTACTCTTGATGATCACTTGCAAATTCCTGAGCAGGTTTTGAATCAACAAGTGGTGCGCCGAGGATCTGGGTCTCTTGTTAAAGTTCTGGTGAAGTGGAGTGCAACTCCTGTCGAAATGGCTACCTGGGAAGACAAGGTGACATTGCAGCAAAAATTTCCACGAGCACCGGCTTGGGGGCAAGCCGTTTCTAAGGAGGGTGGGATTGTTAGCGATCTCGAGGTGGGCCAGAAGCCAACTGAAGAAATGAGCAGGCCCAGGAGGCAGCCTCGCCTGCCGGCTCGGCTAGCTGGGCCAGAATGGGCCTAGTACACTTCAGTACAAATACATCTGCTCAACATAGACTAAGGCAGCGAAGAGGATAACGGCTAGGTGGCGTGTGTGGTGTGTGCTCCTATGTGAGAGATCCCCTTGTAATCCTTGCTTGTAGTTCGAATTCATGGCTATGGCTGAATACAAACCCTAGACCTCATAGATTTTCTGGAGGTAAACGAAGGTGGAACGGACGAGAGAGTCTAGATGAAGGTGGTTGATATCGATGGGGGATGTAAACTCTCTCCACCCTACGGTCATGTCCCTTTTAATATAATGCATTTTCTCAGGGCAACAACAGGACACTCGGGCCCTACAGTGGTATAACCGCATATTCTAGGCATCGTGCATTAAGCTCTCATGGAAAATCAAGGGCGCGTTTAATTGCGTTGTTATGTGTGTCTTGGGCCGCGCTAGCTTACTGATTAGATGTGCCAATAGTGGGTCCTCAAGCCACGCTGGCACGCTATGATGACTTCTAAAATGACTACACAACACTGCTGCTCACGATGACGTTTCGGGCTGATCAAAATTGTTATAGAACAAAACTGAACCACTGTCCTTTTCTAGGCATGTGAACACTTTGCTACTAAGGCAGGAACGTGCGCGAAAACACATCACATCCGAGTTATGGCATGAAAACTACAATTTCGTCTATCAAAGGGAACTAAAAAACTTTGTAGGGGCTCCACAGATGCCTGAGGTGGGAACTCTTCGGTCAGACTTAGCCAAAAGCGGGGGAATGACTTCGTGAACCAGCTTTCAAGACCAAAGACCAAGAGGAGCTTGGAACCGAGGAGTGTCCTTGACTTGAAGACTAGTTTAGAGGCTAGTGGTTGTGTCTTGGACTAGGGGGTGCATACCACGCCATCTCCCGGCAGGGTGGGTCGGGCCAAGGACCCCCATGATGATTTATAGTGGGCCATATTTGTTAGGTTCAGGAGTGCCAAGATGGGATGTTTCCGAAGCCTTGGCGCCTACTCCAAGACTTAAAGTTTGTCTACACCGTGATTGCCTTAGACGTAACGGACCTATGTGTAAACCCTAGGTGCACCAGGTACCTATATAAGCCAAGGGGTAGGGCTCATAGACGACACCTCATACAAACATAGATCTCAGGGTAGATCAACATGTACTTCGTACTCCGTCGAAATCAATACAATCAAAGAAGGACGTAGGGTATTATATCTTCGAGAGAGCCTGAACTTGGGTAAAATCTGGTGTCTCTGTTACCATGGCACTAAGGGCTACCAGCTCGGGACCCCCTATTCGATATCTGCAGGATTTGACTTCATCACGCATCGTGTACTCGACCTCTTGTCGTCTCCCCTGGCCGACTATCGTGCTTTAGAATGCATGGGCTCTTGGATGCAGCTTGATATTGATACGTCTCCAGTGTATCTATAAATTTTATTGTTTCATGATATTACAATATCGCTTTTTTTATACTTTTGATAGCATTTTTTTACTAACCTATTAATCCAATGCCCAATGCCAGTTGGTAGTTTTTGCATGTTTTAGTACAATTTTTTGGGGCAATATCTATGGAGGTAAAAGAACCGGGAATTTAGTGCAATATTTTTCAGGCATGATGGTTCCAAAGCACTGGAGGGAGACGAGGGGGTCATAAGGCTTCCACATACCCCGGTGGTATGGCCAAGGCCTAGATCGCAGCCCATGCCCTTGTGGCCCCACAAGGACCAGCTCACATCCATTCTTCCACCTATAAATTCCATATTTTGTGAAGCCGCTCGCATGAATTTTCTTCGATTTTTTTTGCCGCCGCTAGTTTCTATTCACAGTAGATCCAATATGGAGGCCTGTTTCGGCACTCTATCAGCGGGGAAATCTCCACCATGGGAGGCTTCTTCATCAACCTTGCTGCTTCCATGACCATGCGCGAGTGGTTCGCTTTGGAACTTAGGATCCATAGGAGTAGCTAGATTTCTCTTTCCCTCCCTCTCACTCACTCTCTCTCTCTCTCTATCTCTCTGATAGTTGATACAAAGTTCCCATGAGATGTCTCACATGATCAGGATCAATTTTATGTAATCGGTGGTGTGTTTGTTGGGATATGATGAATTGTTACTTTATGATCAGATTGTGAATTCAATTTAATCTTTTGATTTATTATATAACTGAATATCTTTGTATGCTCTCCAATCTATCTATCTTCTGGGGACTTGTATAATATCTCACATTTAGGTGAGATCATGAGATCAACCTCAAATAAATTCATATTTAGAAATTTCAAAAAAAAATGTGGGCTATGTCTAAAACTCTAGAAAAAAATTAGATCAAACCTTGATGTACATTTAGAGATTAAAAATGACAAATTTGAATGTGATAGTGGCAACTTTGATGAATAGTAATTTGACACTATTCATAACCAATTTTGTCTTTTTTGTTTCTATTAATGGAAGTCGAATTAGAAGCTGAAAATTTTTGAGGTTGTACATCAAACATTGATGTGTGTTTGCAAAATTATTTAGAATTCTTAAGCATGTATTTCTTGTCCAAAAAAATCGATCTCATTAATCTCACCTAATGTGAGATCTCACACAAGTCTCCCTCTCAATCTTCTGTGGCTAAGTTCGAAAGGTTTTTCTTTACTGGGAATGGTGCATTGTAGTGAGTTCTAATCTTGCAGTGTTCTATATAGCAGTGACAGAAAGGGAAAAGACGCATATTGTAATGTTGTCACTAAGGATAATATAATTATTTCTTGTCATATTTCTTGATATTTTACTGTCTACATTGTGTCATCCTACTTATTGCAATGATCTATTTATCATGAACTTAATACTTCGAGATGCATGCTAGATAGCGGTCTTGTGGTGAAGTATTAATTATAGATGCAGTTAAAATATCAATCTATCACAGACGTAATGCCTATATGAGATTCATAGTTATAAATATAAATATTAAAATTTAATCATTGACCAATTGTAATTTGTTTGCCACACTATGCTATGCTTATGAGAGATGCAACTAGTGAACCTATGCCCCCCTTAGGTCTATTCTCCATTATTGAAAATTTTGCATAAATACTATTCTTTGCTATAACTTTTTATCTTTCTATCTACTACCATTATCCCTTGCAATTTGATCTTTTAACTAGCAGGACAAGAAGCTTGACAACCTTCACGATGTCTTAGGGACAATTTTATTTTGTGTTGTTTGATCTCCATATCTAAAAGACATAACCAATAGGTCCTGAAAGTTACAATGATCTTCGAGAAAAAAGATGCACACATTAATTAATGATTTAACTATAAAGGAAAATTAAATATTACATCCATCTAGAAAAAGTAAATATGACTGAAACCATATAGGAAAAGTACAGTTAAATGAAGATTTATGTTATAATATTATACTACATAAATAATTGGTATTATCGGCATTGAGAGTGTACGAAAAGATATCACAGATGATCAAAAAATTAAAAATAAATAATTAGGCATCAACATGAGTTTCGACAAGGAGTACATAACTGGAAATATATTGTTAGAACCAATGGCAAAATCCCCCGATTTTTTTGTAAAACTCAATTATATATGCAAGAAATAACCAACATACGAAATTAAATCAACACAATTTGATTTATTGTAAATGAATACTTTAGAATTCTCTTGTTTTATATATTATCACCATAACCATTAGTTCACATGCAAATTAATGGTCTATGTTAAACCTTTAAACATGTATTGGTTCTTAAAATAATATGTATTATGCACTGAAAGGATAAATATGAGAGAAATATAAGACATAAGATTTAAAAATACACAACTCTTGTGGCACACTAAAACATGATGCCACTCGCAACATTTCTAGCAGAGAGAGAACCAGGGGTGGGCAAGTGGGGGCCATGGTTCCTCTCATGGTAATTCAATTTCTGACAGCACCCCTATGTTTTTACCTCAAATTTATCTATGGCCCCAGAAAATCCAATTCTGAGCCTGGGCTCATCTGCACCTAGTGAACAATAAATTCAAAAATAATACTAGAAAAGTTTTAAAAGATCTAATTTTTTATGAAGATAACTGAGTGCATGAGGTGCGTGCTAATTTTCAAAACATTTGGACATATGGGTAGCTCTCAGAAAAAAATTGGGTCCAAACATTGCACAAACAATGAACTTTTTCACATACCCTAATTTTGTCTTCTTTGCTAAGAGCTACTCAGATATCCAAATGCTCTAAAATTGTGCACGGATATCACACACTCAGTCATCTTTCTCCAAAAAATCGAAATTGTTTGAACTTATTTATTATTTTTAACAATTTCTTTTCACTTCGAGGCTCATCTGAGCCCGGGAGCCAAAATGCCTCAACCGTTTGCCCCCACCAACCTTTACCTATTTTATTGGCCCCTTATCCCAGATTCATGGCTCTGTCCATGCTTGCTAGTTTCTTTTAAAGCTCTTTCATCAAAATAAAAAAAATCTTGAGTATGTGAATATGCCAATGAGATGTTAATTAAAAAAACATATTTACTCACTTCTTGATATATTTGCCCCGCAAAATATATACTACTCCATCTGTCTTTTTTTACTGTGCATATTAGCTTTATCTAAAGTCAAACTTTATAAACTTTGACCAAGTATGTCAAAAAATATTAACATATACACCACCAAACCAATATCATGAGTGAACATATATTCACATCAAATACAATAGGAACAAAGTTTAAATACGCTAGGGTTTCTCGTGTCTCCCGTCGATGTTGCTGCTGGTCTATCACGCCTTCTATGGTCTTAGGGCCATGGAAGCACGCTGGATCTCGGCCCTTGCTGGTGGGAGGGCTCCATTCTCAGATGATATTTTTGAGTTTTGTTAGGGTTTTAACCCTGCTCAGAGAGACGAGGCGGTGACACCCTAAACCCTAAACCCTAACTCAGACAGATTTTCTTAAGCTTGACTTCTGTCAAATCTAATATGTGAAGTACATAAAAACAGAGAGAGCGGTGGTAACTTTTGTTTATGAGCATGGCAATTTTCTGGTGAAATATAAATTGAGGATATTTATCATGCTTGCCAACTAAATTTTCTATTGTCAACAAACATCTTTACCTAATAATAGTAAAGGGGTTATTGCTTCGGGTGGTACATCATTAAAATTGACCCCAAAGTTGCAAAATATTACCCACCAATGCCACCAATAAATGACAAAAAACATTTTGCCAGGAATCCCTCGTGTGTGGTGCTACCTATTTAGCTTGCGTTGGTTTTCCCTTGAAGGGGAAAGGGTGATGCAACAAAGTAGCATAAGTATTTCCCTCAGTTTTGAGAACCAAGGTATCAATCCAGTAGGAAACGACACACAAGTCACTGAATACCTGCACAAACAATCAACAACTTGCGACCAACGCAATAAAAGGGTTGTCAACCCCTTCACGGTCACTCGCAAAAGTGAGATCTCATAGAGATATATAAACGGTAAAGAAAATATTTTTGGTTTATAGATTGGAAAGTAAAGATTGCAAAATAATAGATCGGAAACTAGCAAGATGTAAACGAGATTTAATAATATGGAAAAGATAACCGGGGGCCATAGGTTTCACTGGTGGCTTCTATCAAGATAGCATATATTACGGTGGGTGAACAAATTACTGCCGAGCAATTGATAGAAAAGTGCATAGTTATGATGACATCTAAGGCAATGATCATGAACATAGGCATCACGTCCATGTCAAGTAGACCGACTCCTGCCTGCATCTACTACTATTACTCCACACATCGACCGCTATCCAGCAGGCATCTAGAGTATTAAGTTCATAAAGAACGGAGTAATGCATTAAGCAAGATGACATGATGTAGAGGAATTAACTCAAGCAATATGATGAAAACCCCATCTTTTTATCCTCGATGACAACAATACAATACGTGCCTTGCTGCCCCTACTGTCACTGGGAAAGGACACCGCAAGATTGAACCCAAAGCTAAGCACCTCTCCCATTGCAAGAAAGATCAATCTAGTAGGCCAAACTAAACCGATAATTCGAAGAGACTTGCAAAGATATCAAATCATGCATATAAGAATTCAGAGCAAAACCAAATAATATTCATAGATAATCTTGATCATAAATCCACAATTCATCGGATCTCGGCAAACACACCGCAAAAGAGTATTACATGGAATAGATCTCCAAGAACATCAAGGAGAACATGGTATTGAGAATCAAAGAGAGTGAAGAAGCCATCTAGCTAATAACTATGGACCCGAAGGTCTGTCGTAAACTACTCACGCTTCATCGGAGAGGTGATGGTGTTGATGTAGAAGCCCTAGATATGTCCATTTTGCATCATGATTTTATATCAATATTTATTGCATTATGGGATATTGTTACACATTATGTCACGATACTTATGCCTATTCTCTCTTATTTTACAAGGTTTACATGAAGAGGGAGAATGCCGGCAGCTGGAATTCTGGGCTGGAAAAGGAGCAAATATTAGAGACCTATTCTGCGCAACTCCAAAAGTCATGAAACTCCACAGAAGTTATTTTTGGAATTAATAAAAAATACTGAGCGAAGAAAATACCAGAGGGGGGCCACCCACCATCCACGAGGGTGGGGGGCGTGCCCCCTGCCTCATGGGCCCCCTGGCAGGCCTCCGGTGCCCATCTTCTGCTATATGAAGTCTTTTACCCTGGAAAAAATCATAAGCAAGCTTTGGGGACGAGACACCACAGCCACGAGGCGGAACCTTGGCGGAACTAATCTAGGGCTCCGGCGGAGCTGTTCTGCCGGGGAAACATCTCTCCAAAAGTGGGAAATCATCACCATCGTCATCACCATTGATCCTCTTAGCGGGAGGGGGTCAATCGCCATCAACATCTTCACCAGCACCATCTCCTCTCAAACCCTAGTTCATCTCTTGTATTCAATCTTTGTCTCAAAGCCATAGATTGGTACCTGTGGGTTGCTATTAGTGTTGATTACTCCTTGTAGTTGATGCTAGTTGGTTTATTCGGTGGAAGATTATATGTTGAGATCCTTAAAGCATATTAATACCCCTCTGATTATGAACATGAATATGATTGGTGAGTAGTTACGTTTGTTCCTGAGGAGATGGGAGAAGTCTTGCTATAAGTAGTCATGTGAATTTGGTATTCGTTCGATATTTTGATGAGATGTATGTTGTCTCTCCTCTAGTGGTGTTATGTGAACATTGACTACATGACACTTCACCATTGTTTGGGCCTAGAGGAAGGCATTGGGAAGTAATAAGTAGATGATGGGTTGCTAGAGTGACAGAAGCTTAAACCCTAGTTTATGAGTTGCTTCGTAAGGGGCTGATTTGGATCCATATGTTTCATGCTATGGTTCAGTTTACCTTAATACTTATTTTGTAGTTGCGGATGCTTGCAATAGGGGTTAATCATAAGTGGGATGCTTGTCCAAGAAAGGGAAGTACCCAAGCACCGGTCCACCCACATACCAAATTATCAAAGTAATGAACACGAATCATATGAGCGTGAGGAAAACTAGCTTGACGATAATTCCCATGTGTCCTCAGGAGAGTTTTACTCTATATAAGAACTCATCCAGGCTTATACCCGTTATGAATTACCTTATCACAAAACTATCTGTTACTAATTTCAGTGCTTGCAGAGAAAACCTTATTGAAAACCGCTTGTCATTTCCTTCTTCTCCTTGTTGGGTTCGACACTCTTACTTATCGAAAGTACTATGATATATCCCCTACACTTGTGGGTCATCAAGACTCTTTTCTGGCGTTGTTGCCAAGGAGTGAAGCACCTTTGGTAAGTGGAACTTGGTAAGGAAAAATTTATATAGTGTGCTGAAATTTACTGTCACTTGTTACTATGGAACATAATCCTTTGAGGGGCTTGTTAGGGGTATCTTCACCCCGACCATTAGAGCAAAGAGTTGCTCCTCAACCTACTGAACCTACTGAAAATGTTTACTTTGAAATTCCTTCGGGTATGATAAAGAAACTACTAGCTAATCCTTTTACAGGAGATGGAACATTGCATCCCGATTTACACCTAATCTATGTGGATGAAGTTTGTGGATTATTTAAGCTTGCAGGTATGCCCAAGGATGTTATCAAGAAGAAGGTCTTCCCTTTATCTTTGAAGGGACAGGCATTGACATGGTTTAGGCTATGTGATGATATGGGATCATGAAACTACAATCGATTGAAATTGGAATTTCATCAGAAGTTTTATCCTATGCATCTTGTTCATCGTGATCGTAATTACATTTATAATTTTTGGCCTCGCGAAGGAGAAAGCATTGCTCAAGCTTGGGGAGGCTTAAGTCAACGTTATATTCATGCCCCAATCATGATCTCCCAAGAGAAATGATTATTCAAAAAAAATTATGCTCGGCTTTCTCTCAACAATCGCTCCATGCTCGATACTTCCCTACTAGAAAAAGTCCTGTTAGTGGCGCACCTATTTTTGCTATTAATGGCGCACTATAGGTGCGCCACTATTACCACGCCACTAGTAACAAATACTAATGGCGCACCTCTGGTGCGCCATTAGTATTGCAGGTAACTGTGGCGCACCTTGTAGTGCGCCATTACTATTGCTATAGGTGCGCCACTAGACAGCCTGTGCATTTGGTTTTTTCGGTTTGATTCGGTTCGATTTATACGGTTTTCGGTTTATACGGTTTTTATACTTCGGTTTATATGGTTTTATACATAGATATGGTTCGGTTTCGGTAATAACCATTTGCTTTCGGTTTGGTTTCGGTAATAACCAAAATAACCAAAGTTGACGCGAATTTTTAATCAACACATGGTTTGGCCACATGGAAAAACAAATTTAGTACTTGTCCAATACAACTACAACCTGGTTACCTACTTGAAGAAATTCTGAAATATGTAAGAATTTTTGTTCCAGTACAACAATCTAGTAGAAGATTACGAGTACAACTACAAGCATTAATTTAGTACATGTCCAGTGAAACCACACGAAGAAATTCTGGAACAAAAACTTGTCCAGTACAAGCACAAGCAGAACTAAACATGCCCAGTACAAGCAAAGTTCTAGAACATAGAGATGGGGATTGCTAGTAATAGTATATCACGAGCCATTTTTGAAAGGCCTAGTACATGCCTAGTACATCAAGATAACAAACTTGATAGCAATTGTTTCATCAAGATAACAAACTTGATAACAAACTTCAGGACAGTACATGTGCAACGCACGACAAAGAAACAAAAGGTGCAGATTGAGATAAAATGGCATTTGTTTCATCACTTCAGGGCTTCAGGCAGCAATTTTCCACTCCAGTTCCATGCATGAAGATCAATCAATCGATATTGTCACATTATCATTTAAATGAATGGCACCCACTTCTATTAAAACAACAGAAATATTGCATGATCAATTAAATAGCATTAATGTTGCATGATCATTGAAGTAATTGAAATACACATTCATTTAAATACCTTCCTCCAGCCTGGTCAACTCAGCAAGATCAGCTTCAACATTGATACACTTAGAACGCAACCAATCTTGTGTGCATATCAATGACTGCAGTGTCGCTGGTGTTAAAGAGCTTCTGAAGTCATCGAGAATACGACCACTAGTGCTGAAAGCTGATTCAGAAGCAACCATAGAGATGGGGATTGCTAGTATATGACGAGCCATTTTTGAAAGGACGGGAAAGCGAGGAGCATTGCACTTCCACCATTCAAGAAGGTCAAATTCAGCAGTCGGCTCTTCTGTGTCCACAGCTAGGTACTTGTCTAATTCAGTTCTGGTATTTGTGCTAGTGCTTCCCTCTCCGCAAACTCTCATTCTTTTCTGGTTGTATCGTGACCTCACTAGAGAATTTTCAGAAGCATTTCTCAGCAGTCTCTAGCATTATAAATGTGGAGTTCCATCTAGTAGCCACATCAATATTAATCAAACCTCTAAAAATTTTAGAAGCATTTCTGAACTGTGAAGTGCATCCATGCCTTTGACCTCTTCCGACTTCCCCACCCCCACACACACTGCTAGGGGTAACATCAGGATCTATTGAGAGAGGTTGATCAGCAGCAGAACCAGCACCAAGGTTAACTCTAACACTCTCGGACACCTGAAAAAATAAGTCATCCAGCAGTATTAGTGACCATCAGCAGAATCAATACTAAAAAAGTTGCTGGAAAACTAAATAGGATTATAGGAAACACCCATGTTCAATAACAAACTAGTGAAACCATGCATCCATCCATGCTCAGTAACTAAGTAGGAACTAACACCACACATCCATGGGAGATGATTACCATCTGGTCGCGGTGGCTCGCGTCTTCCTCGGGCTCCGATTGCGGCTGTGACGGAGAGCTTCACCTATGGTGGGGAGGAGTGGGGCCCGATGGATGCGCGCGCCAGAAGCCCAGAAGAACCTGCGGTCGGGAAGATGCTACTGCAAGTCATCACATCTATGTGTGTGTTCGCTACTGAACAACTCTTCTACCAGAGCGAATCAAGATGAAAAAAGAAAGTGCCTTACCATATGGCGGATCGTGGCCTGCTCTGTGGAGGCATGTGCCGGTGCACGCGATGAAGGGCGGAGGTCAGCGACGCGGAGGATGGAGGGCAGAAGTCGGCGACGCTGGTGCGTGCAATGTACGACGGAGGGCGGACGGCGGCGAGGCTGATGCGCGCGATGGACGATGGCGAGGCTGATGCGCGCGACGGACGACGGACGGCGGAGTATGGCGATGCCTGTGTGTGCGATGGAGGACGAAGGGGGCGCATGGATGCGCCGGATGGCCGGAGTGTGACCTAGCTAGGGCGCCGCCGCCACCCCGCTCTCTGCTTCTCTGCGTGTGCGTGTGGGGAATTGCTAATGCTAGGGTTGAACGTTGAAGCAAGCGTGCATGAGGTTAGGCTAGGGCCTGGGGGCTGGGGCGTTGTCGTGCTGGGCCGCGAGCGATGGTCGATGGGCCTGTTCTGTGAGCTGTGATTGACTGATTCCGTGAAATCTACTAGGCCTTTCGGTTTTGTTCGGTTTAACCAAATTTTTTTAAACCAAAAAAACCGAATGCAATATGGTTTCTTATTTTGCAAATTGAAACCATAACTAAAACCTGAAAAAACCGGAATTTTGGTTCGGTTTGGTTTTTTCGGTTGGGTTTTTGGTTTTCAGTTCGGTTTTGCACAGGGTGAGCCACTGGTAACTTTTAAAAAAAATTGATTTTTTTCCTAAATTTTGAAGGCGGGAAAATAGTAGTGGCACACCGTCTAACCCCCACCGTGCGCCATTGCTATTTTGAATTTTGAATTTGGATCTGGATCGCGATTTTTTTGCCCTTTTTTGCTCGTTTTTTTTGCTCATTTTTTTTGCAGGATATTTTTTCAAATTTTGTTCTTGTTTTTGGATCTTGTATGTTCTTTTGCCGGAGAGGAGTTTGCCGGAGAGGAGGGAGGAGGAGGAGGTCACCGGAGAGGAGCTCGCCTACATCATCGGAGAGGAGAAGGAGGAGGTTACCGGAGAGGAGATCGCCTGCATCGCCGGAGAGGAGGAGGAGGTCGCCGGAGAGGAGTCCACCAGAGATGAGGGAGGAGAAACCGTGA
>NC_041389.1:690002216-690013584 GCF_002162155.2 Triticum dicoccoides | reverse complement strand
AGGAGGGAGGAGGAGGTCGCCGGAGAGGAGGAGGAGGAGGAGGTCGCCGGAGAGGAGGAGGGGAGTATGGTGGAGGAGAGGATGGGAGATGGAGCGGAAGAGAGGAGGAGATGGAGTGGAGGAGAGATGGAGTGGAGGAGAGGAGGAGATGGAGTGGAGGAGAGGACCCCGCCCCGCCATATATCTGACATAGTAATGGCGCACCGTGGGCAGGTGCCCCATTACTAACTTTTTTATTTTATTTTGATTTATTTTGAATTTTGAAGGCGGGAAGATAGTAATGGGCACCATGGGCAGGTGCGCCATTACTGAGTTTGATTTTTTTTGAATTTTTTTGCCTCTCTAGATCTTGAAAGCCCCGTAACTTTGTTTCTCTTAGGTTTTTGAGGATTTTGAAAATCTTCAACAGGGTTCCCCCCATTGAATTTGGATGTAACTTTTCGAATAGATGATTTTTCATATAAAAAACTTTTTAATCCGAGTTCGTATGCAAAAGTTATGCCCATTTTACTAAATTCCAGAGAGATTTTGCAAATAAATTCGAAATTCATATTTGTAAATTTTCCCAACAACTAGACCACATATCACATGGGAAACTTATTTTCTTATATTTCTTTGTCATTTCCATCATTTTCTTTTATTTATTTTTAAAACTGAAAAGGCGGACCACTGGGGGTGCATTTGGTGGAATTTTTTGTCAAAGTTAGTAATGGCGCACCATGGGTGTGGTGCGCCATTACTAGTTAAAACTAGTAATGGCGCACCACACCCACGGTGCGCCACTACTAACTTTGAAAATAAAAATAAAAAAATTTGTTAGTAGTGGCGCACCGAGGGTGTGGTGCGCCATTACTAGTTAAAACTAGTAATGGCGCACTATCCCCTGGTGCGCCATTACTAGTTTTGAACAAAAAAATTAAAAAATTTGTTAGTAGTGGTGCACCGTGGATGTGGTGCACCATTAGTATTTAGAGTTTGATGGCCTACCTATATATGGTGCGCCACTGGCGCACCACATATGTGGTGCGCCATTAATGTCCATATTTGCTATAGCCGTTTTCCTAGTAGTGCTTCTTCTACTGGTTCTTTTATGATGAAGACTATTGAATTCACATGGGATTTATTGGAAAGAATTAAACGCAACTCTGAAGAATGGGATCTCGACGAAGGTAAGGAGTCAGGTATGACACCTAAGTTTGATTGTGTTAAATCTTTTATGGATACCGATGATTTTTGTAAATTTAGCACTAAATATGGACTTGACTCTGAGATAGTAGCATCTTTCTGTGAATCATTTGCTACTCATGTTGATCTCCCTATGGAGAAGTGGTTTAAATATAATCCTCCCATTGAAGTGAAAGTAGTTGCACCTATTAAAGTTGAAGAAAAGACTATCACTTATAGTGATCCTATTGTTCCTACTACCTATATTGAGAAACCACCCTTCCGTGTTAGGATAAAGGATCATGCTAAAGCTTCAACTGTGGTTCGTAAGAGTAATACTAGAACACCTACACCACTTGAGCAAATTAAAGTTGAACCTAGTATTGCTATGGTTAAAGATATCTTGGCTGATAATATTGATTGGCATGTTATTTACTAATGTGATGAAGCTGCTAGAATTGCTAGACCCGATACTAAAAATAAACATAGACCTGTTGTAGGCATGACTGTTACTTCTGTTAAAATAGGAGATCATTGTTATCATGGCTTATGTGATATGGATGCTAGTGCTAGTGCAATACCTCATTCCTTATACAAAGAAATTATGCATGATATTGCACCTGCTGAGATAGAAGAAATCGATGTTACAATTAAGCTTGCCAATAGAGATACTATTTCACTAGTTGGGATTGTTAGAGATGTTGAAGTCTTATGTGGGAAAGTTAAATATCCCGCAGATTTTCTTGTTCTTGGTTCCCCACAAGATAGCTTTTGTCCTATCATATTTGGTAGAACCTTCTTGAATACTGTTAATGCTAGGATAGATTGCGAAAAGGATATTGTTACGATTGGTTTAGGGGATATGTCTCATGACTTTAATTTTTCTAAATTTCATAGACAACCCCATGATAAAGAATTGCCCAGTAAGGATGAAATTATTGGTCTTGCTTCTATTGATGTGCCTCCTAATGATCCTTTAGAACAATATTTGCTAGACCATGAAAATGATATGTTTATGAATGAAAGAAGGGAGATAGATGAAGTATTCTTTAAACAAGGACTTATTTGAAACACAACTTGCCTGTTGAAATTCTAGGGGATCCTCCACCACCCAAGGGTGATACCGTCTTCGAGCTTAAACCACTACCCGATACTCTTAAATATGCTTATCTTGATGAAAAGAAGATATATCCTGTTATTATTAATGCTAACCTTTCAGAGCAGGAAGAGGAGAAATTACTGAAAACTCTGAAGAAGCACCGTTCTGCTATTGGATATACCCTTGATGATCTTAAGGGCATTAGTCCCACTCTATGCCAACACAAAATAAAATTGGAGAAAGATGGCAAACCAGTTGTTGATCACCAACGACGGTTAAATCCCAAGATGAAATAAGTGGTAAGAAAAGATAATCAAAGATTTTGGGTTTATACAAAGTTTATGAGAAACTTGTATTTCCAAAGAAGTGAGTGGGAGCACTACAGAATTTCTGATGAGCATATGTTATTGACATATTGTTGATCGGAAATGATGTAGAATTTCTGATGAGCATATGTTATTGACATATTGTTGATCGGAAATGATGTAGAATTTCTGGAAAGCATATAGGGTTGTTTGAAAGGTGTTTTTCAATAAAAACCTGGATTAAGCTACTTGAACATTGAGTATCAAGATCTATAAGTATAGATCAAAAAACACTCAATAGAACATTCAAATGAATACATACCGTGACAAAATTTTGAAGGAGTTCAAAATAGATCGGCAAAGAAAGAGTTCTTGGCTGTGTTATAAGGTGTGAGTATTGAGTAAGACTCAAGACCTGACCATGGCAGAAGAGAGAGAGAAAGGACGAAGGTTGTCCCCTATGCCTTAGACATAGGCTCTACAGTATGTTATGTTGTGTACCGCACCTGAAGTGTGCCTTGCCATGAGTCAGTCAAGGGGTACAAGAGTGATCCAGGAAAGGATCACAGGGCAGCGGTCAAAGTTATCCTTAGTAACTAGTGGACTAAGGAATCTTCTCGATCATGGAGGTGGTAAAGGAGTTCATCATAAAGGGTTATGTCGATGAAAACTTTGACACTAATCTGGATGACTATGAGTAGTAAACCGGATTCATATAGTAGAGCAGTTATTTGGAATAGCTCCAAATAGCGTATGGTAGCAGAATCTACAAGATGACATAGAGATTCGTAAAGCACACACGGATCTGAAAGGTTCAGACCCGTTCACTAATAACCTCTCTCACAAGCAAGATATGATCAAACCCCATGGGTGTTGGATTCATTACAATCACATAGTGATGTGAACTGGATTATTGACTCTAGTGCACGTGGGAGACTGTTGGAAATATGCCCTAGAGGCAATAATAAAAATGGTTATTATTATATTTCCTTGTTCATGATAATTGTCTATTGTTCATGCTATAATTGTATTAACTGGAAACCGTAATACATGTGTGAATACATAGACCACAACATGTCCCTAGTGAGCCTCTAGTTGACTAGCTCATTGATAAATAGATGGTTATGGTTTCCTGACCATGGACATTGCATGTCATTGATAACGGGATCACATCATTAGGAGAATGATGTGATGGACAAGACCCAATCCAAAGCATAGCACAAGATCGTGTAGTTCGTTTTGCTAGAGCTTTTCTAATGTCAAGTATCGTTTCCTTAGACCATGAGATTATGCAACTCCCGGATACCTTAGGAATGCTTTGGGTGTACCAAATGTCACAACATAACTGGGTGGCTATAAAGGTGCACTACAGGTATCTCCGAAAGTGTCTGTTGGGTTGGCACGAATCGAGACTGGGATTTGTCACTCCATATGACAGAGAGGTATCTCTGGGCCCACTCGGTAATGCATCATCATAATGAGCTCAATGTGACTAAGGAGTTAGTCACGGGATCATGCGTTACGGAACGAGTAAAGAGACTTGCCGGTAACGAGATTGAACGAGGTATTGGGATACCGATGATCGAATCGCAGGCAAGTAACATACCAATAGACAATGAGAATTGTATACGGGATTGATTGAATCCCCGACATCGTGGTTCATCCGATGAGATCATCTTGGAACATGTGGAAGCCAATATGGGTATCCAGATCCCTCTATTGGTTATTGTCCGGGAGGTGTCTCGGTCATGTCTGCATGGTTCCGGAACCCGTAGGGTCTACACACTTAAGGTTCGGTGACGCTAGAGTTGTTATGGGAAATAGTATGTGGTTACCGAAGGTTGGTCAGAGTCCCGGATGAGATCTCAGACATGACGAGGAACTCCGGAATTGTCCGGAGGTGAAGATCGATATATTGGATGAAGGGTATTGGAGTCCGGAATTGTTCTGGGGGTACTGGGTGACGACCAGCGTGTCCGAAAGGGGTTTCGGAGGCCCCTGCAAGCGTTATGGGGGGCTTATGGGCCAAGGGGGGCACATCGGCCCCCTAAGGGGCTGAGTGCCCCTTCCACCCCATCTCACGTAACCTGGAGAGGTTGGGGCGCCTCCCCTAGGGCAGCCACCCCTCCCGGCTTGGGGAGGGAGTTTCCTTGGGGGTGGGGGCGCCCAAACCCATCTAGGGTTTCCCCTGGCCGCTGCCCCTCCTCTAGATGGTATCTAGAGGGGCCCCCTCTCCCCTTCCTCCTATATATAGTGAGGGGGTGGGAGGGTAGCCATACCCTTTCCCTTGGCGCAGCCCCTCCCTCCCAACACCTCCTCCTCCTCCGTAGAGCTTGGTGATACCTTGCAGGAATACCACAAGCTCCTCCACCACGCCGTCGTGCTGCCGGAGCTCTCCCTCAACTTCTCCTCTCCCCTTGCTGGATCAAGAAGGAGGAGACGTCCTGGGGCTGTACATGTGTTGAACGCGGAGGCGCCGGCCGTTCGGCGCTAGATCGGATCTTCCGCGATTTGAATCACCGGAGTATGACTCCATCAACCGCGTTCTTGTAACGCTTCCGCTTGGCGATCTTCAAAGGTATGAAGATGCACTTCCTCTCTATCTCTTATTGCTAGAATCTCCTAGATGGATCTTGGTGATACGTAGGAAAATTTTGAATTATTGCTATGTTCTCCAACACAAGCTTCATGAGAAAATCGAGCACTTCCAAGCCCAGATCTATGACCTGCAAAAACAAAACTGTGAGTATGATAATAGATTCCATAGGATGAGTTTGGTTGCAGATTTGAGGATCCCGGAGACTCGATCATCCTTCTATGATGGAGAGCCTATGCCTTGGAAGATGGACGAGAAACCTACATCATCAACAACTCCATCATCACCACCTCCGAAGAAGGAGACATAAACACTTGGGTATGGGCACTCCCCTTGGCAACTGCCAAGCTTGGGGGAGGTGCCCCGGTATCGTATCACCATCACACTCCTATCTTTACCGTTTTTCTTAGTTCGATACTTTTGGTAATATCTTGATCTAGTAGCGTAAAGTTTCAGAATGATCTAGTTTTGAGTTTTGCTTTATGATCCCTCTATGTAATCGAGTCCATGAGCTATATATAATAAAGATTAGTGTTGAGTCAAGGGCTTTGTTATCTTACTTTGATCTTGTGGGAATAAAATGAAAAAGAAAGAATAAAAAGAAATAAAGAGATCATATGGATCTTATGGAGAGTAATGACTTCATATATAAAGAGTATGATGAATAAAAGTTGTTGAGAGTTGACAAACATAGTTTTGGTCGTCATTGCAATTAATAGGAAGTAATAAAGAAAGAGAGGTTCTCACATATAAATATACTATCTTGGACATCTTTTATGATTGTGGGCGCTCATTAAAATATGACATGCTAAAGAGTTGATGTTGGACAAGGAAGACAATGTAATGGGTTATGCTTCTCTATATTCGAAATAAAGTATATTGTCGTGGATCATCCAACATGTTGAGCTTGCCTTTCCCCCTCATGCTAGCCAAAATTCTTTGCACCAAGTAGAGATACTACTTGTGCTTCCAAAATATCCTTAAAACCTGGTTTTGCCATGAGAGTCCACCATATCTACCCATGGATTGTGTAAAATCCTTCAAGTAAGTTGTCATTGTTGTAGGCAATAAAAATTGCTCCCTAAATATGTATGACTTATTAGTGTGGAGAAAATAAGCTTTATACGATCTTGTGATATGGAAGCAATAAAAGCGACGGACTGCATAATAAAGGTCCCTATCACAAGTGGCAATATAAAGTGACATTCTTTTGCATTAAGATTTCGTGCATCCAACCATAAAAGCACATGACAACCTCTGCTTCCCTCTGCAAAGGGCCTATCTTTTATTCTTGTCTTATACATTATGCAAGAGTCATGGTGATCTTCACCTTTCCTTTTTATATTTTATCCTTTGGCAAGCACCTTGTTTTGGAAAGATCCTGATATATATATATATCCAATTGGATGTAAGTTAGCATGAACTATTATTGTTGACATTACCCTTGAGGTAAAAGGTTGGGAGGCAACACTATAAGCCCCTATCTTTCTTTGTGTCCGATTAAAACTCCATACGCATAAGTATCGCGTGAGTGTTAGCAATTGTGAAATACTAAATGATAGTTGAGTATGTAGACTTGTTGAAAAGCTCTTATATTGACTCTTTCCGATGTTATGCTAAATTGCAATTGCTTCAATGACCAATATTATAGTTTGTTAGTTTTCAATGAAGTTTCTGATTCATACTTCACATTGTGAATAGATTGTTACTTTAGCATAAGAAGTCATATGACAAAGTATATATATGTTGTTGTTATAAGAATGATCATGATGCCCTCATGTACGTATTTTATTTTATCGACACCGCTATCTCTAAACATGTGGACATATTTTTTTATATCGGCTTCCGCTTGAGGACAAGCGAGGTCTAAGCTCAAGGGAGTTGATACGTCCATTTTGCATCATGCTTGGGTATTTATTGCATTATGGGCTGTTGTTACACGTTATGTCACAATAATTATGCCTATTCTCTCTTATTTTACAAGGTTTACATGAAGAGGGAGAATGCCGGCATCTGGAATTCTGGGCTGGAAAAGGAGCAAATATTAGAGACCTATTCTGCACAACTCCAAAAGTCCTGAAACTCCACGGAAGTTATTTTTGGAATTAATAAAAAATACTGAGCGAAGAAAATACTAGAGGGGGGCCACCCGCCATCCACGACGGTGGGGGGCGCGCCCTACCCCCTAGGCACGCCCCCTGCCTCGTGCGCCCCCTGGCAGGCCTCCGGTGCCCATCTTCTGCTATATGCAGTCCTTTACCCAGGAAAAAATCATAAGCAAGCTTTCGGGACGAGACACCGCCGCCACGAGGCGGAACCTTGGCGGAACAAATCTAGGCTCAGGTAGAGCTGTTCTGCCGGGGAAACATCCCTCCGGGAGGGGGAAATCGTCACCATCGATCCTCTTAGTGGGAGGGGGTTAATCTCCATCAACATCTTCACCATCACCATCTCCTCTCAAATCCTAGTTCATCTCTTGTATTCAATCTTTGTCTCAAAGCCTCAGATTCGTACATGTGGGTTGCTAATAGTGTTGATTACTCCTTGTAGTTGATGCTAGTTGGTTTATTCGGTGGAAGATTATATGTTCAGATCCTAAATACATATTAATACCCCTCTGATTCTGAACATGAATATGAATTGTAAGTAGTTACGTTTGTTCCTGAGGACATGGGAGAAGTCTTGTTATAAGTAGTCATGTGCATTTGGTATTCATTCGATATTTTTATGAGATGTATGTTGTCTCTCCTCTAGTGGTGTTATGTGAACTTCAACTACACGACACTTCACCATTGTTTGGGCCTAGAGGAAGGCATTGGGAAGTAATAAGTAGATGATGGGTTGCTAGAGTGACAGAAGCTTAAACCCTAGTTTATGAGTTGCTTTGTAAGGGGCTGATTTGGATCCATATGTTTCATGCTATGGTTAGGTTTACCTTAATACTTCTTTTGTAGTTGCAGATGCTTGCAATAGGGGTTAATCATAAGTGTGATGCTTGTCCAAGAAAGGGCAGTACCCAAGCACCGGCCCACCCACATACCAAATTATCAAAGTAACGAACGTGAATCATATGAGCGTGATGAAAAATAGCTTGATGATAATTCCCATGTGTCCTCGGGATCGCTTTTCTCTATATAAGAACTCATCCAGGCTTGTCCTTTGCTACAAAAACGATTGGGCCACCTTGCTACACCTTATTTACTTTTATTACTTGCTACTCGTTACGAATTACCTTATCACAAAACTATCTGTTACCGATAATTTTAGTGCATGCAGAGAAAACCTTGTTGAAAATCGCTTGTCATTTCCTTCTGCTCCTCGTTGGGTTCGACACTCTTACTTATCGAAAGGACTACGATAACACTTGTGGGTCATCAGCCCTCCGTGATCGAATCCCCCTCCGGCAGGATGCCGGAAAAGGCCCCAAGATGGGATCTCATGGGTATAGAAGGTTGCGGCGGTGGCAAAGTGTTTTTGTGGCTCTCCTGGATGTTTTTAGGGTATAAGAGTTTATATAGGCGAAGGAACTAAGTCTGGGGAGCTACAAGGGGCCCATGAGGGTGGGGGGCGCGCCCTAACCCCCTGGGCGCGCCCTCCTGCCTCGTGGCTGCCTCGTTGCCTCTCCGACTTGATCTCCAAGTCTTCTGGTTTGCTTTCGGTCCAAGAAAGATCGTCGCAAAGGTTTCATCCATTTGGAATCCATTTGGTATTCATTTTCTGCAAAACTCTAAAACAGGCAAAAAATCAAAAACTGGCAATGGGCCCTCGGTTAACAGGTTAGTCCCAAAAATAATATAAAATAGCATATTAATGCCCATTAAACATCCAAAACAGATAATATAATAGCATGGAACAATCAACATTATAGATACGTTGGAGACGTATCAAGCATCTCCAAGCTTAATTCCTGCTCGTCCTCGAGTAGGTAAATGATAAAAACAGAATTTTTGATGTGGAATGCTACCTAACATATTTATCAATGTAATTTTCTTTATTATGGCATGAATGTTCAGATCCGAAAGATTCAAGAAAAAAGTTTAATATTGACATAAAAATAATAATACTTCAAGCATACTAACAAAGCAATGATGTCTTCTCAAAATAATATGGCCAAAGAAAGCTCGTCCGAACAAATTCATATAGTTTGGCTATGCTCCATCTTTGTCACACAAAATATTCAAATCATGCACAACCCCGGTTTCAGCCAAGCAATTGTTTCATACTTTAGTATTCCCAAACTTTTTCAACTTGCACACAATACATGAGCGTGAGCCATGGACATAACACTATAGGTGGAATAGAATGGTGGTTGTGGAGAAGACAAGCAAGAGGGGATAGTCTCACATCAACTAGGCGTATCAATGGGCTATGGAGATGCCCATTAATAGATATCAATGTGAGTGAGTAGGGATTGCCATACAACGGATGTACTAGAGCTATAAATGTATGAAAGCTCAAAAAGAAACTAAGTGTGTGTGCATCCAACTTGCTTGCTCATGAAGACCTGGGGCATTTGAGGATGCCCATCACTGGAATATACAAGCCAAGTTCTATAATGAAAAATTCCCACTAGTATATGAAAGTGACAAAATAAGAGATTCTCTATCATGAAGACCATGGTGCTATTTTGAAGCACAAGTGTGGACAAAGGATAGTAACATTGTCCCTTCTCTCTTTTTATCTTTTTTTTTGATTGGCTTCTTTGGCCTCTTTTTTATTGGCTTCTTTTTTTATTTTCTCAAACGGGACAATGTTCTAATAATGATGATCATCACACTTCTATTTCTTTACAACTCAAGAATTACAACTCGATACTTAGAACAAAATATGACTCTATATGAATGCCTCCGGCGGTGTATCAGGATGCGCAATGATTCAAGAGTGACATGTATGAAAGAATTATGAACGGTGGCTTTGCCACAAATATGATGTCATCTACATGATCATGCAAAGCAATATGACAATAATGAAGCGTGTCATAATAAACGGAACGATGGAAAGTTGCATGGCAATATATCTCGGAATGGCTATGGAGATGCCATAATAGGTAGGTATGGTGGCTGTTTTGAGGAAGGTAAATGGTGGGTGTATGGTACCGGCGAAAGTTGCGCGGCACAATAGAGGCTAGCAATGGGGGAAGAGTGAGAGTGCGTATAATCCATGGACTCAACATTAGTCATAAAGAACTCACATACTTATTGCAAAAATCTACAAGTCATCAAAACCAAGCACTATGTGCATGCTCCTAGGGGAAGGGTTGGTAGGAGTTAACCATCGCGTGATCCCGACCTTCACACATAAGGAGGACAATCAAAGAGATACCTCATGCTTCAAATTTATTACACAACGGTTACTACGTGCATGCTACGGGACTCACAAACCTCAACACAAGTATTTCTCAAATTCACAATTACACCACTAGCATGACTCTAATATCACCATCTTCATACCTCAAAACAATCATAAAGGATCCAACTTCTCATCATATTCAACACACTTTTTATGAAAGTTTTTATTATATCCATCTTCGATGCCCATCATATTAGGACTAGTTTTATAACCCAAGAAGATTACCATGTTGTTCTAAAAGACTCTCAAAATAATATAAGTGAAGCATGAGAGTTCAACAATTTCTATAAAATAAAGCCACTGCCGTGCTCTAAAAAGATATAAGTGAAGCACTAGAGCAATATTGTCTAGCTCAAAAGATATAAGTGAAGCACATAGAGTATTCTAATAAATCACGATTCATGTGTGTGTCTCTCCCAAAAGGTGTGTACAGCAAGGATGATTGTGGTAAACTAAAAAGAAAATATTCAAATCATATAAGACGCTCCAAGAAAAACACATATCATGTGGTGAATACAAATGTAGCCTCAAGTAAAGTTACCGATAGACGAAGACGAAAGAGGGGTTGCCTTCCGGGTCATCCCCAAGCCTAGGCTTTTGGTTGTCCTTCAATTTTACCTTGGGGTGCCTTGGGCATCCCAAAGCTTAGGCTCTTTCCATTCCATATTCCATAATCCATCAAATCCTTACCCAAAACTTGAAAACTTCACAGCACAAAACTTCAACAGAAAATCTCATGAGCTCCGTTAGTAGAAGAAAATAAATCACCACTTTAAGGTACTATTGTGAACTCATTATTTACTTATATTGGTGTAATATATACTATATTCCAACTTCTCCATGGATCATACCCCC
>NC_041389.1:689974576-690001875 GCF_002162155.2 Triticum dicoccoides | reverse complement strand
CATCAAAATAAGCAAACAACACGTGAAAAACAGAATCTGTCAAAAACAGAACAGTCTGTAGTAATCTGTAACTCTCAAATACTTATGTAACTCCAAAAGTTCTGAAATAAATTGGTGGACATGAGGTGCAAAAAGAATCAACTCAAAAGCCCTCTTCTCTAAAAAAATGACAGCTAATCTTGTGAGCTCAAAGTTTCTGTGTTTTACAGCAAGATCGCGTTAACTCTCACCCAAGTCTTCCCAAAGGTTCTACTTGGCACAAACACTAATTAAAACTTAAAACCACATCTAACCAGAGGCTAGATGAATTATTTATTACTAAACAGGAGCAAAAAGTAAAGAACTAAAATAAAATTGGGTTGCCTCCCAACAAGCGCTATCGTTTAACGCCCCTAGCTAGGCATAAAAGCACGAATACACTAAAAAAAATACACTTCCGTGATGATACGTGTTTGTCACAGTAGGTCGCGTTTTTTGTCATGCATGTACATCCATGACAAATTTATGACAGAATCAAGATAGTCATACCTGTGCTGTCGTAGAAGTGTTCCATGACATTACCAAAATTATCATCACGGAAGTGTCCACTTCCATGACGATAAATCGCGTGTCATAGAAGTGCTTTCGTCCAGGGTGACCGACACGTGGCATCCACCGTAACGGAATGCCGTTAAGCTATCGGGTCGAGTTTTGGATCCGATAACCCGTTAACAGCCCCGACCAATGGGAAATTTCCACCTGTAAAATTCTTATTGGCCGGACGAAACACGTGTCAGCTTGTCAGTGGGTCATATAGGAGCCTATGATATGTCGACACGTGCCACGGCCCACCACTGGCCCATTTAGCTTACAAAGCCGGCCCGTTTGACTTGGTCAAAAGTTAACGGGCTGGCCCATGAAAAGCCTGTTAACGGTCTCTTTGCAAAAAGCCCATTTTACGGCCCGTTAGGCACTAAAGGAAATCGACCCAACAATGTCATGTGGCCCGTTGAATATAACACCAGCCCATTTCACTTTCGGCCCATGTATAGCCCACGACGTCTTTCGGCCCATATGAGGCCTTCGTATCTTTCGGCCCTTTACAGGCCCACGGTGACTCTAGCCCATAATGAACAGTAATTTTCTTTGTACCCGTTAACGGCCCGTGATTTACATGGGCCGTTTCCAACCCGTGTTAGTTTTCGGCCTATTGACGGCCCATACGTTGTTGGGCTCCTTTTCGGCCCTCGATTACTTCCGGCCTGTTACTGGCCTGTTCCCCTAATGGGCTAAATTCGGCCAATGGCAAGAGTCGGCCCGTTACTGGCATGTTCCCCAAATGGGCCAAATTTGGCCCATGGCAAGAGTCGGCCCGTTACTGGCCTGTTACCCTAATGGGCCAAATTCGACCCATGGCAAGAGTCGGCCCGTTTCTAGCCAGCCCGTCCTATATTCTGGCCCATTAACGACCCGTTATGCCTGTGACAGAATTAAGCTTTTGCAGTCCTACGACCTGTTAACGGCCCGTTACCGTGCTGGGCTGATACCAATTACGCCCGATTACGGCCCATGTAGACCCATTTATCCGACAGTCCGAGGCCCATTTATCAACGGCCCGAGGCCCACCGATTACAGGCCCATTTATCGACGGCTCATAGGAGACCCATGGATCCTACGGCCCGCATATGGCCCATGGGTAGTTGCGGCCACTAGCAAACCAGGGAAAAAGAAGACTAGGAAATTATAAATAAGGCCCAAACTAACGCTAGGCTATTAAGGCGATTGCACAGATTACATCCACTCGACATCAAAGACCGCAACCAGTGCAAATATAGGGAACACCCTACACTATACAAAAATGGCTTGCTGTTTTCTTCAGCCAGTGGCTGCACGTTAAGAATAAATTTTGTATCGCACCAAAACAAATTACAACTATATAACAAAAGGAAGGTTGGCATAAAACTTAACAGTCTAGCAGATAAATGCACCACCAGAAGTTCAGAAGCTTGGTTCATTTGACCTGTCTGTTACGTTTTCATGTTGTATTGTCCGATGGAACACCATAACCCTCACCTTCATTTCCCCTAGGCTCCTGAACAACATAGCAAATGTCTGATAGTCAGGTTTCAAAACCATGCATATCTTGATGACATTGAGCAATGTTTCTCCTTGTTTCACAAAGGGCCTCTATTAGGGAATGGACTTGTGTCTGGAGCGCAGATACAACATTGCTTTGAGCTTGCATATCTTCATCATGAGGCAGTTTGGATGATATTGCCTTAACAACCAACCCAGTATTACGCAGGAACGTGCTTTTGGCACTGTTAGTGGACAGGTACTGACCCACTGCAGCAAGAGCTGACATTGCGGTTATAGTTGCCTCGCCACCTTCAGAAGGTGGCGGTTCCGCCATTTTTTCCATAGCTCGCTGAAAAGTTGAGGTTTTACATTAGTAGTACCAGAACAGAAGATATTAAGGAGGCAGCAAAATCAAACAAAATAGCTTTGGTCTATATACAGAACTTACTCTGGTGAACCCATGTAAAATATTAGTTGTATTTTATTGCAAAGTACATAATAAAACCAGGTTCCAAACATATGACCATGTACCATCGCTAATGTATTGTCTATTTCTTCACATTGTATTGAGGGCTAAGGATAAAGAGACGAAGTTTATAATACGGTAAGCATAGTATGACATCATTCATATCACAAAACAACTGAGAACAGACAAACAAGCAATTGTAACGTTGTGTGGGCAAGTCCAGCATGGAACTAGATTATGGGTCAAGATCAAAGGAACATCACTCCTCCCTTTTAAACCTTGTAAGGTGCAATGATACGCTAAGACTATTGTGTATAAAATTGAAAAGATAATAGACATTGGCTGCAAACCATGCAGTTCAAGGAACAAGTCAGAGTAAGTAGTAGTTAAAAGGCATTAGGATTAAGGACTTACAACAGCGGCTTTGACTGGTGTAGTCATGCCCTTCTTCTTGCTGATGTGACAGTCCTTGAAGATTTCCACAGCATTTGGTTCAGGTACTTTTTGGTCCTTGCGGGATTTCCCTGCATATCGAACAAGTCAATATAGATCTGATAATATGGTACAGCGAAAAGAGTGAAACAGCAGCTAATTACAAGAGCCTCGTAGTGTGCAATATAGCTACGAGATCATGTCATCTGTTGGAATTTCACTTTCGTACGGTTGGCCTTGTTCTTTGAACAGTTCACCTACAAGAAGATAGATTTGTGTGGCACATGTGTCAATAGGACTTCAACATGTGATCTGTGTTGGGGAACGTTGCAGAAAATTAAAATTTTTCCTACGGTTTCACCAAGATCCATCTATGAGTTCATCTAAGCAACGAGTCAAGGGAGAGAGTTTGCATCTACATACCACTTGTAGATCGCGTGCGGAAGCTTGCAAGGTGATGATGTAGTCGTACTCGACGTGATTCGAATCACCGATGACCAAGTGCTGAACGGACAGCACCACCGCGTTCAACACACGTACGGGACGGGAGACGTCTCCTCCTTCTTGATCCAGCAAGGGGAAAGGAGAGGTTGAGGAAGACAGCTCCACCGGCAGCACGACGGCGTGGTGGTGGTGGAGAGGCAGTACTCCGACAGGGCTTCGCCAAGCACACAACGGAGGAGGAGAGGTGTTGGGGAGGGGAGGGCTGCGCCTTGGAGGGTGGTGCGGCTGCCCTCCCCTCACCCCTCTATTTATAGGGGGAAGGGAGAAGGGGGCCGGCCCCCTAGAACCCATCTAGGGGGGGTGCGGCGGCCAAGGGGAGAGGGGGAGAGGGTGGCTTGCCCCCCAAGCCAAGGGGGCGCCCCCTCTAGGGTTCCCCCCTCAACCCTAGGCGCAAGGGCCCAAGGGAGGGGGTGCGGCCAGCCCACCAGGGGCTGGCTCCCTGCTCCACGCAGCCCATGTGGCCCCCCGGGAGGGGTGGCCCCTCCCGGTGGACCCCCGGAACCCTTCCGGTGGCCTCGGTACAATACCGGTATGACCCCGAAACTTCCCGGTGTCCGTTTGACAACTTCCCATATATAAATCTTTACCTCCGGACCCTTCCGGAGCTCCTCGTGACGTCCAGGATCCCATCCGGGACTCCGAACAACATTCGGTAGTCACATACTAGTCTTCCTAATAACCCTAGCGTCACCGAACCTTAAGTGTGTAGACCCTACGGGTTCGGGAGACATGCAGACATGACCTAGACGCTCTCAGGTCAATAACCAACAGCGGGATCTGGATACCCATGATGGCTCCCACATGCTCCTCGATGTTGTCATCGGATGAACCACGATGTCGAGGATTCAATCAAACCCTGTATGCAATTCCCTTTGTCAATCGGTACGTTACTTGCCCGAGACTCGATCGTCGGTATCCCAATACCTTGTTCAGTCTCGTTACCGGCAAGTCACTTTACTCGTACCGTAATGCATGATCCCGTGTCCAACACCTTGGTCACATTGAGCCCATTATGATGATGCATTACCGAGTGGGCCCAGAGATACCTCTCCGTCATACGGAGTGACAAATCCCAGTCTTGATCCGTGTCAACTCAATAGATACTTTCGGAGATACCTGTAATGCACCTTTATAGTCACCCAGTTACGTTGTGACGTTTGATACACCCAAGGCACTCTTACGGTATCCGGGAGTTACACGATCTCATGGTCGAAGGAAGAGATACTTGACATTGGCAAAGCTCTAGCAAAACGAACTACACGATCTTTTATGCTATGCTTAGGATTGGGTCTTGTCCATCACATCATTCTCCTAATGATGTGATCCTGTTATCAACGACATCCAATGTCCATAGTCAGGAAACCATGACTATCTGTTGATCACAACGAGCTAGTCAACTAGAGGCTCACCAGGGACATATTGTGGTCTAAGTATTCACACGTGTATTACGATTTCCGGATAATACAGTTATAGCATGAATAAAAGACATTTATCATTAACATTGAAATATAATAATACTTTTATTATTGCCTCTAGGGCATATTTCCAACAGTCTCCCACTTGCACTAGAGTCACCAATCTAGTTACATTGTGATGAATCGAACACCCATAGAGTTCTGGTGTTGATCATGTTTTGCACGCGAGAGAGGTTTAGTCAGCGTATCTGCGACATTCAGATCCGTGTGCACTTTGCAAATCTCTATGTCTCCATCTTGAACATTTTCACGGATGGAGTTGAAACGACGCTTGATGTGCCGGGTCTTCTTGTGAAACCTGGGCTCCTTGGCGAGGGCAATAGCTCCAGTGTTGTCACAGAAGAGTTTGATCGGCCCCGACGCATTGGGTATGACTCCTAGGTCGGTGATGAACTCCTTCACCCAAATCGCTTCATGCGCTGCCTCCAAGGCTGCCATGTACTCCGCTTCACACGTAGATCCCGCCACGACGCTCTGCTTGCAGCTGCACCAGCTTACTGCTCCACCATTCAACATATACACGTATCCGGTTTGTGACTTAGAGTCATCCAGATCTGAGTCGAAGCTAGCATCGACGTAACCCTTTACGACGAGCTCTTCGTCTCCTCCATAAACGAGAAACATGTCTTTCGTCCTTTTCAGGTACTTCAGGATATTCTTGACCGTTGTCCAGTGTTCCTTGCCGGGATTACTTTGGTATCTTGCTACCAAACTTACGGCAAGGTTTACATCGGGTCTGGTACACAGCATGGCATACATAATAGATCCTATGGCTGAAGCATAGGGGATGACACTCATCTCTTCTTTATCTTTTGCCGTGGTCGGTGACTGAGCCGAGCTCAGTCTCACACCTTGTAACATAGGCAAGAACCCCTTCTTGGACTGATCCATTTTGAACCTCTTCAAAATCTTATCAAGGTATGTGCTTTGTGAAAGACCTATGAGGCGTCTCGATCTATCTCTATAGATCTTGATGCCTAATATATAAGCAGCTTCTCCAAGGTCCTTCATTGAAAAACACTTATTCAAGTAGGCCTTAATGCTGTCCAGAAATTCTATATTATTTCCCATCAAAAGTATGTCATCTACATATAATATGAGAAATGCTACAGAGCTCCCACTCACTTTCTTGTAAACGCAGGCTTCTCCATAAGTCTGCATAAACCCAAACGCTTTGATCATCTCATCAAAGCGAATGTTCCAACTCCGAGATGCTTGCACCAGTCCATAAATGGATCGCTGGAGCTTGCATACTTTGTTAGCGTTCCGAGGATCGACAAAACCTTCCGGCTGCATCATATACAGTTCTTCCTTAAGATGCCCGTTAAGGAATGCCGTTTTGACGTCCATTTGCCATATCTCATAATCATAGTATGCGGCAATTGCTAACATGATTCGGATGGACTTCAGCTTCGCTACGGGAGAGAAAGTCTCGTCGTAGTCAATCCCTTGAACTTGTCGATAACCCTTAGCGACAAGTCGAGCCTTATAGATGGTAACATTACCATCCGCGTCCGTCTTCTTCTTAAAAATCCATTTGTTTTCTATCGCTCGCCGATCATCGGGCAAGTCTGTCAAAGTCCATACTTTGTTTTCATACATGGATTCTATCTCGGATTTCATGGCTTCAAGCCATTTGTTGGAATCCGGGCCCGCCATCGCTTCTTCATAGTTCGAAGGTTCATTGTTGTCTAACAACATGATTTCCAGGACAGGGTTGCCGTACCACTCTGGTGCGGAACGTGTCCTTGTGGACCTACGAAGTTCAGTAGTAACTTGATCCGAAGTACCTTGATCATCATCATTGTTTTCCTCTTCAGTTGGTGTGGGCATCACAGGAACGGTTTCCTGCGCTGCGCCACTTGCCCGCTCAAGAGGTAGTACTTCATCGAGTTCTACTTTCCTCCCACTTACTTCTTTCGAGAGAAACTCTTTTTCCAGAAAGCATCCGTTCTTGGCAACAAAGATCTTGCCTTCGGATTTTAAGTAGAAGGTATACCCGACAGTTTCCTTAGGGTATCCTATGAATACGCATTTTTCTGACTTGGGTTCGAGCTTTTCAGGTTGAAGTTTCTTGACATAAGCATCGCATCCCCAAACTTTTAGAAACAATAGCTTAGGTTTCTTTCCAAACCATAATTCATACGGTGTCGTCTCAACGGATTTAGACGGTGCCCTATTTAAAGTGAATGTAGCTGTCTCTAGAGCGTATCCCCAAAATGATAGCGGTAAATCGGTAAGAGACATCATTGACCGCACCATATCCAATAGAGTGCGATTACGACGTTCGGACACACCGTTTCGCTGAGGTGTTCCAGGCGGCGTGAGTTGTGAAACGATTCCACATTTCCTTAAGTGTGTACCAAATTCATGACTTAAGTATTCTCCTCCACGATCTGATCGTAAGAATTTTATCTTTCGGTCACGTTGATTCTCTACCTCATTCTGAAATTCCTTGAACTTTTCAAAGGTCTCAGACTTGTGTTTCATTAAGTAGACATACCCATATCTACTTAAGTCATCAGTGAGAGTGAGAACATAACGATATCCTCCGCGAGCCTCAACGCTCATTGGACCGCACACATCGGTATGTATGATTTCCAACAAGTTGGTTGCTCGCTCCATTGTTCTGGAGAACGGAGTCTTGGTCATTTTGCCCAAGAGGCATGGTTCGCACGTGTCAAACGATTCATAATCAAGAGACTCTAAAAGTCCATCGGCATGGAGCTTCTTCATGCGCTTGACACCAATATGACCAAGGCGGCAGTGCCACAAGTATGTGGGACTATCGTTATCAACTTTAAATCTTTTGGCATCTACACTATGAACATGTGTAATATTACGCTCGAGATTCATTAAGAATAAACCATTGACCATCGGAGCATGACCATAAAACATATCTCTCATATAAATCGAACAACCATTATTCTCAGACTTGAGTAGCCATCTCGTATTAAACGAGATCCAGATACAATGTTCATGCTCAAACTTGGCACTAAATAACAATTATTAAGGTTCAAAACTAATCCCGTAGGTAAATGTAGAGGCAGCGTGCCGACGGCGATCACATCGACTCTGGAACCATTCCCGACGCGCATCGTCACCTCGTCCTTCGCCAGTCTCCGTTTATTCCGCAGCTCCTGCTGTGAGTTACAAATATGAGCAACGGCACCGGTATCAAATACCCAGGAGTTACTACGAGTACTGGTAAGGTACACATCAATTACATGTATATCAAATATACCTTTGGTTTTGCCGGCCTTCTTATCCGCTAAGTATTTGGGGCAGTTCCGCTTCCAGTGACCCTTCCCCTTGCAATAAAAGCACTCAGTCTCAGGCTTGGGTCCATTCTTTGACTTCTTCCCGGTAACTGGCTTACCAGGCGCGGCAACCTCCTTGCCGTCCTTCTTGAAGTTCTTCTTACCCTTGCCCTTCTTGAACTTAGTGGTCTTATTGACCATCAACACTTGATGTTCTTTCTTGATTTCAGCCTCTGCTGACTTCAGCATCGAGAACACTTCAGGAATGGTCTTTTCCATCCCCTGCATGTTGTAGTTCATCACAAAGCTCTTGTAGCTTGGTGGGAGCGACTAGAGGATTCTGTCAATGAACGCCTCATCTGGGAGGTTAATGTTCAGCTGGGTCATACGGTTGTGCAACCCAGACATCTTCAGGATGTGCTCACTGACAGAACTGTTTTCCTCCATCTTACAACTATAGAACTTGTCGGAGACATCATATCTCTCGACCCGGGCATGAGCTTGAAAAACTAGTTTTAGCTCTTCGAACATCTCATATGCTCCTGGTGCTCAAAACGCTTTTGGAGCCCCGGTTCTAAGCTGTAAAGCATGCCGCACTGAATGAGGGAGTAATCATCAGCACGAGACTGGCAAGCATTCATAATGTCTTGGTTCTCTGGGACGGGAGCGTCACCTAGCGGTCCTTCTAGGACATATTGTTTCCTGGCAGCTATGAGGATGATCCTCAGGTTCCGGACCCAGTCCGTATAGTTGCTGCCATCATCTTTCAGCTTGGTTTTCTCTAGGAACGCGTTGAAGTTCATGTTGACATGAGCGTTGGCCATTTGATCTACAAGACATATTTGCAAAGGTTTTAGACTAAGTTCATGATAATTAAGTTCTAATCAAATTATGAGCTCCCACTCAGATTAGACATCCCTTTAGTCATCTAAGTGTTACACGATCCGAGTCGACTAGGCCGTGTCCGATCATCACGTGAGACGGACTAGTCATCGTCGGTGAACATTCTCATGTTGATCGTATCTTCCATACGACTCGTGTTCGACCTTTCGGTCTCCATGTTCCGAGGCCATGTCTGCACATGCTAGGCTCGTCAAGTTAACCCTAAGTGTTTTCGCTGTGTAAAACTGTCTTACACCCGTTGTATGTGAACGTAAGAATCCATCACACCCGATCATCACGTGGTGCTTAGAAGCAACGAACTGTAGCAACGGTGCACAGTTAGGGGAGAACACTTCTTGAAATTTTATAAGGGATCATCTTACTTACTACCGTCGTCCTAAGTAAACAAGATGCATAAACATAATAAACATCACATGCAATTATATAGTTGTGACATGATATGGCCAATATCATATAGCTCCATTGCTCTTCATCTTCGGGGCTCCATGATCATCTTGTCACCGGCTTGACACCATGATCTCCATCATCATGATCTCCATCATCATGATCTCCATCATCGTGTCTTCATGAAGTTGTCACGCCAACGACTACTTCTACTTCTATGACTAACGTTTAGCAATAAAGTAAAGTAGTTTACATGGCGTTATTCAATGACACGCAGGTCATACAAAAAATAAAGACAACTCCTATGGCTCCTGCCGGTTGTCATACTCATTGACATGCAAGTCGTGAATCCTATTACAAAGAACATGATCTCATACATCACAATTCATCATTCATCACAACTTCTGGCCATATCACATCACATGATCAATCGCTGCAAAAACAAGTTAGACGTCCTCTAATTGTTGTTGCATCTTTTACGTGGCTGCAATTGGGTTCTAGCAAGAACGTTTTCTTACCTACGAGACACCACAACGTGATTTTGTCAACTTCTATTTACCCTTCATAAGGGCCCTGTTCATCGATTCCGCTCCAACTAAAGTGGGAGAGACAGACAACCGCCAGCCACCTTATGCAACTAGTGCATGTCAGTCGGTGGAACCGGTCTCACGTAAGCGTACGTGTAAGGTTGGTCCGGGCCGCTTCATCCCACAATACCGTTGAGCAAGAAAAGACTAGTAGAGGCAAGTAAGATGACAAAATCCACGCCCACAACAAAATTGTGTTCTACTCGTGCAAAGAGAACTACGCATAGACCTAGCTCATGATGCCACTGTTGGGGAACGTTGCAGAAAATTAAAATTTTTCCTACGGTTTCACCAAGATCCATCTATGAGTTCATCTAAGCAACGAGTCAAGGGAGAGAGTTTGCATCTACATACCACTTGTAGATCGCGTGCGGAAGCTTGCAAGGTGATGATGTAGTCGTACTCGACGTGATTCGAATCACCGATGACCAAGTGCTGAACGGACAGCACCTCCGCGTTCAACACACGTACGGGACGGGAGACGTCTCCTCCTTCTTGATCCAGCAAGGGGAAAGGAGAGGTTGAGGAAGACAGCTCCACCGGTAGCACGACGGCGTGGTGGTGGTGGAGAGGCAGTACTCCGACAGGGCTTCGCCAAGCACACAACGGAGGAGGAGAGGTGTTGGGGAGGGGAGGGCTGCGCCTTGGAGGGTGGTGCGGCTGCCCTCCCCTCACCCCTCTATTTATAGGGGGAAGGGAGAAGGGGGCCGGCCCCCTAGAACCCATCTAGGGGGGGTGCGGCGGCCAAGGGGAGAGGGGGAGAGGGTGGCTTGCCCCCTAAGCCAAGGGGGCGCCCCCTCTAGGGCTCCCCCCTCAACCCTAGGCGCAAGGGCCCAAGGGAGGGGGTGCGGCCAGCCCACCAGGGGCTGGCTCCCTGCCCCACGCAGCCCATGTGGCCCCCCGGGAGGGGTGGCCCCTCCCGGTGGACCCCCGGAACCCTTTCGGTGGCCCCGGTACAATACCGGTATGACCCCGAAACTTCCCGGTGTCCGTTTGACAACTTCCCATATATAAATCTTTACCTCCGGACCCTTCCGGAGCTCCTCGTGACGTCCAGGATCCCATCCGGGACTCCGAACAACATTCGGTAGTCACATACTAGTCTTCCTAATAACCCTAGCATCACCGAACCTTAAGTGTGTAGACCCTACGGGTTCGGGAGACATGCAGACATGACCTAGACGCTCTTAGGTCAATAACCAACAGCGGGATCTGGATACCCATGATGGCTCCCACATGCACCTCGATGTTGTCATTGGATGAACCACGATGTCGAGGATTCGATCAAACCCTGTATGCAATTCCCTTTGTCAATCGGTACGTTACTTGCCCGAGACTCGATCGTCGGTATCCCAATACCTTGTTCAGTCTCGTTACCGGCAAGTCACTTTACTCGTACCATAATGCATGATCCCGTGTCCAACACCTTGGTCACATTGATCTCATTATGATGATGCATTACCGAGTGGGCCCAGAGATACCTCTCCGTCATACGGAGTGACAAATCCCAGTCTCGATCCGTGTCAACCCAACAGATACTTTCGGAGATACCTGTAATGCACCTTTATAGTCACCCAGTTACGTTGTGACGTTTGATACACCCAAGGCACTCTTACGGTATCCGGGAGTTACACGATCTCATGGTCGAAGGAAGAGATACTTGACATTGGCAAAGCTCTAGCAAAACGAACTACACGATCTTTTATGCTATGCTTAGGATTGGGTCTTGTCCATCACATCATTCTCCTAATGATGTGATCCCGTTATCAACGACATCCAATGTCCATAGTCAGGAAACCATGACTATCTGTTGATCACAACGAGCTAGTCAACTAGAGGCTCACCAGGGACATATTGTGGTCTAAGTATTCACACGTGTATTACGATTTCCGGATAATACAGTTATCGCATGAATAAAAGACATTTATCATGAACATTGAAATATAATAATACTTTTATTATTGCCTCTAGGGCATATTTCCAACAATCTGATCACATATATATAATGTACCTGATACTTTGGATCAGACCAGTGTTTAACAAGGCCCCTCCAGTCTTCATCCGATATATTTTCCACTGGAGATGTTTGGGAAAGTTCACTGTTAGCCTTGCCTTCAAAGTGAGTTTTCCTCAAGTTATACCGATACTGTCGCAGAGCAGACTTAAAAACATGGGTGCAAACTTGTCTGGTTGCATCATCTTGGCTATCCAACTTGAACCTCATCTGTTGAAAATTATGGGAGTCTCATTATCAGCAACCTAGAAAGTATGGGACAGAGCAAGACGATATTACTAGTTTCCATACATAACCATACTTACAAATAAATGGTCGAGGAAGGTGTTGAACTGGGTTTCGTCTTTTTCATTCCTGTACTGAATCCATGTTGGGAGGATACGTACATGACACCTAACGGCAACCGCTGCCTCTGATACTAACTTGGCTGACTCTGTAGCATCACGTGGCCTTTTTAAACCTAGCTCAAAACGGATCTTCATTCTTCCTCCTCTAGATTTAGTTAACCTATCGAGCACTATCCCTGATGTTTGTTTCCTCTTGCGCCTAGGTGCTAGTCCAACAACAAACATAGGAAGTGTTAGTGTACATCAAACTGTGAGACTACATATAAAGAAGCATGCAACTGTAACTTGACTCCAGCAACTACCTTCTTGCTGTTGAAGCTCACAAGGTTTGTCTGATATTGCCGACTCGTCTTGTGCCAAGAGTGCTTGGGAAGTAGTGTCAGGTGGCAAGGGAGCTTGGGAACGTGCTGCTAGCTCAGTTGACGCACGAGTATGTCATGCAGCTTGTAGTATTGTGGTAGGTGTTGCAAGAACTAGGGTTGTCTCTGCTTGTTTGGTGGAAGCTATTTGTTTCTATTTGGCTTTTTTGCAGTTCGTGTAGCATGGGATGTCGTGTTTGTAGAATTTTCCGTTGGACTTTCACCTTCTATTGCACCATCAGTACCAGCAGAATCTGTAGGATTCATCCGCTTCTCATTCCCTGCCATTCTCTGTTTCTTCCTCTTTCTCTATGCCATGTTAAGTCAAGCCGACAAGAAAAACGAATAAAATTTAGTTCTTCAGAACAAATTGATGCGTGATGCAGACAAATAAAACTTTGATGTTAGACAACCACATGATAGGAGGATGTAATATGTATGAAAAACAGGACAGAAGAGATAACCAGAACTATGATGTGTAAACTAAGAAGAAGACATTTCACCAAATTAGAAGCAATGCAATGGAAGGTACACACCATATGAAAGATGCTACAAATATCGCTCTGCCAAGTTAACAGTGTCTCAGCATAAATGGCATTTAAACAAATGTGAAGCAGTACAAGAAATAAATCATATGCAAGATGCAAACAACATCACACTACCATGTTAGAGGTCTCTCGTCATTAGTGCCATTGCATATTCACAGCATTGCATATTCACAGCTTACGATGTGTAAACTAAGGAGAAGGCATTTCAAAAAATTAGAAGCAATGAAAGCTAGACACCATATGAAAGATGCAAATAATATCACTCTACCAAGTTAAAATTGTCTCATCATAAGTGCCATTTCAACAAATTAGTAGTACAAGCTAGAAAAGAATGTGAGATGTAACCTATATCACACTCCGAAGTCAAACGTGTCTTATGATAAGTGATTGTTGCAGGTTACACAACAGTAGTAATTTGATGTAAGAACATGGTGTGATAGACAGATATTGTATGTTCTAGAAACAGGAACACGTGTCTTATTCAAGTATAATGTGTAAAGTAAGCAGATGGAATTGAACAAAACTAGAAGCAATACAAGCTAGACATCACACATAACATGCAACCACATATAATAGTGCCAAGTTAGAGGGAGCACCAGTGATGCTGCACTAGGGGAGACGTGCTCATCATAAACACAGCTTTGTTGAGTGTCTATGCATGTGTTGTCTTGGAAATCATCTTGGGGGTGTGGAGGAGTAGAAACTGTAGAGGCCCTCTGTTTGGAAGGAGCACCTTTATCCGCTGCCTTGCTAACTTCCTTCCGCTTTATTGATTTTGAATTGTCAAGTAAAACCGACAATAAAAGGCAATAAAATTCTCTCTTCAGAACTCATTCATGCATGATACTGACAATCACTACTTTGATGTAAGGCAAACACATGATACCAGGATGGAATATGTATGAAAAACAGGACGGCATGGCATGTTCACCACTGTTTGTGTAAACTAAGCAGAAACCATTCCAGCAAATAAGAAGCAATGCAAGCTAGACATCACATGAAAGATGCAACCAATATGACTGCCAAGTTAAAAGCGTCCCATCATAAATGGAATTTCAAAAAATTAGAAGCAGCGCATAAATCATGTGAAAGATGCAACTAATATCGCACTGCATATACTAAAGGTGTCTCATCATATTGATTGATGCCGGACACAAAAAAACAATAGTTTTATGTAAGGACATGCTTAATAGCCAGATGTACTATGTACTAAATACAGGAAGGCATGTCACATTAACAGGTATAATGTCACATTTACAGGAGTATAAGCTAAGCAGACTAGCACATGCAGTTTAACCAGATTGGACGAATTACAATCTAGACACCATATGCAACATGCAACCACATATCACGCTACCAAGTTAGAGCAAGCACCTGCAATGCTAGTGTAGGGGAAATGCTATAATCAACTACAGAGCTACGTTCACTATCTTCATCTAGCATTTCTGTTTCTTGAGAATCATGTCGGGAGGCTGACGCTGCATTCTTTAAATGAGGAGTAGTCCCCTTGCCTGCCTGCCTCGTCATAAGTGATTGATGAGGGATCCACAAGAACATTAGTTTGATGTAAGAACATGGTTAATACACAGATGTACTAGTATGTACCAAAAACAGAAAGGCATGTCATATTCAAAGGTATAATGTGTAAGCTAAGCAGATGCAATTTAACCAAATTGGAAGCAATACAAGCTAGACATCCGGCTGGAGTGGTGAACATGATCATCTAGGACCTGAGAGCCTAGTGGGAGGCAGGCTGCTTCGCCACCATCGCGGCTTTTTAGTTGGCTTCCAGGTGATGCCTGTCTTTGCTGGGCTTGTCACTGGCTCGGCCAGTGCCCTGACTAGCTATTTGTCTTCTGGTGCTCACGGGATGGTGGTTCATGTAAAAAATATCTTTCCTTATCTTAATAAAGACCGACTTCGGCCTTTCGTATACAAGCTAGACACCAACATGCAACCACATATGACACCGTGAAGTTAAAGCAAGCACCTGGGATGGTGGTTCATTGCGAGCGAGGTCATCAACTACAGAGCTACGTTTACCGTCTCCATCTGCTAACACTGCACCCTTTATAGCATTGTAACGTGTCTTGCCTACCCGTATACCAAGCTGGAGCGACTTCTCTCTTTTCTTTGCTGCTTCTCTTTCGGTAGGAGAGTCTGAAATACCCTTGCATAAAAACACAATAGTGAGAGTATGGGTGAAGTGTGTGCATAACTAGTGCACTGTAAAAGTAGCAGATAGCAGGTGGCTTAAAAATAAATGAAAGGAGACATATGATAGCTCTACAACATTGCATGGCAAACAAAATTAGATTCTACTCCGTATGATTTTGTAATATATGAGCACAGGAAATGCAGGTACTCCTCCAGCACACCACCACATGTGGTCATATCTAAGATAACAGTCGACTGAAAATAAATAGGTCAGTCGATTTTTTAATGAACCGTACGATCTATAAGGAACGGGCAGATGGCCTTCGTCTACCTCCCGCCAGTCACTGTTGACGATCTTTCACGAACCGCCAGCGACCACCGGCCTAGACCCGTGCCTCCGCTGCCCCGCCCTCCCATCGACCTCACACCACCGCCGTGCTTGGCAGTGCCCCCAAGCCATCCCTTTAATCCCGGCCGACCTCCAGATCGGGCGCAAGTAGCTCTAGGCCACAGACACCCCTAAGATAAACACCGAGGCGCTGCTTCCCCGGCGTAATAGTCGTACTAGCGCCTGTTACGCTGGGGAATGCTTCCGTTAATTGGGAATCAACTGGCTAGAAATTGAAATTCAGGGGGGCGACGGACCTCTAGATAAGGTGAAATAGTATATGAGGAGAAACCTTGTGCATCGCGAGTTACTAGGAACATCTAGTATCAAGAAGAAGAGGTCAACTAGTGTCTTCTGTGGGATGAATACCATGCAAGCAGAGACGTAAGATTTGCACGAATAAGGGAAGAGGAGTACCTTCTTCGGTTGCCGGTGTGGTCACCTCCACATGTCGCGCCGATCTTCTTGTTTTTACTGGGGAAACCGATGTTCTGGAGGGTGCATGCTTGGATGAACCCATGGCCAAATTGTTGACTGTGTTGCCGTGGTTGTATGTCGGCGGAGGGGAAGCAGATCCGAGGCGGCGAAGGATAGCGTAGCAGGAACAACTCTGGTATGGTGGAGGGTGGCGAAGTTGGAGCGGCAGGGGTGAGGCGCAGGACGGCATGGTTGAAATGGCTCGGGTATGGACGGCTCGGCCTCGGCTTCAACTACTAGCCGTGGAGCGCGTTGCGGTTAAGGTTGCGGTGGACGACGACGTCGAGGTATCGGCTCCGGCGTGATGGAGGAGGGCGGTGGTTGATGGGTGGGATGGGGTGGCGGACGGAGGACGCCGGGGTTTTGCGGCTGGTGGAGAGGTAGTTTTGGCGCCCACGGAGTACGAATGGGGAATCAGACGGGTGGGGGGAACCATGTTTCGGTCTGGGACGCGCGTGTTTTTGGCTTTTTTGAACAAAAGATGGGACGCGCTTGTTTGAAATTTGGGTAAAGTACAAACTTTGCCCCCCTCTTAAATATCGGACCTACTGCGGGTCGGGGGTAGGATGGTAATCCCAGGTGTCCCAAATAGTGGGCGGGAGCGATTTCAGCCGCACACATGTGTGCTTAGGCGGCCATTGTGTATGAATGTTTTTCGGAGGCGGTTGCGTGGCGTCTAGATGAAGCTACAAACCTACCCTGGTTTAGACCTTTGGACGTCGGGCCGGTAGGTTTCACAGGTCGGAGTTATTAGAAAAGTAATTTCCTTGTACTACCACACATTGGTCTCACGCGGTTTCGGGCGAGTAGAGGCTCTTTTGGCGCTTCGTTCGAAATTTTGAAACACAAGCATTCATGTTTAGACTACTCTTGAACTATGAGGATTGACCTAAATAGACAATGTTATATTTGACCATGTATGTTTGAAAACCTCATTAAATTATCCGCTTCCTTTTGAATTTTGACACTTGAAAATCCTATAACTACGATTATTTTGGAATGGAGGAGCTAAATTTGAATCTATTTTGTACACGACTACATATACTATTATGTACAAAATCAGAGCAAAGATTGGTACCCCATAGTTTAGGTATGGTTTACAAATGCCATGATATCAAATTCAAATAATTGAATGGACTTCATGTTGAATTCGATTTTTCAAACCACCTTAGGTTGAATTCAAATGTATACTAGTTCATAGGTAGCTATTTCTAAAAGTCCATTGTGTAACTTTCGTATGTATAATGTGCTTTACACACACAACATGAATTATACTCACGTTTATATTTGATTGCTAAAGCGATGCATTGTCTGGAGTTCAAAATACTAACTATGTGGATCAATTGTGTCGAATAATAACATAGACATGCTCAAATTCAATAGAATCTAGATGTCTGATGGATCAATGACCGCTCCTTACATGAATTGCAAATATCATATCCCATCCTAATATTTGGATACAATTTATATCTTTAATCAATGTGTAGAGCAGTCTTTTACGTGTAGTTTCACTCTCCATCGGTGGTCTCTCACACATGCTCACACACTCTCTCCCGACGTGTCTTTCTCGCACACATTCTCTAGATATAACCCTCCCTCCCTCTCGTAACCATTTACAACTGTTTTCACTAACCTTTATCACAAGCACTCTTCCTCTCGCAAACATACACACGCACAATCCTCATCGACCCTTTCTATATACATGGACCTTCCTACGTGTCTCATGTACGCACATTATCTTTACGCCTGTCTCTCACGCATTATCTCACACCTCTCTTCCTAATCGACGAGTATGATTCTAGCAGAGCATTCTGTAGGATGCCCCTTAAAGTTAGGTTGGATGAATAGTAATATCAGAGATAGAGGGGTTACCTTAGTCCGAGAACCTAGGGTTACAAATCCTAGCCGGCTTTGTCAATGGACACAAAGTCCTTCACAATTCTGCTATCTTTGTCTTGTACGACTAGTCATCCATGGGTCTTCCTAAATGTGTCATGGGCCGACCAATGTGGCGCAGGACGGAACCGAACAAAGGGCCTCACCTCGACCCACCGGACCTCACGCGGTGACACACCCTCTGCCCCCACGTCTCATTATCTTCTCACACCCACACATACCAACACAAACACCACACACAAAAAAAATTCTCCTGGTGCCTCTATTCCCTCCCCCTTGCATATACACACTCAAGGGAATGGAATCTCTTGTCGTGACGTCATATTCGTCTCTCCCTCTCTAGACCACCCTCATTTCTCGTGCTATCTCTCCCACCCCCCCACCCCGTCAGCCACTCTATCCATGCCTCTCTTGAATACGTAACACACACATACCTCTCTAGGCCCCGCCAAATGCATCAACTACACATTCACACATGTTACATCACGTACCCCATTGATCTAAAAATCCCTCTCTTCACGGTTATTTCACATACAACATTCCTTTTGAACAAAGGGTGGCCAAAAAATTATTTTAGAGTTTCTACATATATACAACATTACAAAGTTATATGGAGGAGTACGAACGCTAATTTGCATTGCATTGTGCCCACAATGATATTTATTCCGCACTGTGAATTTGTATATTTTTATACTATATACAAAGTTAGTCATAATAAAGAGAAACAAAGAGCATCTCTCTCTCCATCGCATACCCCCCCTTGTACGGCCCTTTCACGTATGCACACAAAACTATTGCCATGTCCTCTAAAAGTAAGCCCCCAGAAAATTCATGTGTGTTTCATCTTTCTCTCGCGATATATGCAATGATGATCATTGTATTTGAAGTGAAAGCACGATACATACATTGGACTTCATAATCCACTCATTACGGTCACCGTTTACGTTTAGTGGTTATTATACAGTCACGGGCTCACCGTACAACTTTGTATTTGCTCATGACATCACTAGTTGACCAGTTGAATGCTCCACGTGGCACCTAATCTAGTGTTGCATCACATTATCTCACTAACATCGTGCCCACCTGTCGACTTGTATCTACTCTACATCTACACTATTATAAAATACTTAAAATACACTCTTATAAAAAATAGAGTTGGTGATGATGGTGTGCCTGCCATCCTGCAATATAGGACGTCCGATTTATATCTGACGGATAGGAAAGAAACTATGGCAGTTTTGCAAAAAGGTACCCACAAACCTCTCCCCATTTGCAAATAAGGCCTTCCCTCGTTCATCCTTTTCTCTCACAAGATAAACAAGTCATACAAATGCATCTTGATGTTACGTGCAACGCACGGGGCATCTTGCTAGTAAGAATGAAAACAAACGACAAAAAAATATTTTGACGGTGGTGCGAAGTCATGACCGCGGGCACAACGGACAAGGTGGCCTTGTATTGGTATGCTGAGCCGTCTATTTTAACGCACAGGAGCTGGTGTGGTGATTATACACACACGCACGCATGCACACGAACTCCATCCATGCAACACTCACACAAACACATGCGCCCACGCACGCACGCAACACTCACACGTACACACGCAGCCACGCACGCACGCAACACTCACACGCACAGACGCACGCATGCATGCACACACCAGTACACCACACGACCAACACACACTCTCATGCTTAAGTGCTCAACCTACACGTGCATGCGCACACATCAGGCCCTGACAGACACATACACAACCAGGTGATTCCCGCGCACGGGTTGGAGCCTTGTTGTGCCTGCGTAAATTTGTGTTTATCTGACCTTTTCCCTATGCGAACTGACCTGCGTAAATTTGTGTTTATCTGACCTTTTCCGTAATCAGCTTATTCTGAAGTTCGGTGACCGTACTACGCTTTTCTCTCTGTAGGCCCTCCAAAACTACATCTCTACACGTTCTCGCCTGTTACATCTAACAACTATGCAATACAGCACTACTACTACACTCTAACACAATAAATCATATGTGTTTTTAGTTTTACTAGATATCATATTGTTACTTATAATTATTTAGTTTGCATACATTAAAATTGCATTTGAAATGTATGGCCAGTATCATCTACCGCGCGGGAAAAATCCCGCCCTTTCCTGTTTAATCGGGTTTGTATTGATGGATCATGCGAAACAGCAAAACTATAGTACTATACAGTACAAGTGATAGTTCACTGGGCCGTCGTGTCGTCTACTCCTCCATCGTAAGAGTGGAGCGCTCGCTTTCATTAATCTTCTAGTCCCTTTCGCCGACATGTGGGACATCAAGCTACCGGGTCCACGTGCCATACCGGAATACAGTGCAGAGCAGCCGGGGTGAAGCACCCCAGTCATGGCGCGGGCGTAGTAATGAGCAATGAGGCGTCAAATCACAAAGTTGCACCTTTCCCGCAGTTAAGTTGGAGGGACGAAGTAATAATGCTAAAAAAAGAAGTTGGAGGGCCGAAGCAACCATCATTTCACTCGTTGCTGAATCTGCTTCTCCCTCATCTTCTTCAACTTAACCACGTGTTGCTTCTGCCATTGTGCTGCCTCATGTGGGACGCGGATCAGCTTGGTCGCTTCTCCCTCATCTTCTTCAACTTAACCACGTGTTGCTTCTGTCGTTGTTCTGCCTCATGTGGGACGCGGATCAGCTTCGTAAAGCACTGACACGTGGGACCGCATGTTAGCAAACCGCCAGGACAACGTCCTTCGAAAATAAGAAACCTCCCCCGCCATCCGCGCGGCAAAATCACCTCCTTTTTACTAATCTTTGATTCTATAATTTTTTAGATCAATATAATTGAGATTTGTATAGATAGCACACAGGAGCAAAACCAAGTGGTACGGTTAAGGGCATCCACAATGTGTAGACAAATGTGAAAATAGCTTTTGGCATCGTGGGAACCATTGTGGATGGCGTTGCCAAAGCCAAAAAGATGGAACCGAAGCTCCCTGATTGATTGATTGAAGGAATAGAAAAATGCAACGTCTCTCCTCTTTCTCCCATGCTTGGACGCATGTAGGAGTAGTACAGTATAGAGCACAGAGTCTACTCCCCTGTCCCTTCTATCACAAATCACAAAGCAGTGAGGCGTCAAATCACAAAGCACGGACGAAGCAACTATCATTTCACTCTTCGCTGACTCCGCTTCTCCATCGTCTTCTTTGAGAAACCATCTCACCGCACTAGTACTCCTAGTAGTAGTACTAGTAAAGGACTTCCTGGATGCAAATAAGGCGGTTGTCTCGACTTGTAGGCGGCACTTGCGAACGACTTACCGTGGTCTCCCTCAATGGTGTTCTCCGTCGAACGCACTTCGCCAAACCACAAAAAAAAAGTCGTCGACGTCACCGCAATGGGCAAGGAATTCAAATATAGTTACTACCTCCATTTTTTTATACACAAGGCTAGTAATATCAAAATTACAATTTGCAAAGGGCCACTAACACTAATCGAGGCAAAATTGATGGGGTTAGCAACCAAGGACATTAATATCCCCTGCATGCATGCGGAAGTGAGAAGGTTCGTTTGCATGGCGCTACATTAATCAAGCGATGAGGAGTGAGATGGTTAGCTCTTTGGTCTTTCGAGAAAAAATGCATTAATTGACACGTGAAACGAGGATTTGTATCGAAGGAAAACCCCGCCTTTATTTTTTAACACTAGTACTCCTAGTACGTACTACCTCTGTCCCGGTTTATAGGTCCCTTTTATAGTTTGTGCCAAATTTTGACTAAAGATTTAACTAACAAAATGTTAATGCATGTCAAGAAAAATTATCTCATTGGATTCGTATTTCAACATAGTTTTGAAAGATATGATGTTTGGTGACATGCGTGAACATTTTCTTAGTTTAATCTATGGTCAAAATTTGGCACGAAATACAATGGGGAACAATAAACCCGGACAGAGGTAGTACGTACTTATCCTGTTTGGGTCTAGGCCTTGCATTGCCAAACTTCGCCACACATTTTTGCCAAGCTTGCCTAAAGTTTTCAAAATGAGGAGGTACACTTGCGCACGGCTGTCGCGGTCGCACCGCACCCTCACACAGTCGCTCCTGCACGCCGCGGTCGCACCGCACCCTCACACTTCGCTCCTGCACGCCGCAAATCCAACCAAGGGAACGCACCCTCACTGACACGTGCTGTCGCATGTGAACAAACCAAACTCAGCCATCCTATCACTGACACATAATTTTTGTTCATAGAGTATGTTTATCCAACCGGAGTATCCGTACGGCCCGTGCGGTGGTCTGTTGGGGAAGAAGAAGAGGTGAGGAAGAAGGAAAGAAGGGTTAGGAGACATAGGATATTCATCCAACCGCCTGAAATGGTAGACTCAGGCGACTTGCATAACAAATAGTATGTTTTTACACAGCAAAAGATCCATAATAATAAAAACAACAACATAAAGAAAAACTATCACTGCTCGCGGAAAGAGACGGACTCATCGTCTTTGGCTGCCGGTGCGAACCAGCCGTCGTTGCCGACGTGTGTCTCCGCACCGTGGTTGTCCTCGGCCTCCAGCTACTCGTTCAAGCGGAGCGTGCGGGCGCTCTGCACGGACGAGAGCACAGCCCGGTTCAAGTCGAGGACGTCCGGTTCCGCCTGCAGGAGGGCCTCGATGGCAGCGGCATCCGCGCGCTCTGTGTTGAGTCGAGCCCCCGCCGCCCGGTTCAAGTCCAGGACTTCCGGTTCCGCCTGCAGGAGGGCGTCGATGAGAGCGGCATCCGCGCGCTCCGCGTCGAGTCGAGCCTCTGCCGCCCGGTTCAAGTCCAGGACTTCTGGTTCCGCCTGCAGGAGGGCATCGACGAGAGTGGCATCCGTGCCCTCTGCGTCGAGTCGAGCCTCTGCCGCCCGGTTCATGTCCAGGACGTCCGATTCCGCCTGCAGGAGGGCCTCGATGGCAGTGGCATCCGCGCGCTCCGCCTCAAGTTGAGCCTCTGCCGCCCGGTTCACATCCACGACATCCGGTTCCGCCTACAGGACAGCTTGATGGAAGCGGCATGCGCACGCTCCGCGTCGAGTTGAGCCTCTGCCTCCCGGTCCTCCTTTAGTATCGCCATGTTGAACCGCTGGTCCGCCTGCACCATGGGGGACTCGGACGCCGGCACAAAGTCGACGTCCATCGTCTCATACCCATCGGGGGCCTTCTACGCCGCGACCTCCGCAGTGAACATTAGATCGGCTTCCTCCTCCTTGTAGCTTGGCTCCAGAGAACTCGGGGATTGGCCCGCCGCAAAGCGAGTTTGGGAACGGAAGTCTGTGGCACCGACCGCCGCCGTGATTTCTGCGCGGTGCTCCGTCGTCAGCATCTTGTAGTAAGTGATCTTGCGGCGCACCATGGCTTTCCGGCGAACTAGGGGACGCTTGATGCGGGCTAGGGGATCGAAAGGTGGGGGAATGGGCTGGAGATTTGGTGTGGTTTTAGGTAGTTGCTGGCGTAGGACGAGCAGCGAAGGTTCTGGTGTGAATAGTGGTTCCGGTGACGACCGGTCAATCGGTTTTGACTATACATCGCTCTTGTCGCATTCGTGTTGCAGCCCGGCATGCTGGACCCTCCACGTCGCTCACCGAATGGAACGGGCTTCTTCTTGCATTTTCGCTCGCTTATGGGACCGCAGTTGAGAGCAAACCGACGTCCCTCCCCCTCCCCCGCCCGCGTCATTTATTATACCACTACTCCCTCCATTTTATGCGAAGTAAATAAAAACAGAGGGAGTATACTACGGATGAGGATCCCCTGACGTGGCCGAACCCATTGAGTAACTGACATGCGGGGCCTAGCAAGCATGGGGTCCGCCAGTAAGTGACCGAAAGGGAGGGTAAGGCAGGGATACCTACGTCCGAGGATCCACTTCCACTATACTACTTTGACCAAATGTTAGAGTAATAATATATGACATGCAACTTACACAAATGTTAGAGTAATAATATATGACATGGAACTTACACAAAGCATACAGGGTCTAATGCGTTTTTCGAGGCTAACTTTGACCAAATGTTAGAGTATATAATATATGACATGCAACTTACACAAAGAATATGGTCAATTTCGTATGTGAAAGGAGTTTCCAATGATATAATTTTCACATTATACATCTCATGTACTCCCTCCGTCTAGGTGTGTAAGTCATCTTACGAAAACCAACTAATCCCAAAACACGTAGGCGTGGTGCATTAACTTCTACCTCGTTCCTTGTTTATCTTGACATATGAACCAATAAGAGATGAGGGTGTGCATGCTTTTAATGACCTGAGACTATCAAACATGACATGCAGTGGTTAGTTCATTGCATGCAATACTATTAATTAGCAAATAAACATTAATGTCTCTCGTTTTCCCCTCCTCCTTGGTAACGGTGCACAGCCTAAGCTGACTTACTCACCTATGTGAAAGGAGTACTATTAATCTTGTCAATAGTCAAATTGGAAACCATCTCGAGTGAAAATCTAGGAGTACGTACGAATCTAACAATATTGATTGGGCGTTGTTGAATGTTGATACCTTTTTATCATAGTAGAGATACTTTGACTACACATAAAACTTATATGTAAGGTAGAACAGATAGGAGGGAGTATATTGTACGTTCAAAAAACGAAACGAACATTGAATACCATTTATATATGATTTGCGGATGCTAAGATCACCGGTTCAAAATTTTGAATCCGCCTTAGGTATCACGTGCCCCCACTCGTTCCCTCTTGATTTCATCTTGGGGTCCGGAATTGAAAGAGGACTAGGGTGGGTACATGCGAATGATACTCGGTGGAATGTTCAAATGAGGCATGCGGGAGGATGGACTCGACTGGATAGCGACATGATCGATGGAGAAGAGGGTTGGAGAGGAATGAGAAATAAGCAAACGCCACATGATTACACTTGAACGGCTCAAATAAACAATAAGTTGTCTCGCTTGGCCTACATAGTGAAAGGCCTAATGTGCAACGCGGAGCACTCACGCTCAAATATGGCCATGAAAATAGGGAAACCGACATGTGTGGCACACCCGTCGGGACGACGTAGCGCAGACTAGTCCAATGGAGGAGCTGGCCCACGACCTCCTTGCCACCGACAACCGTTCATGTGGGTCTTTGGGGCCAACAAGGGGGCGCAGCTCCAGCACCGCCTCTGGACACGGCAACCGCGGTGAGCGACATGCTCATATCGTCGATAGACACGGTCGGTTTCAGTGTGCCGAGGGTGGTGTTTGTGTTGTGGCACGACCAACGATATGTTTGGTTTGTGCCCAAGGTTGCCCCATCAAAGCATTGGGTAGCCAAAATTTTGGTTGAGGTATTGCTTGCCCATGATTTGGCCGAGATTGGCAAGAAAAATGAACTAGAGTTGGCTAGAGTTCATTGGCATGCCAAAGAAATGGCAACCATCCAAACAAAGACCAATCTTTGGGTCATGACCAAAATTTTGGTAAGGTGCACTTTGGCCACAATCCAAACACAGCCCAACACCCAGCTCATGATGCACGGGGCGCCGCGACACGTCCGTGGAGTGGTGTAGCGCGGCCAACTGCATCCTCTGGACCTGAGACCATGCCGGGTCGTCTAGCTTTTTCAATGACATGCGGGGATCGCATTTGAGCAAAGGGCATCTCCAACGTTGCCACGACCGCAGCTGACTACCCTGGCACACCAAAGCCCTCGTCCCTTGCGACGTCGCGCGGTGCGTTCCCAGCCGGCGCTAGCTGCCCGCATTCATGTCGTCCGTTCGTATGTCGTCGTTAAGAGGCTCGGTGCCCGAGGAACCAACTCCGGCGACTTAATGACGCACCCGGACGCTTAGCCTCACCGAAATGCGCTACTTAAAGCGGCAACGCCCAGCTAACCTCCACACCATAGTGCATCGTCCTCCTACCTGACACCACATCCGCCATGACCGCAAGTGCGAACGCTCTGCAGGAGAGCTTGTCTTCGGGGATGAAGCTCGAGGTCGGCGCCCTCGCTCAAGTCGCCTCTCGCGACGCAATACCAGCGTAGCTGGACGCGGACTCGACCGCACAAGCGGTGGCCAAGCTGGCGGCCGACAACGTGAGCACTGTCAGCCACGCGTCCTACTCGCCGCCGTCCAATGTCCGGCACCGCCGAGGTCGGGGACTCCTCCGAGGATGAGTAGGGCATGGGAGGTGGCAGGGCATGGTGTGCCAACTGGCCGGTCCGTATCCCGTGTTCTACTCTTCCTCGTCGGAGACCGCACCATCACTTCACGGGTCTTGAACCCCTCCCTCGTACACAGAGATCACAGATGGAGGACGTCGGTCGCTGTCGTAGAATAGGTTTAGGGTCGGGTTTCTTTTATTTTTCTGTCTTATAAAAGTTTGAAATGTAATGAAAACCTGCCGTGTTTGCATTAATCTCGGCCGGTGTATATGAACTTTCACAATAATATACATATTTTAGGAGTACTAGTGCACGGAAGATCAAGATCTTGTGGGAGAAAAGGATGAACGAGGGAAAGCCTTATCTGCAAATGTGGAGAGGAGTGCGGGTAAATTGTCATAGTTTCCTTCCTATCCGTTAGATATAGATCGGACGGCCTATATTGCAGGATGACAGGCACACCATCATCACCAACTCTGCTTTTTATTGAACCGACACAAATCTAAAAAAAACCACTAAGCCAACCTCCCAGCATATCGCGTGGGAAAAGACCCGGCCGCGTCGTTTTAGTCGGGATTACCAGATTACTAGTAGTAGTATCAATGGATCGCGTGAAGCAACATTTTTTTGGAGGGGGCGAAGCACCTAGTTTAAAAGGAAAAAAGGCGGTACACTCACAGCACTCCTGTCGCGGTCGCATTGCACCCCACACACGTTCGGTCCTGCACACGGCTCACGCAAATGGAACGCGCTTCGGCTTGCCTCTTCACTGACACGTGGGACTGCACTTGGAGAAACCGACCATGCGCCAAACTCCCCCCGCCTACCGCGAGAAAATCCTCCCTCCCCACACACACACACACAAAAATTCCCCCCAAATTCGATTCAACCGCCCT
>NC_041389.1:689953860-689974514 GCF_002162155.2 Triticum dicoccoides | reverse complement strand
CCATTCGCTCCGCCAGCCCTCCCCGCTGAGCCGATACGTCGGCGCCCCGGTTCGTCCAGGGGACGCACGGCGATCCTCTCGCTCCCGCAGTACGCTCTCATAGACTGCCGTCTCTAGCCGCGCCGCCACCTCTAGCTACGTTCTTGTGGAGGCGCACGACGGTCAGCGCCACCACCACTGGCGACGTTCGTGTGGAGACGCACGACGGTCATCTTCTCCCACGTTACGCGCATTCTAGACTGAGGCCCCGTTCATGTCGGTGTAGTGCTGAATGTTAGCTGATAGACGCTGTTAATCTCACTGTTTGCCGAAGTAGTTTACTGTCAATATGCTCTGCTTAAGAAGCTTCCTTGCCCTGTTTTGCACTCAATCTGCTTAGCTGAGATGGCATGCCAAGGCTGATTAGCTGCTAAAATATCCTGCCATATATTTATTGTGACGTAGATTGCCATGGTCTAGTAGCCAATCTGTTAGGTGAAATAGCTCTACACCGTTTTATACTCGATCTTTGTTGCTGCGATGGCCTTCGATAGTTCGATGGCTGTGTGCTGTGGCTCATTGACTACTGAAACAGCCTGCCATAATTTTGCACTCAAATCTGTTTGTTGAATTAGCTTTACATATATTTCGCTACTTAGATCTGCTCGTCCAAATATCTTGCCATAGCTTTAGACATTGACCTAGGTATTTTTTTCTGGACTTCATAAAAAAGCATATATGTTTTTCCTGTGATATCTAGTAGAAGAACTAATTTGTATGTCTAACAGATGGACATGACTTGGATAACTTCTGCTCGAAGATTCTCCGTTGCATATGTCAAGGGGGTTGAAAACTTCATGAACTTTATCAGAGCTGAGTACGGTGGTCCGAAATCAGATGTGCTCTGCCCGTGTAGTAGTTGTATGAATTCAGTTACAAGACCCCAGTTAACTGTGCAAAATCATCTACACTTGTATGGGATGTCGGTCACATATACTAGGTGGGTTCATCATGGTGAAGCTGTGAACGTCAGTGTTATTGACTACGTGGAAGCAGCAGATCACCATCTTGATCTGCCTGATGCTCAGGTGGAAGAGGAGGAGGAGGTGGTGGTGGCAGAGCCAGTGAGTTTGACCAACATTGAAACAATGCTACGAAATGCTCGTGCATTCCGTGAACTTTCACCTGCAGAAGAAAAACGGTGGGCCCGCATGTTGCAATGATGCAACATTATTGTCAACCCAGGAAATAAGCTGTCAGTATTCTCAGCTATGTTCACCTTTCTTCAGGTGAAGACATCTGAGCGGATGACCAACAAATCATTCGATGCGATGTTGGCTGCTTTCCGCAAATCTTTCCCAGATGCGTCTGAGCTGCCACACACCTACAGTAAAATGAAGAATTTCCTTCGTGCAGTTGGAATTGGATATGATATGATCCATGTTTGTAAGAATAATTGTGTTCTGTTCCGGAAGGATTATGCCAACTTAAGTGAATGCCCGAAATGCAAATCATCAAGATGGAAAGATGGCCATGCTATGAAGAGGGTTCCTCATAATGTTCTAAGACATTTTCCAATTACACCAAGATTGCAGAGGTTGTTTCATGATGCTGAAACAAGAGAGGATGTGCTGTGGCATTCTAGGAACCAGGAGTACAGAGATCAGAATGTAATGAGCCATCCATCTCATGGTAGTGAGTGGAAAAGCTTCAATGATAAACACAAAGAGTTTGCTGCTGACCCGAGAAACATTAGACTTGGCTTAGCTTCAGATGGATTTAACCCATTTGTCCACTAGAGCGCCACATATAGCATGTGGCCAGTGCTTGTTATCCCTTACAACATGCCTCCAAATGTCTGCACCAAAGAATCAAACTACATGATGGCCTTGCTCATCCCAGGTCCAAAAAGTCCTGGAAAGGATTTTGATTTGTTCATGGAGCCTCTTGTGGAGGAACTTCAACAGCTATGGAAGGGTGTTCTCACTCGAGACCTATATAGCAGCCCACCAGCTGATTTCTTTCTGCGTGATGTTGTAATTTGGTGCATCCATGATTATCCAGCTTTGCGCACTATGTCAGGGCAAACGACACATGGTTACAATGCATGTGTTCGCTGTGACAGGAATCCTCTATCATACACAATACTTAGTAAGATCTTTTACATTGGACACCGTCGTTTCCTTGCCAAGGACAAGCCGCATCCTAGAAAATACCGAAGACATGTGTTCAATGCAAAGCATGAAAACCGTGATGCGGCAAAGAGGCTCACCGCCGATGAGTTGCAAGTGGAATTAGAGAAGGTCAGGCATATTACACCAGGAAACCATCCTGGTAATGGTAGCGGGAAAAGGAAGTGTGGCACGGTAGAAGAGAGATTATTGTTTACCCGCAGGTCCACTTTGTGGGACTTGGAGTATTGGAAAGATTTGGATCTGCGGCATAATCTTGATGTGATGCACATCGAGAAAAATATATGTGACAGCATTATCGGCACACTTCTTAATATTGAAGGCAAGACGAAAGATACCTTAAAATCTAGGGTTGATTTGACACACCTGGGTACCAGAAAGGATTTGCAGGTGCAAGATGAAGGTAAACCACGGGATATGGCACCAGCTGTGTACGTCTTGGACAAGGTAAAAAGAAAAGAATTCTGCGAGGTCCTGTCACGTGTGAGATTCCCACATGGATTTGCTTCCAACCCTCAAAGGAGAGTCGGTGCAGATGGAAACAAGGTACAAGGGTTGAAAACTCATGACTGCCATGCCCTACTTCAAAGGGTTTTATCCTTAGAGGATTGGGCCGTCCTGACTTATACAGAGCAGTTGTAGAGTTGGGACAATTCTTCAGGGAACTCTGCAGTAGAAATATCAGGATAGATGCTTTGGAGTGTCTTAGAGACAAGATACCAACTATCCTATGCGACCTTGAGAAGATATATCCTCCAGCCTTCTTTGATGTGATGGTGCATTTGGCTGTTCATCTACCTGATGAGGCACTACTTCGAGGTCCAGTACAGTATGGCTGGATGTACCCTATTGAAAGGCGGCTAGGCACTTTAGAGGGCTATGTTAGGAACAGAGCTAGACCCGAGGGTTCCATTGCAGAGGCCTACATTGCTACAGAAGCGTTGACATTCTTCTCAAAATACATTGAAATAGCTAATCAGCTTAGCAAAGAGGTGGGTGAAGACAATCCCGGGGTCAATGTTTTCGATTATTCTGTTCGAGTTACAGGGAAGAGTCGACAAGAGGAAAAACCTAAAGATTTGGACAAAATGGTTTGGTATATGTTGAATAACTGTCCTGAGATACTACCTTATATCAAGTAAGTGCAGTACTGCACCTTATACATCGTAATCTACTAAACTTGCAGCACATTATTATATATTTAGATGTTTGACGCGATCACTATGTTGTGCAGCATGTACAAAGAGGAGTTACTATCGCAAAATCCAAGAAACATTGACAAACTGGTTATGGCAGGATTTGCGAAATGGTTCAAGAATCATGTAAGCTTTTGAAGTGCATTGTTAGTTTTTTTAATATATTGAGTACATAAGATGATCAGCTTGTCTATTTTCTAACCATAGGTTAAGAAGATGCGGGAGGATGGGCAGGCAGTTGATGATGCCCTTTACTCACTAGCAATGGGTCCTGATACTCGGGTAAGACATTATGAATCTTGCATTGTTGGAGATGTGCGCTACAACACCCTTGCACGAGACGAAGGCAGGAAGACACAAAACAGTGCCATCATGAGCACAAATACGTATGACAAAGAGACAACTGAAATGTATGCTAACATAACAGACATTGTTCAGTTGCAGTATATCTCCAGTTTCGAGGATCATTGGTGTGTGGTTCTGTTGTGCTGTCGTTGGTATAACCTATTTTCCAGGATCGCAAAACCCAGAGCTGATGATTATTTCAAATCCATCAATGTCAAGGTGGCGTACCAGACCAACGAGCCTTTTATTTTGGCAAATCAAGCAACATAGATATTTTTCTTGGAAGACACATTTGCACGTAGCGATGACTGGAGAATACTGCAAAGGTTTAAGCAGAGGAATTCGTTTAATGAAGTTGCATAACAAGATGATGCTTACACTGCTCCTGATGTACAAGATAACACAGATGTTCCTAATATCTTTGAGAACCATCACGTCAATGATGCCGGTGAAAAGATTGCCTATCGTGCTGTGGACATACAAGAGTTGATCAAGAAGAAGCCAACATTTGAGGACGTTGAGGACGAAGAAGAAGATGACACCGTGGGGAATTACGATTCAGACTAATACACATGGCGAAGATGTTGCCGCTGCTGCAGTGGATGATGATTAGATTGCTTTTGTCGTATTTGCCTGTCAGAAGGCGTTTTTTATCTATTATGTGAAATTGTGTTTGCTATGACAACTGAAACCTGATGAACATGTTGTTTAGTATTTTGCTGTGAGAACATCACTTGTTATGTATGCTGATTTGTGTTTGGTGATTGTATGACAACTAAAACATGATGACATTGTTGTTTAGTTGTACTCATATTTGGCTGTGAAACTTGAATTGGTGACATAGTTTGCTGTTGGACTGCAATTTGCTCGACGTCTTCGAATGAGAACAAAGCTGACCCGACAGGGCCTCTGCTATCTATTTATTTATATGAGCAAAAGGGGATACCCCCTTATTTCCGTTAATAGAAATCATTATATGTTCACAACACTATGCCCAGCCTGCTACACAGGTTTCATTCATTACTAGTTTCAGCAAAGTGCTCATGTCGTAGCCACTGAATACATCATGAGTGCTACATACACTGCAAATAAAGAGACAATCATCCTATAGAGCACATCGATTTTTCCCATTATCTTCACAAGCTCTTTCATCTCCTCATTGTTGTCAAGGCCGTTCAGCAGCTGTTGCTTGGCCATGATTAGAGGAACTGCGTCTTTAACCTTCTGCTTTGCATCTTCCTCTTTTGTCGTTCCTTCAGTTACTTGTCCAACACCCCAACCTACTGGTACTGGGATTCCTCGCCTAACCAAATAATCAGCGTAGTTGCATTCCCCCACATCAGCAACTTCCAAGAAATACAAATCACACGAATCTTCCCTTTTCTGCACGAATCAAATTGGAAGATCATCAACCAAACTATTAAAAAATCAGCAACTGAAAGCAGCAGAACAACACTTAAACATATTATTACCCCATGATTTGGGCATTTGTAGAAGACTCGGCCAGGGTTGCGGATTGTGGTTGAGACGCGACGGATGACTCTGCATGATTTGCAGCAGTGGCACCACACCAACGGCAGCGGGTTGCGATGAGCAATCGGCTGCGGTGCGCGTGTCGGCGGGGGTGTGATGAGACCCACAGGCGATGGTACGGGTGGCGACTTGGCGCATATCTGGTTGTTGCCTGCTGAAGAGGAGGTGGACGAGCAGCCAGCGGACATGGTTGCTGCGGCCAGAGCTTCTGATGCTAGGCAGAGTAAGTAGAGAAGAGGAGAAGCGAACATTGGATATGTCAGTTTCATTACTTGCAGAGTAGCACATAGCACCATATATAGTCATAGTCTAGGTTTGGATTCGAACCAGCTACTGGAGCACGTCTTTCTTTTTTCTAAGACTCGGCAACGCCTCTTTACTAGTACACTAGCTTGTTCTGTACGCCTTCCCAAGTCTTTGATTTTCTTTCCCTTTTGCGAGGAAGGAAGGAGGACAAAATTGAGAGTTCCTCGGACTCGAACCCAAGACCTCTCGGTTGAAAACCAAGGGTGCTAGTCACTTATGTGGCGAACGTTCCCTGTGAGGAGGACGGCAGACGAACGCATTTTCCTCGCAGTTTTCTTCCTATATATAAAAAATTATGCTACTTGGTGTCCGCTTAGTCAAAAAATGATTGTGCCAACCTTGACCGTTCGATTGACATTCAACGTCTGTCGCGTTTCTTCAGTCTCTTCTTCCTCGAGCCGCCAAAGCCAAACCAGCGCCGGCGGGACCGCCTGCTCCCGCCTCCCACGGCTGGCTGTGATCTTCCCCGGCTCCTGTTCGTTCCCGTTCGAGGCCTCACCATCGTCCTCCGCACTCGCCGAGGCACCGCCCTCCAGTGTTGTCAACATGGTCAACGACCGAGAGGAATAAGGAGATGATTGTACATGGTGAGGATGAAAGTAGGGACCCAGCAGCGTGCGCAGTAATTTTGTTTTTTCAGGACGGAGAAAGGTATCAACTGGGTTGTGTGGGACCCATGGCCCATCTAGCCCAGGCTTTTATTTCATATGTTTAGCACATGACCAGCGCAGTTTGTTTTTTTCCTTTCTGAAAAATGGCTAGCCAGCTATTTTGTTTTTTGCAGAATAACCAACATAGGCCTACTTGCTTTTCTACGCCCTGCTGGGCCGGAAATCTTTCAAGAAGAGGAGGGATGCATTTTGCCCAGAAAATGGACTATAAGTAATAAGAAATGGGCTATAAGTAATAATAAATGGGCTATAAGTAATAATAAATGGGCTATAAGTAATAATAAATGGGCTGTAAAATGAAAAAAATACAGCAAACAGGCAATTAGTTCCCAAATACTGTTTTCTTTCGGATTTTGATATTTTAAATTTCATTGTTTTTGTGCGGGTAAAATTTCATTGAATTTAAATTAAGGTATATTTAGATTCAAAATTAATTTGAATCCGGCTAGAAATTTCGGGTTGTATGCTGTTTGGGACAGATTTGGAGGCTGACTTGTGGGTCTACTAGGTTGACATGTACTTTGGCTTTGTCAACTTAGTCCACAAACGATTCTAGCAGCAGTGACCGTTGGATGTTAATCCAACGGCCGTGCTGCTTCTTCAATATCTGATCTTCTTGCTCCAGCCGCCCAAACCAGCTCCGGTGGGACTGCCTGCTCCCGCCTCCCGTGGTCGGCTGTGGTGCCGCACAGGCCGCACCGCCCCACCCTACTTCATTGTTGGCCAGGTGAGGGAGTCCTGGACTAGGGGGTGTCCGGATAGCCGAACTATCATCATCGGTCGGACTCCAAGACTATGAAGATACAAGATTGAAGACTTCGTCCCGTGTCCGGATGGGACTTTCCTTGGCGTGGAAGGCAAGCTTGGCAATACGGATATGTAGATTTCCTACCATTGTAACCGACTCTGTGTAACCCTAGCCCTCTCCGGTGTCTATATAAACCGGATGGCTTTAGTCCGTAGGACAAACAACAATCATACCATAGGCTAGCTTCTAGGGTTTAGCCTCCTTGATCTCGTGGTAGATCTACTCTTGTAATACCCACATCATCAATATCAATCAAGCAGGACGTAGGGTTTTACTTCCATCAAGAGGGCCTGAACCTGGGTAAAACATCGTGTCCCTTGTCTCCTGTTACCATCCGCCTAGACGCACAGTTCAGGACCCCCTACCCGAGATCCGCCGGTTTTGACACCGACATTGGTGCTTTCATTGAGAGTTCCTCTGTGTCGTCGCCGATAGGCTCGATGGCTTCTTTGATCATCAACAACGACGCAGTCCAGGGTGAGACCTTCCTCCCCGGATAGATCTTCATATTCGGCGGCTTTGCACTGTGGGCCAATTCGCTTGGCCATCTAGAGCAGATCGAAAGCTACGCCCCTGGCCGTCAGGTCAGATTTGGAAGTTTGAACTTCACGGCTGACATCCGCGGGGACTTGATCTTTGATGGATTCGAGCCGCAGCCGAGCGTGCCGCACTGTCACGACGGGCATGACTTAGCTCTGCAGCCGGATAGTAACCTGGAGGCTGCACACGAGTCCGCTCCGATCTTCAATTCGGAGCCGGCTGCGCAGATCGAGGACGGGTGGCTAGACACCGCCTCGGGGGCTGCAACCTCTATGGCGATAGAGCCAAACACTGACCTTGTCCCTCATGAAGCTCGTGACTCCGAGGTGCCGGACTCCTCGCCGGACTCCAAACCTCCCGCGCCCCCTCCAATCGAATCCGATTGGGCGCCGGTCATGGAGTTCACCGCTGCGGACATCTTTCAACACTCACCTTTTGGTGACATCTTAAGTTCGCTAAAATATCTTCGTTATCAGGAGAGCCCTGGCCGGACTGCGGTCAGGACGGTTGGGATGCGGATGACGAAGAAATTCAAAGCCCACCCACCACCCACTTAGTAGCCACTGTCGACGATCTAGCCGACATGCTAGACTTCGACTCCGAAGACATTGACGGTATGGACGACGATGCCGGAGACGACCAAGAACCAGCGCCTACTGGGCACTGGAAAGCCACCTCATCATATGACATATACATGGTGGATATCCCAAAGGATGGGAATGGCGAAGGAACAACGGAGGATGGCCCCTCCAAGAAACAGCCCAAGCGCCGGCGTCAGCGGCGCCGCTCTAAATCCCGCCACAGCAAGAATGGAGATTCCGGCACCGGAGATATATAACACCCCAGACAGTGCCGAAGACAACCCCCTCCAGCAAGATTCAGCACAGGAGGATGGAGATGCCAGCCCTCATGAGAAAGCAGCAGACGAAGAAGTAGAGGATTACATGCCTCCCTCCAGAGACGAGGCAAGCCTCGACGACAACGAATTCGTCGTGCCTGAGGATCCCGTCGAACAAGAGTGTTTTAAACACAGGCTTATGGCCACGGCAAACAGCCTCAAGAAAAAGCAGCAGCATCTTAGAGCTGATCAAGATCTGCTAGCCGACAGATGGACTGAAGTCCTTGCGGCCGAAAAGCATGAGCTCGACCGCCCCTCCAAAAGCTACCCTAAACGCAAGCTGCTCCCCCGATTAGAGGAGGAGGCATATGAACCTGCATCACCAGCAGACAATACGGCTGACCGACCACCCCGTGGCCGCGACAGAGAGGCCTCTAGGCCCTCCACCAGAACCGTACCCCGGCATCGCTCGAAAGGCACAAGGCCACAGGGGAATGCTCCGGACTTGCGAGATATATTGGAGGATAAGGTAAGACAATCAAGATCGATCTATGGATCACGTGGGCGCCCCATGATACGTGACGACAACCGACGCGCCGGACACAGTAAGTTTGGCCGGGCCGAACAAAATATACAAAGCTCTTTTGAACTCTGTCGTGATATCGCCCAGTACAGAGGTGCCGCACACCCACTATGCTTCACAGATGAAGTAATGGATCATCAAATCCCCGAAGGGTTTAAACCCGTGAACATTGAATCTTATGATGGCACAACAGATCCCGCGGTTTGGATCGAGGACTATCTCCTTCATATCCACATGGCCCGCGGTGATGATCTCCACGCCATCAAATATCTCCCACTCAAGCTTAAAGGACCAGCCCGGCATTGGCTTAACAGCTTGCCAGCAGAGTCAATTGGGACTTGGGAAGACCTGGAAGCCGCATTCCTCGATAACTTCCAAGGCACGTACGTGCGACCACCACACGCTGACGACCTAAGCCATATAATTCAGCAGCCACACAAATCGGCCAGACAATTCTGGACACGGTTCTTAACCAAGAAAAATCAAATCGTCGATTATCCGGATGCGGAGGCCCTCGCGGCTTTCAAACATAACATCCGCCACGAGTGGCTTGCCCGGCACCTGGGACAGGAAAAGCCGAAATCCATGGCAGCCCTCGCATCACTCATGACCCGCTTATGCGCGGGTGAGGACAGCTGGCTAGCACGCAACAACAACCTCAGTAAAAATTATGGCAGTCCGGATATCAAGGACCGCAATGGCAGGCCGCGTCGCAACAAAAACAAACGCCGCATTCACGGCGACAATGGTGAGGATACGGCAGTCAATGCCGGATTCAGAGGCTCTAAACCCGGTCAACGGAAAAAGGCATTCAAAAGAACTACTCCGGGTCCGTCCAATTTGGACCGAATACTCGACCGCTCGTGCCAGATACACGGCACCCCCGAAAAGCCAGCTAACCACACCAACAGGGACTGTTGGGTATTCAAGTAGGCAGGCAAGTTAATTGCCGAAAACAACGACAAGGGGCTGCATAGCGATGATGAGGAAGAAACCCAACCGCCAACCAATAGAGGACAGAAGGGTTTCCCCCCACAAGTGCGGACGGTGAACATGATATACGCAACCCACATACCCAAAAGGGAGCAGAACCGTGCACTCAGGGATGTATACGCGATGGAGCCAGTTGCCCCGAAGTTCAATCCATGGTCCTCCTGCCCAATCACTTTTGACCGAAGGGACCACCCCACCAGCATCCGCCACGGCGGATTCGCCGCATTGGTTTTAGACCCAATCGTTGATGGATTTCACCTCACCAGAGTCCTGATGGACGGCGGCAGCAGCCTGAACCTGCTTTATCAGGATATAGTGCGCAAAATGGGTATAGACCCCTCAAGGATTAAACCTACAAAGACAACCTTTAAAGGCGTCATACCAGGTGTAGAGGCCAATTGTACAGGCTCAGTTACACTGGAAGTGGTATTCGGATCCCCGGATAACTTCCGGAGCGAAGAGTTAATCTTCGACATAGTTCCGTTCCGCAGCGGCTATCATGCTCTGCTCGGACGCACCGCGTTTGCAAAGTTCAACGCGGTACCGCACTACGCATACCTTAAGCTCAAGATGCCAGGCCCTCGAGGAGTCATCACGGTCAACGGAAACACTGAACGCTCTCTCCGAACGGAGGAACATACATCGGCTCTCGCGGCAGAAGTACAGTGCAGCCTCTTAAGGCAATTCTTGAGTCCGGTCATTAAGCGACCGGACACGGCTAAACGCGCCCGGAGTAACCTACAACAAGACCACCTGGCCCCAACCCCAGCCCCTACAAAATTTCAAGACGGGTCCTTCGCGTACATCATTACGCTCTGAAGATACCATGGGCATAGGGGGAGGGGCACGACCACGATAGGCCCAGAATGCGGCTTAACCACACCAGGGGCTCTCAAGTATGTCGTTCTTTTTTTTCTTTTCTTTTTTTTTTACCACAGGACCCCGTTCATCAGAGGCCCTGTCCGGTAGTAGACCTGCCGAACTCACGATGCAACAGCCAGGGAAGAAGAAAGGCTACGACGAATATCCAGGTGGTCTCCATTATGAGCATTAAATCTGTTTTATACACCATTCCGCAGCCTACCCCTGGAGGGGGACATGTTTAATAGTCCCATCCCTTGCCTATCAAACCATTTGTATCGTTCTGCATTCACAGCAGTATTTCTTGAATAAACAATGCACCTTTTTGCTTACAATTGCATTCCTTTCTTATACATATGTTCATTTATGACATGTTGCATTCGTACACTTTGGTACGGCTAAATACACCAGGGGCTTATGTTTCCCGCATCATGGTGCGATAAGTCCGAACACTTTCACAAGTGCGGCACCCCGAACTTATAGCATTATATGCATCGGCTCCGAATCATGTCTTGGGTCAATAGTTGGGTTTGCCCGGATCCCATGTTTTGGTACCTTATGTTCCGTTGTATCGGCTAAGGTAGCACTGGGAGAACCACTGCGATTGCGCCCCAGTTGAGCTGGGCGAGCGCCTCAGTGGAGAAAGCTAAAACTGACTGTCATGATGAGGCGAGAGCCGGTCGCTGTTCGAGAGGTTTTTTCGAGTCCCTAAAGACTTGCGCCGCTTAGAGCGAGGAACCGGCTTTGTCCGGCTCAGGCGTGGATAGCGCCCCAAATTCGGCCTTCCGAACACTAGGGGCTTCGCCAAAATTTAAAATTATAGAATTCTATGGCTAAGTGAGAGTGTTCAAGCATTATAAGTCTGGTTGCCTTGTTCGTTGTGTTGAGCGCCTCCCTAGATGGACCCAAAAATGGGAACAAGAGTGCTCAAATTTATCCCGAACACCCCAGCACTTGTGGCATGGGGGCCGAAGCCGACGACTTGCCATCTCTCAGATTTGATAAACGGCCGCACAGAAGGTAATATTTTAAATTAACAAGCGTTGCTTTGCGCATATGAACAAAGTTTTCAGCGCACAGGATAACAAAATGCGAGTCTACTCAAATATTACATCTTTGGAGCACTCACCCGCAATAGTGCGGGCACCCTTCAGAACAGTCTTATAATACATCTCGGGCGTATGATACTCCTTGCCCAACGGTGGCGCGTCCGTCACAAGCTTCTCAGCATCCATCTTGCCCCAGTGCACCTTTGCGCGGGCAAGGGCCCGACGGGCACCTTCAATATAGGCGGAGTGCTTGATGACTTCAACCCATGGACACGCATCCACCAGCCGCCGCACCAGGCTGAAGTAGCTCCTAGGCACGGCCTCCTTAGGCCACAGCCGAACTATGAGGCCCCTCATGGCCTGTTCGGCCACCTTGTGGAGCTCGACCAGCTGCTTCAGCTGGTCGCTAAGGGGCACCGGATGTCCGGCCTCAGCATAATGAGACCAGAAGACCTTCTCCGTCGAGCTCCCCTCCTCGGCCCGGTAGAAAGTGGCAGCATCAGACACGCTGCGAGGAAGATCTGCGAACGCTCCTGGAGAGCTCCGAATTCGGGTAAGTGACAGGTAATTCACACTCACATGCTTACTTTGCATGAAAAATGCCTTACCCGCTGCTATTTTCTTCAACGCCTCGATTTCTTGGAGGGCCTTGTAGGCTTCGGCCTTAGCGGCTTTGGCACTCTCAAGAGCCGATGCAAGCTCGGACTCTCGAGTCTTCGAGTCAAGCTCCAGGCTCTCATGTTTTTCCATGAGATCCTGGATCTCTTGCTGTACCTCCGCCACCCGTGCCTCCTGTTTCTCTCGCTCGGTGCGCTCCGCGGCCGCATTACGTTCGGCCGCGGACACCGCCTCCTTCAGGGTCACCACCTCGGTCGTGGCACCTGCAATACCCATGTTATCCTTGTCAATTTTTTGCAACCAAATCCTTTTATGTAAGGTACAATCTTAATACGGTGTTATTCACCTTCCTTGTCCTCAGGCTGCTTCTTGGCACGGCCGAGCTCATTCTCGGACCGCACGAGGCTTTGCTTCAAAGTATTGACCTCCGCGGTCAGTGCGGCAGAGGTCAGCAGCACAGCCTGCAATCCCATATTGACATATTTTTTATATATGACTCCTGCGTATATCTTTTTAGATCCTCAGTCCGGCTTTTCTTTCCGAATACCGAACTGAGCATCAGGGGCTACTGTCTATGCGGTACTATTCTACATATATCAAAATTCTTACCTCAAAGCCTATTAGAAGGCTGCTGCAGGCTTCGGTCAGCCCGCTCTTGGCGAGCTGAACCTTCTGAATCACTGCACTCATGAAGGTGTGGTGTTCCTCTTCGATGGAGGCGCCGTTGAGCGCCTCCAGCAAGCTATCTGGCGCCTCCGGTTGGATGGAGGCCGCTGGCGTTGCGGTCTTGCCCTTCTTACAAAGGGGCCACCCGGCGGACTCCGGAGCCACTTCAGGTTCCGGTGCGGAGTCCGGCGCAAAGTCCGGGAGGTTTCCCTACGGCACCTCCGGGGCCTCCTCCTCCTGGCGGGTCCCTTCCTGGGATCCCACCTCGGCGTCGTCCACATCACGGGGGGTGGAGGCGGTCGGAAGGGAATCCATATCCGACGCACCCAAGGACCCGCTCGACGAAGCGGGAAAATCATCCTTGGGCGGACTACAGGGTTGTATGCGGCATTAGAAAGACACTATGTGGCAAAAAGAAAAACCATGAAGTTATTCGGGAGTCCGGATACTTACGGTCTCGCTAGGGGCTTGGCCCTTGGAGGCCAATCCTCGTCGTCATCACTTGCGTTGGCAGAGCAGTCTGGGGGAAGGGTCTTTCCCTTCTTGGACCCTTCGGCCTCCCCCGTTGGGGAAGCCTTCCTTTTCTTCCCTCCCTCCGCTGGGGGAGAGGCCTTCTTCTTTTCCTCCTCGCCTTTGTGGGAGGAGTCTGCCTCGGAGTCATCGTCCGATGACACCTGAAAACGGGAACTCTTCCGAGTGCTCGTGGCCTTCTTCTTGGCCTTCTTCTCCGGCACCACGTGGGGTGCCGGAGCCAGTAGCCCCGTTAAGCGGGCGTCCGCTGGGTCCTCTGGCAATGGGGCCGGATAGATAGTCTGTTCGGCCTTCTCCAGCCAGTCCTGTCAAAGGAGAGGGAGTTTAGATCCCGCATAGAGTCAAACTATGGAAAACAAGTGTCCCGTAAAGGGCAAAATCGCTTACCTCGCTAGCCGGATGCTGCGAGCTGAATCCGCGATCTTCGGTAGCGGATGCGGGGGCCTCGGCACCTTTAAACAGCACCCTCCAGACATCTTCGTACGTAGTGTCGAAGAGCCCGCTCAAAGTCTGGTGCTGCGCCGAATCGAACTCCCACATACTGAAGCCCCATCGTTGGCACGGGAGAATCCGGCGGATAAGCATGACCTGGACTACGTCAACAAGCTTGAGCTTCCTTTTCACTAGCTTTTTGATGCAGGCTTGGAGTCCGGTCAGCTCCTCCGAATCACCCCATGTCCGGCCGCTCTCCTTCAAGGAGGTGAGCCGTATGGGGATGCCAGATCTGAATTCGGGGGCCACTGCCCATTCAGGGTCACGCGGCTCGGTGATGTAGAACCACCCCGATTGCCACCCCTTAATGGTTTCCACAAAAGTGCCCTCAAGCCAAGTAACGTTGGGCATCTTTCCCACCATGGCGCCTCCGCACTCCGCTTGGCTGCCCTTTACCACCTTCGGCTTGATACTGAAGGTCTTGAGCCACAAGCCGAAGTGGGGCTGGATGCAGAGGAAGGCCTCACACACGACGATAAACTCGAGATATTGAGGATAAAATTCGGGGCCAGATCATGTAAATCCAGGCCGTAGTAGAACATGAGCCCCGGGACAAAGGGATGGAGTGGGAAGCCCGGTCCGCGGAGGAAACGGGGAAGAAATACTACCCTCTCGTGGGGCCTGGGGGTGGGGATGAGCTCTCCCTCGTCGGGGAGCCGGTGCGCGATGTCGCTGGACAGATATCCGGCACTGCGCAGCTTCTGGATGTGCCCCTCCGTAATGAAGGAGGCCATCCACTTGCCTCCCGCTATGGACATAGTTGGAGAAGGTTGAGGTGAGATGTGCGGACTTGGGCGCTGGAGATCAAGTTCGCGGAGATGGATAAGCCAAGGAGGAAGAAGGTGCAGGTAAAAGGGTTGGATCTTTATCCCCTTATATAGGCGGACGGAAACATGCGTCCACACCGGCCTGACAAAACTCGCTTATCTCCCAAGCGCCGCAATCAATGGCGCGGTTGGGTTACCCACGTCCGTATTGATGGGAATCCCGGAATAAGGGGAACACGATCTCTGCTTCGACAAGACGTGCCAAGGAAACCGCTTCGCTAAACACGCTGAGGTGGTACAATAAAAACGATTCAAGTAAAGGCTTGGAAGTGGTGTGACGTCACGCCACCAAAAATGTCAGCAGATTGAACTTGTGTAAATATTACTCTCTCTGTGGTGGTATGTGGAATTTATTTTGCAGAGCCGGACACTATCCTGGTGTTCACAATCTTCTATAAATTATTCGGAGAAGGAACCCGCCTTGCAACGCCGAAGACAATATGCGCGCCGGACTCGTTGTCATTGAAGCCTGGTTCAGGGGCTACTGAGGGAGTCCTGGACTAGGGGGTGTCCGGATAGCTGAACTATCATCATCAGCCGGACTCCAAGACTATGAAGATACAAGATTGAAGACTTCGTCCCGTGTCCGGATGGGACTTTCCTTGGCGTGGAAGGCAAGCTTGGCAATACGGATATGTAGATTTCCTACCATTGTAACCGACTCTGTGTAACCCTAGCCCTCTCCGGTGCCTATATAAACCGGATGGCTTTAGTCCGTAGGACGAACAACAATCATACCATAGGCTAGCTTCTAGGGTTTAGCCTCCTTGATCTCGTGGTAGATCTACTCTTGTAATACCCACATCATCAATATCAATCAAGCAGGACGTAAGGTTTTACCTCCATCAAGAGGGCCCGAACCTGGGTAAAACATCGTGTCCCTTGTCTCTGAAGGAAATATGCCCTAGAGGCAATAATAAAGTTATTATTTATTTCCTTATTTCATGATAAATGTTTATTATTCATGCTAGAATTGTATTAACCGGAAACATGATATATGTGTGAATACATAGACAAACATATAGTCACTAGTATGCCTCTACTTGACTAGCTCATTAATCAAAGATGGTTATGTTTCCTAACCATGGACATGTGTTGTCATTTGATTAATGGGATCGCATCATTAGGAGAATGATGTGATTGACATGACCCATTCCGTTAGCCTAGAACTTGATCGTTTAGTATGTTGCTATTGCTTTCTTCATGACTTATACATGTTCCTGTAACTATGAGATTATGCAACTCCCGTTTACCGGAGGAACACTTTGGGTGCTACCAAATGTCACAACGTAACTCGGTGGTTATAAAGGAGTACTACAGGTGTCTCCGAAGGTACATGTTGGGTTGGCGTATTTCTAGATTAGGTTTTGTCACTCCGATTGTCGGAGAGGTATCTCTGGGCCCTCTCGGTAATGCACATCACTATAAGCCTTGCAAGCAATGTAGCTAATGAGTTAGTTACGGAATGATGCATTACGTAACGAGTAAAGAGACTTGCCGGTAACGAGATTGAACTAGGTATTGGATACCGACGATCGAATCTCGGGCAAGTAACATACCGATGACAAAAGGAACAAAGTATGTTGTTATGCGATTTGACCGATAAAGATCTTCGTAGAATATGTAGGAGCCAATATGGGCATCCAGGTTCCGCTATTGGTTATTGACCAAGAATAGTTCTAGGTCATGTCTACATAGTTCTCGAACCCGTAGGGTCCGCACGCTTAAGATTTCGATGACAGTTATATTATGAGTTTATGAGTTTTGATGTACCGAAGGAGTTCGGAGTCCCGGATGAGATCGAGGACATGACGAGGAGTCTCGAACTGGTCGAGACGTAAAGATCGATATATTGGACGACTATATTCGGAGTTCGGAAAGGTTCCGAGTGATTCGGGTATTTTTTGGAGTACCGGAGAGTTACGGGAATTCGCCGGGGAGTATATGGGCCTTATTGGGCCATACGGGAATTGAGGAGAGAGGCCGAAAGGAAGGAGGCGCGCAGCCCCCCTCTGGTCCGAATTGGACAAGGGGTGCAGCCCCTCTTTCCTTCCTCCTCTCCCCCTCTTTCCCCCTTCTCCTACTCCAACAAGGAAGGAGGGAGTCCTACTCCCGGTGGGACTAGGACTCCCCTTGGCGCGCCCCTCCTAGGCCGGCCGCCCCCTCCCCCTTGCTCCTTTATATACGGGGGCAGGGGGGCACCTCTAGGCACAACAACAATTGATCCTTTGGATCTCTTAGCCGTGTGCGGTGCCCCCCTCCACGATAATCCACCTCGATAATATCGTAGCGGTGCTTAGGCGAAGCCCTGCTTCGGTAGGACATCAAGATCATCACCACGCCGTCGTGCTGACGGAACTCTCCTTCGACACTCGGCTGGATCGGAGTTCGAGGGACGTCATCGAGCTGAACGTGTGCTAGAACTCGGAGGTGCCGTAGTTTCGGTGCTTGATCGGTCGGGCCGTGAAGACGTACGACTACATCAACCGCGTTGTTATAACGCTTCCGCTTACGGTCTACGAGGGTACGTGGACAACACTCTCCCCTCTCGTTGCTATGCATCACCATGATCTTGCGTGTGCGTAGGAAATTTTTTGAAATTACTACGTTCCCCAACAGTCTCCTGTTACCATCCGCCTAGACGCACAGTTCGGGACCCCCTACCCGAGATCCGCCGGTTTTGACACCGACACCAGGCCATTCCTCTACTCACCCACACCTCCTGTTATTTTCCGGCGACAGCAGCCGAACTAGTAAACCCTCGTACTCCCCATCGTGTGGGCAACCATTGCCGAGTCTTCCCCGGCTCCGTGTCGTTCCCTTCCTAGGCCTCGTCGTCGTCCACCACCATGGTGCTCTCGGCGCGGCCTGGTCAACGTGGTCAACGAACGACATCCATCGGCCGTGGACTGTACGCGCAAAATAATGATTCCTCCACCTGACAGCTGGGACCCACCGGAATGGCCTCTGTATTTCACGAAAAAAATGTTCCCCCCGCTGACATGTCGGACCCACCAGCTATATCTTTGCACGCAAGGAAGTGCCTCCTTATTACGCACACAAAATGAATACCCACCCTGCTAGATGGGACCCGCCATAGTGGGAGGATGACTTGTGGGCCAACTAAGTTGACGGGGACGGAGGGCTTTGTCCACTTAGTCAATATGAACGATTCTAGCTCCAGTGACCGTACGATGTCCATCCAACGGCCATAGTGCTTCTTCAACCTCTGGTCTTCTTGCTCCAGCCGCCCAAAGCAGCGACGGTCGTGTCGCGTGCTCCTGCCTCTCGTGGCCGGCTGTGATGCCGCGGAGGCCTCACCGCCCCCTACTACTCCCACCGCTGGCCCAGGGTATCCCTCTACTCACCCACACCCCCTGTTATTCTACGGCGACGGCAGCCTCACGCCGCAGCCGAACCAGTGAACCCTCGTACTCCTCTCCGTGCGGGCTACCGCTGCTGCGTCTTCCCCGGCTCCGTGTCGTCCCCTTCCTAGGCCTCGCCGTCGTCCAGACCACCGCCCTGGTGCTCTCGGCGCGGCGTGGTCAACGTGGTCAACGACCGACTTCCATCGGAAGACTACTGTACGTGGAGAGGCTGACAGCTCGGTCCAGGCGGCCGCAAAGAAGTGCCTCCTTATTACGCGCAAAATAATTATTTCTCCACGTGACAGCAGGGACCCAACGGACGGGCAACCTTATTTCGCGAAAAAAATGTTTCCCCCCTGACTGCTGGGACCCACCGAACGAGCCAGCGTATTTCGCAAAAAAACGTTCCCCGCGCTGTCAGCCCGGACCCACCGGAAGTGCCTCCTTATTACGCACAAAAAAATGAATACTCCCCTTGCTAGCTGGGACCCACCATGGTGGGAGGCTGACTTGTGGGCCTACTAAGTTGACTGGGACGGGGGCCTTTGTCAACTTTAGTAAATATGAATGATTCTAGCTCCAGTGACCGTACGATGTCCATCCAACGACCGTAGTGCTTCTTCAACCTCTGGTCTTCTTGCTCAAGCCGCCCAAAGCAGCGCCGGTCGTGCCGCATGCTCCTGCCTCCCGTGGCCGGCAGTGCTGCCGCGGAGGCCTCACCGCCCCCTACTATTCCCACCACTGGCCAGGCCCTGCGGCGATGGCAGCCTCACACCGCAGCCGAACCAGTGAACCCTCGTACTCCTCTCCGCGCGGGCTTCCGCTGCCATGTCTTCCCCGGCTCCCCATCGTCCCTTTCTTAGGCCTCGCCGTCATCCATCGCCCTGGTGCTCTCGGCGCAGCGTGGTCAACGTGGTCAAGGAACGACTTCCATCGGACGTGGACTGTACGTGGAGAGGCTGACAGCTGGGTCCACGGCCGCAGCAAGGAAGTTCCTCCTTATTATGCGGAAAATAATGATTCCTCCACCTGACAGCTGGGACCCACCGGACGGGCCCACTGTATTTCGCGAAAAAAACGTTTCCTCCTGACTACTGGGACCCACCAGCTACATCTTCGCACGCAAGGAAGTGCGTCCGGGCAAAAGAACAAAACGATTCGCCCCCCCTGACCGCTGGGACCCACCAGCGACACCTTCGCATGCAAGAAAGTGCGTCCGGGCAAATAAAAAGATTCGCCCCCCTGACTGTTGGGACCCACCAGCTACATCTTCGCACGCAAGGAAGTGCGTCCCGGCAAAAAAACAATTCGCCCCCCTGACTGCTGGGACCCACCAGCTACATCTTCGCAGGCAAGGAAGTGCCTGACAGTCGGGACCCACCTGGTCGAAGCGTACGTAGCTATGTCATTCTGGTCGCGAACATGTACGTACATATATACTGGTGGATGTAGAGGCGCGCACGTGTCATAGTAGAGGCAGGCACGTAGCATGTACACGTACGTACAGCGGCGAGGGTGCAAGAAAGAAAATACGATCACGTACGTACATACGGGCAGGGTTTCTAACGCCTATCGCGCATACATACATGGCTGGGTCGGAACGGAGAAACAGTGTCGTCGTCGTGTTCATGGGGAGACAACCGAATGGGTCGGAACGGAATGCGTGGTCGTGTTCATCGGGAGGGCTTGGACGGAACAGGCGATGGAAACGAGGTCTGGCGTACCGCACAACGGAGGAAACGGCCTTGTGTTCGACCAGCCACGTTCGAAACGGGGTCCTGTTGATCGGGAGGGGCCTGGCGTACCGCAAAATGGAGGAAACGGACCTCCTACGGTCGAAACGGGGGTCCTGTTGATCGGGAAGGGTGTGGCGTACCACAAAGCGGAGGAAACGGACCTCCTACGGTCGAAACGGGGGTCCTGTTGATTGGGAGGGGTGTGGCGTACCGCAAAACGGACAAAACGGACCTTCTACGGTCGAAACGGGGGTCCTGTTCATCGGGAGGGGTGTGGCGTACCGCAAAATGGGACTCCATGGGATACTGTTCAGCTCCACCGTCGACCTCCTCCAGCCTCCACGGGCTATCGTTGACCTCCTCCAGCCTCCACGGACTCTTGTTCATCCAGCCTCCACCGCGCGCTATTCCACCGGCTACTGTTCAACCACCCCCCCCACGGGCACCCCTCCACCTTTTACTGTTCATGCAGCCCTCCACACCACGGGGTCCTGTCCAACCACCCCTCCACGGCCACCCCTC
>NC_041389.1:689942937-689953553 GCF_002162155.2 Triticum dicoccoides | reverse complement strand
TAGCAGCAGTAGCGAAGGAATCGCTCCATCGGGTTCAGTTAACAGCCATCGATCGATCGCTCGGATTCAGTAACGTGTAGCCTGCAATGCAATCCCTCGGGTTCAGTTAGAGCCCAACGCCTCGCTCGGCTTCAGTTAGAGCCAACGCCTCGCACACACACGCGTACGTACGAGAGAAACGCGCATCGCTCCGCCCCCGACCTCCCACCGTAACCGGCAACTCCCCGAAATTTTCCTCCCCCTCGCTTCTACCACGGTTTTTTCCGTCATGGACGGCCCAAAGAATGTCATGCAGCTGCGTCTCCGGCCCGCCCAGGATGAAAAGCCCATTTTCTGTCATGATTTTTTGTCATAGAAGTAGGAGCCCACCACATCTATGATGATACTGGGTTTTGTCATAATTATCGTCATAGAAGTGTCATATGTATGACAGGAAAAAATTTCGTTCGGCCCAAAATGTCACGGATGTGTCTTTTTTTGTAGTGATAGATCTAAGTATTGCTATCTTCAATATGCAATTCTTTCCTCATCGAATCCTCCAAAGCTTGTCTTAGCAAATCTATCCTTTCCCTTATTTCCCTTTTAGAAGAACTTAAATCATGGAAAGGACTTTGATTTGTAATTTTAACATTCATAAACCCATAGTCGGGATCATCATCGTATATATCATCATATAAAATGCGTAGTTCATTTCTAATGGGTTCCTTCATCATTTTATTCAATCAATCTCTATTGAATCCTACATAAATTCCTCTAGTAATCCAATCAAACTCCTCAAAAGCCTCAAGGTACAAGCATAACAATGGCATCTGCATAACAGTTGGTCTCAAGAAGAATAGACTTTTTATTAATAGGCATGGATCCCGTGCAATCAAAAAAATTCTTGGATAATACTTTTCCCAATAATATTACCGTCCCCCATGCAAAAGATTTTCGTTTTGTAATTAGGTGGAGTTTCAATTTCATGATTCAAAGAGAAAGACTCAAGTGTTTCTTCAAGATTTTCAACGATAACCTCCCCAGTTTCAGACATGACGGCAACAAAGCAATCTAACAAACAAGTGCATAAGAAACAAGCGAAAAGAGACGAACGGAAGAGGGGCGAAGAAAAAGCAAAGGTTTTCGAAAATCATTTTAGAAGTGGGGGAGAGGAAAACAAGAGGCGAATGGCGAATAATGTAATGCAAGGGAAACGAGTTTATGATGGGTACTTGGCATGGCTTGACTTGGCATAGATCTCCCTGGCAACGGCGCCAGAAATCCTTCTTGCTACCTCTTGAGCTTGCGTTGGTTTTCCCTTAAAGAGGAAAGGGTGATGCAACGAAGTAGCGTAAGTATTTCCCTCAGTTTTGAGAACCAAGGTATCAATCCAGTAGGAGACGACGCACAAGTCACCGAATACCTGCACAAACAATCAACAACTTGCAACCAACACGATAAAGGGGTTGTCAATCCCTTCACGGTCACTCGCAAAAGTGAGATCTGATAGAGATAGATAAACGGTAAAGTAAATATTTTTGGTATTTTTGGTTTATAGATTGGAAAGCAAATATTGCAAAATAGTAGGTCGGAAACTAGCAAGATGTAAACGAGATTTAATAATATGGAAAAGAGACCCGGGGGCCATAGGTTTCACTAGTGGCTTCTCTCAAGATAGCATATATTACGGTGGGTGAACAAATTACTGCTAAGCAATTGATAGAAGAGCGCATAGTTGTAACGACATCTAAGGCAATGATCATGAACATAGGCATCACGTCCGTGTCAAGTAGACCGACTCCTGCCTGCATCTACTACTATTACTCCACACATCGACCGCTATCCAGCATGCATCTACAGTATTAAGTTCATAAAGAACGGAGTAACGCATTAAGCAAGATGACATGATGTAGAGGAATTAACTCAAGCAATATGATAAAAAAACCCATCTTTTTATCCTTGATGGCAACAATACAATATGTGCCTTGCTGCCCCTACTGTCACCGGGAAAGGACACCGCGAGATTGAACCCAAAGCTCAGCACTTCTCCCATTGCAAGAAAGATCAATCTAGTAGGCCAAACTAAACCGACAATTCGAAGAGACTTGCAAAGATATCAAATCATGCATATAAGAATTCAGAGAAGAACCAAATAATATTCATAGATAATCTTGATCATAAATCCACAATTCATCGGATCTCGGCAAACACACCACAAAAGAGTATTACATTGAATATATCTTCAAGAACATCGAGGAGAACATGGTATTGAGAATCAAAGAGAGAGAAGAAGCCATCTAGCTAATAACTATGGACTCAAAGGTCTGTGGTAAACTACTCACGATTCATCGGATTGATAATGGTGTTGATGTAGAAGCCCTCCGTGATTGAATCCCCCTCCGGCAAGACGCCAGAAAAGGCCCCAAGATGGAATCTCACGGGTACAGAAGGTTGCGGTGGTGGAAAAGTGGTTTCGCGGCTCTCCTGGATGTTTTCAGGGTATAAGAGTATATATATATGTGAAGGACTAGGTCAGGGGAGCTACGAGGGGCCCACGAGGGTGGAGGGCATGCCCTACCCCCTGGGCCCGCCCTCCTACCTCGTGGCCGCCTCGTTGCATCTCCGACTTCACCTCCAAGTCTTCTGGTTTGCTTTCGGTCCAAAAAAGATCATCGCGAAGGTTTCATTCCTTATGGACTCCGTTTGGTATTCCTTTTCTGCAAAACTCTAAAATAGGCAAAAAAAACAGAAACTGACATTGGGCCCTCGGTTAAGAGGTTAGTCTAAAAAATAATATAAAATAGCATATTAATGCTCATTAAACATCCAAAACAGATAATATAATAGCATGAAACAATCAAAATAATAGATACGTTGCAGACATATCATGCGGGCGCCTATTTTTTTTATTTTAATTTTTTATTTTAATTTTTATGTTCCTTTTTTTCTACATTAAATAATTTGGAACTTAAAAAACTTTTGAAATATAAAAAAGGAGAATTTTTAAATAAAATGTTCAATAAAACCTGAAATGTTTTTTAGTTCAAAAAAATGCTCGGGATTTTTCAAAAATTGTTTGCATATTCAAAAAAATGTTTGCATATTCAAAAAAATGTTTGCAATTTTGAATTTTTTTATTAAAATAAAATAAGTTCATAATTTTTAAAAAAGGACCGTGTATTAATAATTATTAATGAAATTAAACAAAATATTTGCTAATTCAAAAAATGTTCATGCATTGTGTAAAATGTCCTAAAATTTTAAAAAAAATCATGAATTGTAAAAGAGTTTATTGATTCATAAAATTTATGCTGATCCAAAAACTGTTCATGCATTTCAAAAAATGTTCTTGTATTTAAAAAACACCAATTTTGAAATGTCTGTTGTAGAATTGTTCGCCGATTCAAAAGAAAATGCAAAACCGTTTGCAAAATGAAAAAATGGTTCACAATTTTAACAAAATGTTTGTAAATAGTAAAAAAATGTTCCCAAATTCGAAAAACTTCTCACGAATGATCGAAGGTGTGTAGTTTAATTGTAATGCTTCTGAGTCTTTGTGACTATATACCCACGTGAATTTTGAAGAATGAACTGCCAAGGTGGATCGGAATATCATAGTATGTTTAAAAACAGATGTTTATTGGAATTCAGAAATACCAAGATTTTTGACAACCAAGATATTGTTTTTTGAAATACCAAGTTTTTTGACAACCATGATTTTTTTTAAATGTAAACATTGCTTCCATTTGTGAATAAATTTTAAAAAAGATACATTTTCTTGCATTTGTTTCAAAATCATGCGATAAGTTGTGAACAAAATTTGGTCATTATCATTGGAGATTTTGATATTTTTTTCCGTTGCAACACACAGGTCCTTTTACTACTCCCTCCGTTCAAAATTACTTGTCGTAGAAATAGATGTATTTAGATGTATTTTAGTTCTAGATACATCCATTTCCGAGACAAGTAATTCCGAACGGAGGGAGTAGTAAATTAAAAAAAAATCATTCGTTTTGCCATGGTTAAATCCAGAACGCTCGGGACCTATGGGCGTTCCGAAAAAAATTAGGTATGCGCATAAAATTTGGGCCGTACACATGTCCAGCACTCACTCTGTAAATAATCGGCGGCTTCACTGACGAGTGGGCCCCTGCTCGAACTCACACAGTCACACTAAAGCCTTCGTCCTCTGCAGCGGCCTCCTCTCGTATCGACATCCTGCTGCTACCTCTCACAAATCTCAAACCCTACCTTGCTCCCTATCCCTCCAGATCCCGAGCTCCCCTCGCGCCTCGCCCCTCCCCGCCCGCCATGCGGATCCGCAGGTCCGCCTCCCGCCTGCTTGGCTCCGCCGCATTCGCCTCCTGCACGGAGCCGCCCCGATTCGAGCCGCCCCCGCCGCCAGCCCGAGCCCCAGCCCACGAATCCCGCGCCGGGTTCGTGGGGCCGAAGACCTCCTCCGGCGGGGAGCCCTGCTGCGAGCTCAGCCGGTCGCCATGGGACCTCATGGCGCAGCTCGACTTCTCGGATCCCCAGGTAATTTCCTCACCACCCGACCCCCTCGCTTCTTGCTCCGTGCTCTCCTGCCTGGCCGCAGCTTGCTGTATGTACTGCGGATTACTGCGACGCTGTGTAGCTAGCAGCTAGCATCTCCGCCTCGCTACCTCCTCTGCGGAGGTTACCTTTCGGGGTCTGGAGCATGTCGCTAGGGTTCCGCTCCCCCCGCGCCCGTGGAGCGGCGTCAAGGTCTAGCAGTAGGGCGCGTCAGTTAGTTCCCTCGCACTAATCTGTGACCGGCTGGCGGCGCCGCGGTGGCTAATCGGCCTGCAACTGCAAGTTCATCTGTCGAGCCCTACTTACCCGTCCGCCCCCCATTTCAGTTCAGCAACAGCAGTAGCAGGTAGCAGCTGGCTATTTTCTCGTTCGTTGACGTGTATTTTCCGAATTACCATCTCATTCAGGTGGAGAAACTCTTCGTGGAGACTTGCTTCATGAGTGTTTCCTGGCGAGGTAGCTGGCTCTTCCCAGCAAGCATTACCATGCCTACCGGCTCCATCAAGGAGGAGGAAGACTTGGCCGTAGATATGGTTGACGGGGTCATCTTGAAACTGCACAAAGCTGTGGAAAAGATGGAGAGGAAGCCGAAGCCAAATAAGGGGTTCAAAGTGCAGAAAGGAGTCTGGAGGTGCCGGAAGAAAGGCGACAAGAGGTGGTGCTGCCAGCGGCCCGCGAGTGAGCCCAACTCCTACTGCCCGTACCACTTGGACCAGAAGCCCCCCGTCAGTGACAAGCCACGTAGAAAGAGGCCCGACATCGACCTGGGCGAGGGGTTCTACTACTATGCGGGGTTCGGCCCCGGCACCAAAAAGCGCCGCACGTCATGCAGTGATAGCCTGCCAGAACCTATTCTGCCTGCTGAAACTCTGAAAGAGGAGGCACCATCTGAAATGCAACTTGATTTTAGTGCTTGTCAGGTACAAGTGAATGAATCAGACCATCAAGCAGTGCTCCCGCCATCAGCACACGTCGTCGACGAGCCTGGCACCGCTAGGATGGTGGGCTGTGACAAGGAGAGCAGTGATGATGGCGTGCAGGAACTTCCACTGCCTGCTAAACCGTCAAAAGAGGAGGCACAGTCCGAAATGCAACTTAATTTTACTGCAGGTCAGGAACAAGCTGATGACTCAAACCATCAAGAAGCAGTGGCATCAGTACGTGTGGTCGACAAGCCTACGGGCAAAGACGGCACCACTGAGATCGCAGGCTGGGACGAGGAGAGCAGCGATGAGGAAGCGCTTGGCTGCAATGGCGAACAACCCCGCGGCACCAAGAGGAAGGCCCCGTTCAAGAAGAGGTGGAGGAAGCCTGTGAAAGCCCGGTCACTCAAGTCGCTGATGATGTCGTAGTGCCTTAGTCTCGGTGGTTTAATTTAGTCTAGTTAGCTCATCTTAGTCTGCTCAGTATTGGTGCTGAGTTGCAGTGTACAACTGTTTGTCGCATCTTTTTTGTGTGTATACTGTACTGTTTTAACTGTGTTTTCTGGCCGTTAGATCGAACTGGATCAATTTCTTAAAAGGTGTCGTCTAATCGTAATGGTGTGATGCAGCCACTGTTTTGTTGCGGGTAATTCCATTGCACACGCTCCCCTTATTCAGTGCAGCCATATGCGTGCCTGAATGATGCGACAGAAATCTAAAATACATGCATACAGATTACCTGCATATATGCTCGATCTCTCAATGGTTGATGCATGATTGCTGGCCCCGGATGGAACCGGAAGAATGCAATTAATTTGTCAATGGATGGAGCTACCTTGTATACTTTTTTGAACTGTGGCGCCACAGCTTCTGCTAATTCTTTGAAAAAATAGTCAACGAACCCAGTAGCTTTGTTGCGCTTAGCATACGTGCACGTAAAGCCATTGAATTCACAATGTTTGCATCACTCTAAATACAGCTCTATTAAGAAGAACGGAAATAGATACTTCCTTCGTCTGGAATTACTTGTTCCTCAAACGGAAGGGGTACTTTCTTTTCATGGGAGAAAGTTCTAGTTTATTCATAATTAATTATGGCAGTACAAAGAACAAAAGAGGTAACAAAAATTACAACCAGGTCCATAGACCACCCAACGACGACTACAAGCACTGGAGTGAGCCGAAAGCGCGCCGCCATCATCGCCCCTTCTTACAGGAGCCGGACAAACCTTGTAGGCCAGTCGGGAATTCATGATGCTAAGGGCATCAACAGCCGCGCCCCCAGGAAGGCCTCCCCAGGCGATTTTTTCGCGCCGGCGCCGAAAAACGGCCCAGTCGCGCCCCCAGGAGCCCGATTTTCGCCGGCTTGGGCTGAAAACAGCGTCGGCGGACCCAGCCCGAACCCGGCGCGCTGGGGGGCGCCCGGGGGCGCCGGGGCGAGCTGTTTTGGCGCGAAAAAGACGCGGGCCAGCCGCGTCAGCGACTCGGCGCCTCGTCTTCCCCCAACGGCCTCGGTTCCCGCGGGGAATCAATGGCAAGGTTGCCGCCGGTCAGCCTTGCCATTGATTCCTCACGGGCGGCGCTTCATGGGATGGCGCGCCGACGCCTCCCCTCCCTCGCACGCGTACACACTGGCGCAGCCCGGCTATAAAAGCCGACCGCCTCCACTCGCCTGTGCCCACACCAGCCCCGCCCCTCGCCGCCGTCCAGCCCCTCCCTCTCCCTGCCTCTCTCGAGCGCCGCCGCCGCCCAGCAGGGGCGCCCGCGTCAAGGAGGAGAAGGCCAACGACGATGATGGCGGCGACGACTTCATCCCCTTTCTTTTTTAGATTAGGTTAATGTAACGAAAATGCGCGAATTTCGCCGAAATTTGCCTTGTTTAGCCGAAATTTAACTACTTTTTATCATAACTTCGCCGAACGGCCCCTATTTTTTTTATACGCGCCTTGGGGCGGCCCTAGGGGCCGACGGCTGGGGACCGACTCGCCCCCAGGGCCATTTTTTGCGCCGGCTCACCCCCAGGCGGCGCTTTTAGACGCCCCCTGGGGGGGCAACGGCTGGAGATGCCCTAAGACCTCATAGGACCAGCACACCAGAGCAGCAATCATTGTCGATGAAGAAAGTCGTAGATTAGAAGGAACAAACTTGTAAACAACCAAACAAAGACCGGATCCAAATGGATCCACCAAAGACCAGTACCAATGAATCCCACGAGATTCGACAGAGACACACCTCCATACGCCCTCTAACGATACTAGACGCACCATCAGGATGTTGAACCTTACAAGAACGAGAGCAGGGTCCCTCCTGCGAGCATGGGGCCGAGGTCCTCAACACCTCCATGGCCCAAAGGATATCATAGATGGGGTGGATCGGCGGCAGCGCCGATGGTGGGAGAAGGAAAGCCTATGGTTTTTCTTGTCGAGGAGGAAAGAAGCGAAAACTAAGACTTTGTACCATGCTTGAAAAGTAGTGCCAGACGCGTCGGTATAAAATAAACCTAGTAGCTTCCAACAGTTTATTCCAAAATTATAGGTTACAATTGGATGTAGAAGGCCCTCAATGCAAGGTGGTCCACTATATGGTAGCAGTGCTACACTCGGTACGACTATACATCAACACTCGATCTAGTACCTAGATAATGTCGCCAAAATTCATTGCAAAAGAACATTTTGGATTTTCTTGGATTCATTCCAACCTTTTCGGCAATGTTCTTTTAGTAGAAGACAATGTTTCTATCGACTACGAGGCATTTGTGGTAACTTCATACTTGTTGCTTCTTTTCTGCGAATGGCGAAACTTTGGGTGGCGTCAACTATGCCATGTTGCAAAATTTCTAGTGTAAACTTTCTCTTTTCTTTTTTGTGATATGCCTGAGGATCGCATTGCACCTATTATATTAGGTAGATGAACATTTTTAGAACAGTTAAAGCTAAACAATGTGTTTGAAGAAAATGTTTGATTTGATCTCCCTTCTCGAGATCCATTTGTCAAACATTTTCCTAGGAAGAAGAAGAGGAAGATCTACAATGGAGATGGAATTGTGTTGAATGCAAGAAGTTATTGATTGGGTATTCGTTTGCCCAATGACAAGTAATCACTAATGTGGTTGAGCTAGACGACCAAAAACAAACCGCTTCATGGGAGGAAACCCATGGAAATAAGGTAGTGTAAGTTTTGTTTTGTTTTCTTGTGTGTGTGTGTGTAAATAAAGGAGTGGCCGCAACATACTCGCAGTCGTACCAACCCTTACCAGACCAACAGAAGAATCCAGGGGAGATGACGTAGTGTCCGCTCATACCCGGGCTTGTAGCGTACGATAACGCCAACACCGGATCTATCCGGGGAAGAAGATGGGTTCTGGTACAAGTAGACATGCTCATACCAACCCTTGTACCAGCCAAGATCAGATGTAATTCAACTTCCAGAGGAGAAGATGACGTCTGGTAGGAGAGCTAGAGCTCGTACCGGCTCTCATACCACGTGAAATCTTAGTCATAAAGTGCCCGAGAGGAGGTAACCCTTAACCATATTTTACATCTATAGGGTGACTTGACAATCGAGGTGTGTGAGGAGGTTACCACTTTAAGGTGCAGCGTTGAGAGGCGGCATCCTCTGCCACAATAGAGCACGGCTTGAGACATCTTGATAATAAGCTATGAGGTATTTACGTGATTGTTACATATACACCCTCTTCGGATCTTGCGTTCTATATGCAGCACGATTCCCTCAATGTCCCTCCTTGCACCGTCAGGATCCATGTCCACCACCTCCTTCAGAACAACGAAGCTCGTCGTGGCAGCAACATATGGCCCTAGGTAATAGTACTTCGTCTTTTTTGTAAGCTCTCCTTTTACTAATAAATTTCAAAAGTGTAACTCTCTTTGATTTCATTATATAGGCCACACCCCGCATCCCTTCTTGCCATAGTTTGTGCAATCGCTAGTTTTCACATCCTCCATTTAGGGCATGACCTTGTCTTTCAGATTCCACCACTACCACCCACGTGCACCAAGAGTGAATGCGAGTAGGTAGTGGATGCCTTTGGGAACTGAAGCGGGAACACAAAAAAAGCATTTGAAATTGGAGAACTAAAGTTTGACTAGACCACTAAACATAACTACACTAAAACAACTTCAGAAACTTATTTATGAACCACTAAGCTTAACTAAACTGAAAATGTTTTAGATAACTACACTGAACTTAACTGAAAAAGGTTGTTCAGATAGCTGGAACTAAACTAAACTAAACAACCATTCTGAAAGAGGTAAATCAGCACCCAGGAACTTGCAGGGAGTTAGCACCCCGCCACCCAACAATTTGCACTCTATGTGATGTTTTGGTCCCCACTTTTTTCTTTGATCCCCTTCTTCTTCCTCTTGTCCACCACCAGATCCCCTTCTTCCTCTTCTTGCGATGCTCCCCTTCTTCCTCTTCTCCCTCTATTCCTCTTCCAGGACGACATCGATGGTTTTTGGGATGATCTTTCCAGCTCATCTGATGATGACTCCATCACCAGCCAGGTTAGTCTCTGTCCCGGAGTTATCTCACATAACTAGGGTTTGGGGGGGGGAAAGGCGGAATTTTAATCAGAACTCAATTGAAAGTATTTACTTTTCTTTTGGCCATCACCCACCATTTTTCTACAAGAATGTAGAGTCCTGGCTAGATCTTCCTGCCAGATGTGAGTATCGATCTGTCCGTTAGAAGCTCGTGGCATTTGAATCAGTTGATAGTGGCTGGAGGCTCCTAGCTTGTGGAGACAAGGTTAGTAAAAAATAGTCATTTCAGTTTTTTTAGTATTTGACATTTTTGTGCCATTTAAGTGTAACTTCAGTATACTAGAATCTATGTGCTCTATATAGTGCAATTTAAGTGCAGTTTGATAAATTAAGTATGTTGTTGGTGTTGTCAGTTGTGTGCTTTAATTCATTTGATAAATTTTAGTTCAGACACAATTTGGTAATTTGCAGGTTGCAGACATAATTTAACTAAATAAGTTCAGTCAATTTAACCGAGAAAGTTCAGAAAAGTTAAGTCAATTTGGTAATTTGCAAGTTCATCAAATGCCAATAGTTCAGAAAGTTCAGGCAATTAAGTCAATTTACAAACTTCTATTATTTTTCGTCGTATCGGTGCATTAGTCATGTTAGTCTGTGCA
>NC_041389.1:689935238-689942487 GCF_002162155.2 Triticum dicoccoides | reverse complement strand
GGGGGGGGACAAGAGACCTTAATGTTTATTTGCTAACTAATTCCATTGCATGCAATGAACTGACCACTGCATGCCTTTCTAGGTAGTCTCAAGTCATTGAAAGCATACACGTCTCACATCTCTTATTGGTTGATTCCTTTATTCATGTCAAGAAACAAGAAACGAGGTGGAAGTTAATGCAATGCGCCTAAGTGTTTTGGGATTATTTGGTTTCGTAATGTGCCTCTTCAGTTTAGATTGGTTACAGGAATATTGTTTCTAGTTTAGGTTGATCTGTACTTTCCTTTCTTGATAGCAAGGACTTAAATGCAACTATATGGAGTGGGTTAACCCTGAATGGCCTGCCCCTTTGAATATGAGTCTATCTAGGATCTAGAGCATGTATGATGGGGAGATGAAATAGAGGCTCGGACAAAATGTAGTGAATGTTGAAGAAAACTTGGAAGATTTTGGGAGAGAAGAAAAGATGGAAAATGAGCTTAGTTCATATAAACTTGTTTTTGCTAAGATAGTGGCTGAAAAGGAGCATGCGATGGCCGAATTAGGCAACACACAACTTGCTCTACATGACCTAAAGCAAGAGCTTGAGAAGAAGAACATGGCCGACAAATCAGCCACAAGCATCCATCAAGTGTTGAGGGCTAAGGGAGAGAAAGATATGGACCAGATGATGCAAAAGAGGGACAATTTGATGGAAGAAAGGAATATGTTAAAGCAAGAGAAAAGGAAGCTTGAGTACACTATTGCTAGTCATTTCAAATAGAAGGAGGACAGTAAGGACAAGATAAGGAAGCTTAAGGGGGTCCTGGATGAATATGAGTGATGCTATATTGTTGTACTTGTTGTAATGCTGCCAGAATTGTAGCACTTAATTTGATAGACTTGTGTAATAAAATTGCAGTACTGATTAAGTATAGTTGGTGTTGTCATTCGTGTGCCTAAATTCAAATATTGCAGTCAATTAAGTCAGCTCCATCAATTTAGTTACAGTCAATTTTACTACACCTAAATTCAGTCAATTTAACTAAAAAAGTTCAGTCAATTTGGTAATTTGCAAGTTCAGAAAATGCCAATAGTTTGGAAAGTTCTGTCAATTTAGGTACAGTAAATTTAATTGTACCTAAATTCAGTCAATTTAACTGAAAGAGCATAGTGGATTTGGTAATTTGCAAATTTAGAAAATGTGAATAGTGCAGAAAGTTAAGCGGTCCTTTTAGGTACAAATCAATTTTACTGTACCTAAATCAGTCATTTAACTGAAAAAGTTTAGATCAACCAATTTGGTAATTTTTTGCATATGTTGCAGTTTTGGTAGTTGCCATTTTTGGAAAGAATGCATGATTCTTCTTTTGACTTATGGCTTTTTTGGCAAGTTATTCTCTTGAGAATAAATAGTATAGTACAAATAACTTAACTTAACTTAACTGAACATAAACCGTAAACATCGCAAATAGCATCATATAACATAAACATCTTTAGTTCATGCATCACTTGCATGTTTCAATCCAAGCTAACTTAACTTATATGCTGACTTATAAAGCATACCTGAACATCTTCAGATCATCAGACTACAATAACTTATATGAAGAATATATACAACATACCTAACTGCATTACTTACTAACGTATATGCTAAATTCATATAACAACATACCTAACTGCTACAACTTCTTCTGCATTATCAACCATTCCTTTTCAGTCCTTCTTCAATATCATCAAGCGCGTAGTAGGCTCCTTCTTCACCTTCTTGACAACCAACGATTCTTCCACATGCACAACCTCTTCTTTAACTTGGACCGCAACAACTACTGGAGTAGCTGCTGGAGCGAAGGGGTTCTTTAGAATGATCTGAACCTCGTTCGGACTCATCTTCAGAGATGGTGATGGGCTCTTCGACGGGCAAAGGGATGGCAGGCTCGAACTCGTCATGCACCGCTGCGGGCACATCGACGAGGATGGGTGTGACATGTTTCGCCCGTGAGGCCACTTCCACATTTGTGTTCTTGTGCTTCTTGCATATTAAGCTAGGCCATGTCTGTGCCTCTTTTCTTTTGTTGTAGAATCTGACCATGAGGTGGGTTTTGATCTGATATGCAACTCCCTAGCTTCAAGAATATATTTATTGGAAACCTCACAATTGTTGTTCATAAGGATATCACACTTGGGGAAATCTCTTTTGAACCCCCTAACCCAATTGTTTGGTGGGAGTTGCTCAAGCCATGTGTAGGCTTCTAAGCTGATGGCCTCATTTCCACCATGCTTGCATCCCACATTTGTGTTGTTGTGCTTCTTGCACACTTCCATAGATGATTCTTAAGTACATCTCCTTTGTGTGTTTGCTGAAAATTTTGCCATATATGTCTCACATAGTGTCTCTGTTCTGCATCAGGAAAGTGTTGTTTCAATCCCTTGATGAGCCCCTTTTGTTTGTCTGACAGTATAGTCCATGGCTCTATGTAAATATTCCCAAGTCACATTTCAGATTTGAAAGAAACCATTTCCATGTGTCAGTGTTCTCAACCTCCACAACTGCAAATGCTAGAGGGTAAATACAACTATCGGGATCCATCCCAATAGCACACAGCAGAACACCTCCATACTTAGTCTTTAAGTGGCAGACATCTAAACATATGACATGCCTATAGGTTTGCATGAAACATCTTTTGCAGGCATCGAGAGAGAAATAACAACTTCCAAATATGCCATCATTGACAACCACATAGAAAGAGTTGCCTCTGATTGATCTTTTGAATTCCTATGCATAATACTACATGTTATTGTACTACTCTTACGCATCTCCTTAAATGAATTTCTTCACTAGTCTCTTGGCCCTTCTCAGTTTGCTCCTTGATGCTATCATGTTCCAATCCTTCTGAAATACCCTTGAAAAGTTCTTCATGTTCATGATTTCATCAGCTCTGAAAGAATCAACATACTTTTGAGTCATAAAGCGAGCAGTGCAAGACCTAACACTCCATTTCTTTATGCATGTATGTTGTGGGTTGTATTTCATTATGATGAAGCACGTGGTTCTTCTATCAAATGATGCACACAAAGAACAAGGGCACCCATCTTCATAGATGGTCTTCAGTCTTCTCCTATCATCCCTGGGAAACCCAATGTCAACTTTTTTTTGATAGCTCCACTCTTTGATAGATTTCCTTAGTAACTGAACAGTTCCAAAGGTCTGACCAACTTGGAAGCTTGGTTTACTCAAGTCTTATTCTCTAAAAGATTTGAAATTCAGCTTCTCATAATCTTCATCATAATCAAGCAAATACATGTCCCCATCTTCAGTAGGATCATCATGTTCTTCTTGGGCTGCTTTACCTTTCTCATACTCAACATTTATTTTAAACAAGTCATCATCCCCATCTTGTAGATCAATATCTGAGTCAACAAGCTATGAATTGTAATCCTCATCTAAAGAATGAATTCTTGCATCATCAACTGCATTTGCTGCATCCATGTTCAGAACCCTACATATTTTTCTCCCCCCTATACTCAACTGAAATGTATGGACATACTCTCCTGGTTGAGGTGGTCCTGGTATGTACTCGCCTTCTGACTCTTCCACACTATCTGATAGTGCATCTTCAACTTGACCTTGCTCTACCTCATCCTCTTGATCTTGCTCAGCCTGCTCTTCTAGCACTTGCTCCTAATTTGCTCTAATGCCACTGAATTTGACCACTTAAGGTCCTTCATCATCAAAATGAATAAGAACAGGAGAAACAAATGATCTCATGCTCTCATTGTGATCAAGAAATAACTACTGAAAGAACATGTGGTGCCCCCATGTTTGGTTTTGGCAATTGATGACAATCTCTATGGACAAATGGTTGCCTTGAGTTATATTTGAAGGGTTTGTCCATAGGCTTTTCTTGGAGTCCATTTGTTGGTTTCAAGGAGAGTTTGTGATGACCACGGTGCTATTAAGGAATTATCCAAAGACCGGTCATGTGAGTGTTGAGCTTATTGCAAGCATGTCTTGAAGAATAAGATTGTGTGATCATTCATGTCCACCTTCAAGACATCATCCAAATGAAGAGAGTTGGAAAGATTCAACACACAAAGCGCACAAGATGTACCGAGGGATCAAGTGATCCCATGGTATGGTAAGCATTGTCCATTACGCTTTGTGTGCTAACCCATGGTCTTCGTGAGAGTTCTTTGTGGGGTTAGGTTGCGGTGTGCAAGTTCAAGTGATGCATCACGAAGAGATCAAGTGCTTGAAGCTTTCCGTCCATTGTGGTGACAATGGACTTGTGAAGATGAGCGGAAGAGTGGCTCACCCATAGTGGAGTATGGGGGAGCAATCAACTAGTCTTCATCGAGCCAACGCAATCAAGAAAGGTGGTCCATCTTGAGGAGGAGTAGATCGTCATCATCTAGCTCAAGTGGACTTTCTGCAAGGCAGAGGTTTGCCCTTGATAGGTTTTCTATTTTACCGGTCTCATGGTGGAAGTTGGGAGACATGGTTTTAGGATCGATTGTCGTACTATCAAGGGGGGCTCTCGACGAGTTGCTTGATCACATCGTTCGTAGAGAGCTCAAACCATTGCATCCTTGCATCATCTTTATTGGTTCTTGTTTGGTTCTTCTCCTTGTGAGATTTGGAGCTTTTGGTCATTTTCATGACAAGCTCGAGTTCATCAAAAACGGAGTTCACTTGCATCTTCTATGATGTTTTCGATGTTGGAGGTTCTGTCGGTTCTTCTCTGTTGGAGGTTTCTCTCCTCTCTTGTTAGGCATACCTCCCCTGCCTCTTCTTACTATAACCGGTCTCTGTTTTGATGCTACTCGTTGTCTTGTATCCAACAAGCTTGAGTTTGCTCAATTCATAGCTCATTTGCAGACGTTATGGCAGTTCTGGTTTTACTGTTTCCCTATGTTGTCTTCTCTGCAAAATGAAGGACTCCTAGTGTTGCTGATCTGGGGCATATGCGGTAGTACTGCTCTCCGGAGCGGTAGTACCGCAGGCCCTTGCGGTAGTACCACAGTCCCCTGCAGTAGTACTGTAGGTGCTCACGGTAGTACCGCTCTGTGGGAGCGGTAGTACCATGGCCTCAGGCCAGGCGCAGCTGCTCGAGCGGTTGTAGGGGCGAATGTAATTTTTTACATCCGCGCCCTACGCGGTAGTACCGCGCCGCGGGCGCGGTAGTATCGTGGGCTCTGGCCTGGCTTAGCAGCATGAGCGGAAGTAGGGGCGGATGTAATTTTTTACATCCGTGCCCTACGCGGTAGTACCGCTCTTCGTGTGCGGTAGTACCGTGCTGGAGTTTTGCGCAGGTCCTCCCTCAGCGGAAGTAGGTACGGAAGTAATTTTTTACTTCCGTGCTTTCTCTGCGCCTAGTGTTGCCTGCCTTACGGTAGTACCATAGGGGCGCGCGGTAGTACCGCTCCGGCGGTTCTACCGCTCGTTGCCCTGTGCAACAGGCCTTCATCTGGCCAGTGCTGCACATGCGGTAGTACCGCAGCTGACCGCGGTAGTACCGCAGCTCCGTGCGGTAGTATCGCGTCGTGCGGGCTGAGTGAGGGGATAACGGTTGGATTTTCTCCCCACCTATAAAAGGGGGTCTTCTTCCCCATTGAGACCTCATCCTTTGAGCTCGTGTTCTTCCCCCATTGTTGACCTTCTCCGAGCTTGCTAACTCTCAATCACTCCATGGATTCTTGCTAGTTTTTGAGGGAAAGTAGAGAGGAGATCTAGATCCACGTTTCCACCAATCACTTTCTCCTCCAAGTGAGGGGAACCCCTTGGATCTAGATCTTGGAGTTCTTCGTGTTCTTCTTTCGTTCTTCCTCTCATTTTCCTCCCTAGCATTAGTTGCTTTGGTGGGATTTGGGAGAGAAGGACTTGGGCACTCCGTGTGCCCTTGCCATTGCATTTGGTGCATCGGTTTGAGTTCTCCACGTGATACGTGGAAGTTACAAGTTGAGAAGATTATTACTCTTGGGTGCTTGGTGCCCTTGAGCTTGTTCCTCTTGGGTGCTTGGGCGCCCTAGACGGTTGGTGGTGTTCGGAGCTCAATCATTGTGGTGAAAAGCTCCGGGCAAGCGTCGGGGTCTCCAATTAGGTTGTGGAGATCGCCCCGAGCAATTTGACGGGTACCGGTGACCGCCCCCAAGGGTTGCCAAAGTGTACGGGTTTGGTGACCGCCCCCAAGGGTCGCCATTTGTACGGGTTCGGTGACCTCCCTCAAGGGTCCCTTAGTGGAATCACGGCATCTTGCATTGTGCGAGGGCGTGAGGAGATTACGGTGGCCCTAGTGGCTTCTTGGGGAGCATTGTGCCTCCACACCGCTCCCAATGGAGATTAGCATCCGCAAGGGTGTGAACTTCGGGATACATCGTCGTCTCCGCGTGTCTCGGTTATCTCTTACCCGAGCCCTTTACTTATGCACTTTACTTTGTGATAGCCATATTGTTCTTTGTCATATATCTTGCTATCACATAGCATAAGTTGTTGGTGCACATAGGTGAGCCTAGTTGTTTTAGGTTTTGTGCTTGACAAATTAACCGCTAGGTTTATTCCGCATTTGTTCAAGCCTAAACCGTAATTATTTTAAAGCGCCTATTCACCCCCCCCCCCTCTAGGGGACATCCACGATCTTTCAACTACTAGAATTGATTCCCATTAAGAGCACAATCCTTCATGTTTTCTGTCATACTATTGCCCCCTATCTTAATCACTCTTAATCCATTCTTATACACTGTCAATCGAGGAACACACTAGTACACCCTAATCCTGCCCAAAAACACATACCCTATTTAGTTCACTAAACTGCCAACAACATTACATGTCCAATTATCTATGTCACAATAGTCAAACCAAATGGAATGGCCTTTGTGGTAACCCCTATGCTTGCCTGCACAAAGGAAATAGCCACCATGTATGACCTCAACAGAGAAGTGGTTGTTTAGGGGGTCCTACAAAAAAAAGCAAAGTGTTAATGTTCAGACAAGCAAAGTGACAATGTTCAGACAAGCAAAATTCAGGCAGGTTCAAACAGTACTAAATTTCGAAAAAATTGGACAAGTTATTGGACCAAAAACATGGTTTTTTGGACCTCCACTAAACAAATATATGACCTCTCACATCCAAAAGCATGGATTTTTGGGCGCATCTAACAAACACAAGGGCATCTGATAAACAAAAGGTCATATGATCAACACAAGGGCACCAAGAAAATAGTAAAGCAAGCATTTTTGGCCTAGTTGTCATACCCTTGGATTTCACCACAAC
>NC_041389.1:689877880-689934991 GCF_002162155.2 Triticum dicoccoides | reverse complement strand
TAATTTAGCTGTACCACTAATTTGAATGCCACAGCTAAAACCCTACCATGCACCCCCCTCAACCCGTGGCAAAAAGGGAGAAGGAGCCCAAACCCTAACATGCTTGTGCAATTGAACCCTACCCGCAGTCATTCCCGAAGAAGAAAGAGACGTATCAAGTATAGAAGGAGGCGGCGATGATGATGTAGCGTATAGGGGACATGACGTATCAGGCAGACGACGCTTGGGAGCGGGAGGAACGTCACGAAAGCGCCTCCCAAACGGCGCAGATGGTGGCGGCTCTGCATCCGACGAAGAGCTCATGGCGCCGTCGCTACGCTCGCTCCCGCCGATGAGGTGCAGGTGACCACCTCGGCAGCCACAAAGAAACATGAAAGGGGAAAGTGAGGGGGAGAGGGTGATGGAGAAGAGGAGTGTGGTCTGGTCACTAGGGTTTTAGTTTTGTCGAATTTGCAAAAATAAATACCCTCGAATGTCTAAGTATTAATATTTGTTCCGACGATTTGTCCAGTCAACGCTGGTGGATCGAGTGGGCCGGTGCCAAACCAGGACATAGATACATAAAATTGTATTTGGGACCATGGTGAGTTCCTTTGACAAGTTTAGGGTCCGTATTTGAGGTATTTCGAAATATACATATACTAAAATGAGTTCCAGCGCAAGTTTAGTGACTGTGAGGTGAGATTTTCTCTCTTTAAAACTACTCCCTCCGCTTCTTAATATAAGTATTTTTATTTAGAGGCTTCAATGTCGTATATAATCATATTTTAGAGTGTAGATTCATCCATTTTACTTCGTACGTAGCTCATATTAAAATATCTAAAAAATTATATTTAAGAACAGAGAAAGTATATATGATTCGAAGCACAGCCCACGGCACACTAGCTTGCCGTGAGCATAAAGTTCAGGCCGTAGACGTGCCACCACTCACTTGGCGGCTTCACTGACGAGTGGGCCCCAGCTCGTGCTCACACTAGTCGTCTCTCCGTCCTGCGGCCTCGTCTCGTTTCGACATCCACCTTCCTGTTTAGTGTTTACTGCCTCACAAATCTCAAACCCTACCTCGCTAGCCATCCCTCCAGATCCCTCCGCCCCTCCCCGGCCGCCATGCGGATCCGCAGGTCCGCCTCCCGCCTGCTGGGCTCTACCGCCGCCTCCTCCTGCCCGAAGCCGGAGCCGCCCCGATTCGAGCTCCCCCGATTGGAGCCGCCCCCGCCCCCGCCCCCGCCGCCAGCCCCAGCCCACGAATCCGGCGCCGGGTTCGTGGGGCCCAAGACCTCCTCCGGCGGGGAGCCCTGCTGCGAGCTCAGCCGGTCGCCATGGGACCTCATGGCGCAGCTCGACCTCTCGGATCCCCAGGTAATTTCGTCACCCCACCCCACCACACCCCCTCGCTCCTCGCTCCTCGCTCTCCTGCCTGGCCGCGTATTGCGCATTCCCGCGCCGCTGTGTGGTAGCTAGCATGCCGCCAAGCCCCCCTCGCTACCTTGCTCTCCTCCGCGGAGGTTCCCTTTCGGTCTGGGGCATGTTTCTAGGGTTCCGTCCCCCCGCGCGCGCGTGGAACCGCGTCGAGGTCTAGCCGCCTAGGGCGCGTCAGTTAGCTCCCTCGCGGTAGTATCTGACCGGCTGGCGGCGGCGCGGCGGCTAATCGGGCTGCAAGGTCCTCCGTCGGTCGCCAGCCCTACCAACCCGTCCGCCCCCCATTTCAGTTCAGCAATAGCAGTAACCGCTAGCTCTTTTCGTTGGTTGACGTGTATTTCCCGAATTACCATCTCATTCAGGTGGAGAAGCTCTTCGTGGAGACTAGTTTCATGAGTGTTTCCTGGCGAGGTTGCTGGCTTTTCCCAGCAGGCATCACCATGCCTGCCGGCTCCATCAAGGAGGAGGAAGACTTGGCCGTAGATATGGTTGACGGGGTCATCTTGAAACTGCACAAAGCTGCGGAAAAGATGGAGAGCATGAAGAATCAGAGCAAGCAGAAGAAAAATAAGGGGCTCAAAGTGAAGAAAGGAGTGTGGACGTGCAGGAAGAATGACGGCAAGAGGTGGTGCTGTCGGCGGCCCGTGAGTGAGCCCAACTCGTACTGCTCGTACCACTCAGATCAGAAGCTCCCTGCCGGCGACAAGCCACGTAGGAAGAGGCCAGACATCGACCTGGGTGAGGGGTTCTACTACTATGCAGGGTTCGGCCCCGGCACCAAGAGGCGCCACACGTCAAGCAGTGACAGTGTGCCGGAAGTTCCACTGCCTGCTGAGCCACTGAAAGAGGAGGCACCAGACAAAATGCAACTTGATTTTAGTGCAGGTCAGGTACAAGCAGCGAATGAAACCGACCATCAAGTGGTGCTCTTGCCATCAGCAAACATTGTCGACGAGCCTGGCACCGCTGGGATGTCGGCGTGTGACAAGGAGAGCGGTGATGATGTCGTGCCGGAATTTTCAGTGGCTGCTAAACCACCGAAAGAGGAGCCACAGCCTGAAATGGAACTTAATTTTAGTGCAGGTCAGGCACAAGCTGATGAGACAGACCATCAAGAAGCACGGACATCAGCACGTGTGGTCGACAAGCCTACGGGCAACGACGGCACCACCGGGATCGCAGGCTGGGACGAGGAGAGCAGCAATGACGAAGCGCTTGGCTTCAATGGCGAACAACCCCGCGACACCAAGAGGAAGGGCCCGTTCAAGAAGAGGTGGAGGAAGCCTGTGAAAGCCCGGTCGCTCAAGTCACTGATGATGTCGTAGTGCCTGTTTCTCATTGGTTTAGTAGTTAGCTCAGCTTAGTCTGCTCCAGTTTTGGTGCTGAGTTGCAAGGTACACAAACTGTTTGTAGCATCTTTTGTGTGTGGATTGTACTGTTTTAACTGGGAGTGCTGGCCGTTAGATCGAACTGAATTAATGTCTTAAAAGGTGTCGTTTAATCGTCATGGGTGAGATGCAGCCACTGTTTTTTTTGTTGCTGTGATTCAATTTGCTGCTGCGTCGAGTGGATGCGCCGAATTCAGTCCAGCAGTGCGTGCCTGAATGCTCTACAATACATACTGGTTACCTGCTTATATACCCGATCTCCCAATTGATGCGCGACTGCTAGCTCCTGAATGTACAATTACACTGTCAATCGAGCTAGCTTATACGTAGTACTCCCTCACTAAAGTAGTGATCTAAACGCTCTTATATTAGTTTACGAAGGGAGTACCTTTTCTGAACTATGGCGCCAGAGCTTCTGCTAATTCTTTTAAAAATAGTCAACGAACCAAGTGGTTTTGTTGCGCTTCACCTGGACGTAAGGCACTGTATTCACAATGTTTGCATCATTCTTACTACATCTCGCTCTCTTAAGAAGAATGAAAACAAAATCTTTGTACCGTGCTTGAAAAGTACTGCCAGAGGCGTAGGTACAGAAAAACCTAGCAGCTCCCAATATCTGTTGGTTGGCGCCGCCAACAGCATTCACTGCGAAAGAACTTCTTGGATTTTCCTTTCAGGCAATGTTCTTATAGTAGGAGACTATGTTTCTGTCATCGACTAGTGTGTGGTGACTTCGTGCTTCTCAATCTCTTCATACGTTCTTCATGTTGGTTGCTTCTTTTTTGCGAATGGCAGAAACTTTGGGTGGCATTAGCTCTTTCATGTTGCAAATTTGCAGCGAATATTTTTTTTCTTTGTGTTAAAGACCCTTTCGCCCAAAAAATTGATTATAGTTTGAAAATCATCAAGAGCTCTGTTTGGTTCGCCCAAAGAATTGGTTGTCATAGATTTCTTTTTTTTTTTTTTACAAGATCAGTAGCAACAAGGGACGCAACCCTGCACGAAGCTACCCTTGAATGGAGAAATGGCCATTACCCCCGCTGGACACCCAAAATGGCAGGCATGCCGATGCCACCTCTCTTACGCAGGTAAGCGAACTGCCAGCGAGAAGGTGTATCCATTGTCTTTTCGTTTTACTTGCCGGTGCTGGTTGCGGCTAGGTGGATGTGCTTTTGAACAATGCTGTCTGCGGCGGACGAATGCCATCATCTTGGTGTCGTTTCTTGCCGCGTGGTTGTTCTCATAGACGATTTGTTCGTAGACGTGGGTGACTTGGTCGATCCTGCTGGACGAGGCGCTGCGCAGCGAGCACGACCTTGGGGTGGGTGTTCTCTGCCACATCCGGTGATAGTCATAGGGCCACTAGCGCATCGAAGAGGTCGTCGCCGCCGAGGCCTTCGAGGGAGGCCGGTAACGCCGAAGCTGGGCGTGTGGGTAGTACTTGTTGCTGTGCAGCGAGGTTCTCCGCCAGATTTGTGACGATGGCGAACCTGTCGAACACCCCAAAGATAGCCTGCTCAAACCAGGGGACAAAATTGGCGTCCAAGGCACATTTGATCGTGCCAGCCACCAGTACCGTTCGTAGGCGTTCCTGTTGGAAATATCAACACATCTTTTAATAACTAATCTGCAAGTAAATAGTAAGCATGGAAATTACGATATGCAACTCGTACCAATATCTAAGCATGTAAGCACTTACAGTACATAAAACCGAAACATCTATGAACACAACATATACGACTAGCACATGAAGAGTAAAGAAGGGGTGAACAGATCGTACCCTCCGGTTGGCCAGGTCACCGTGGCGGCGGCAGCAGCAGCCTCGGTGTCGTCCATGGACTTCTTCTTGGCCGCGGTGTCTTCGACCATGGTGTCGATGCAAGGGAAGTAGTGGAAGCAGAGGAGGATGATGACAAGGACGGATCGGGGGCAGTCGCGTCGAGATGCTCCTAAAAAAACCTATTGCCGTTCTCCTGGGCTAGATCTCGAACGACAGGGTTCCGGAGGCACCTGCTCTCCCAACCAACCGTGCACCGTTGTTGGGATGGGATCGCCGGAAGTAGCACAGAGAGAGAGGAACAGTAGATGATGGCTAGGGTTGTGCAGGAGGGAGTGATTGATTTAGGGTTCACTCCATAGCCAACGCCTCCTTATATAGGCCATCGGAGTAGATGGGCCTGTGCTTAGGACCATGACCGAGTCTGTGAATAGCCAACAGTCCAACGTCTCGGACAATGGTAGTTCCATTAGCGACTCGTTAATTAATTCACAATGAATTAACCATTCTTGACCGACAAAAATAAGGCATGGCTTGGCTCATTCTCACAACCCGTTGCGTGCGAGCGTCATGATGAGGCGAGGCGGCCGGCGGAGGAGGAGGAGCGTGCGCACGTGTGCAACTTCTCTTCCCAATCTCCCAATGGCATATGGTAGAGTAGCCCTTATAAAGGGTCTCACTCTTACTACTATAGCAGTATGGTACTAAACTTCCCACAACTTGCCATGTACCTAAATGGTCCTTAGAGATTAACCAGGAATTAGTGTCTTATATGGGCCAAAGCCCATCTATAATCCAACAATCCCCCACCATATCTCGAGGCACATAAATTTGTCAACTAATCCAAACAATGTTTTGATATACCAGAGTTTTTAGTGGAGACTGTTAAGTTGAACTTTCACCTAGAGCGACCGGATTAGGCTTCTTCACAAACTGAACAGTGGATTATGCCTTGAATTGTCAGTTTAGCATGCAAAGTATATCTCACAATGTATGACATACTATTCATCTAGTGTTACAAACTATTTCTCTAAATACCAATTATGTTGCTTCCATGCTTCCCTGCACTTCCTGCTACTTTTTACTTTGCCTAAGAACCCATATATTCATTTTTGGTGTCCTTTCTTTACCATGCATTCCTTGGAAGAACTAGGTTTCTAGCACCATGCATTCCTTGGCATGAATGAAGCACATGGGCGTAGATAAAGTATCATTAAAAATCGCATCCTTGACTTTATCGATTGGTCTTTATTATTCCCAATTGAAGCATAGAGAACAACTTTTGTTGCAGCATTGGGGAGGTTAAAATAAGGGGACATAAAAATTACTTTGCTTTGAAAGGACATAGACAAAACTTATATTCTAAATCTCACATTCCCTCTACCCCTCTCGCAAGTGGTATACAACTCCCATGACCCACTCTCTTGTGACCTCCCATCGCCGCATCGTCGTCGCTCCTGCCGTCGCTACCTCCACCGCTTCCCTTAGCCATCCATATGCCTCCTCGCCGATGCAGATCTACAAGACTAGGATCTCCCCCTTCCTTGCATGGCAGGAGTTGGAGCCGCCTCAGATGCCACTCCCGTTCGTTTGCAGTTGATTTGTTCGATGTTGCGGGAGGTACTAAAGGTGATGAGAGAGCAGCGGTTGGAGAGGGCTGCAAGACTTTACGATGATGCCTTCTCGTGGACCCAGTGCATGCGGGAGTGGAAGGAGGCATTGCATGCGATGGAGGAAGATCCGATCTAGAGATTTACAAGGGAGAGTTATGCTCATGTCTGTCAAGATTAAGAGGATCGAGAGAAGGAAGGCGGGTCTACTTCGAGGGCACAACTTCAGAGAGGGCATGGATGTTGCGGTCCCCTCCTTTGCCACCGATGGGTTTCATCCTCCAGGGGAAGTAGGAGGCAAAATTTGAGGATCCTCATTGCAAGGGGAGGTAGGAATGCGTCGTGGGGTTGTCTCCGGCTAGTGTTTCGCCTCTTCCAAAACCAGTTGATCACCTGTCTTTTCTGTCATCAGAACCAGCAAGGTAACGAGGGGAGTATGCGGCTTGCTTGGCGCCAGAGTTGGCTTGCCATTTAATCGTGGGAAGAAGCCGTGTGTCTCGCTAGATGTTCCTAAAAAACGGGTGCTAGATTCCACCAATGCAAGTCCTATGGCCATGGAGGTGGAGATGCACATGAATCCCTTGATGGTGTTCGACCAGGGGGTGATTTTGGGCGTGAGGTTGATCAGGAGTATCAAAATCCTTATTTGGTCACCTTTGGGGATGCGTTGAATTGTGCTAAGAAGCAAGCTGGGAAGAACGAGTTGAAGGAGGAAAGATTGAGATAGGATGTTGTTGTGAGTTATCTGAAACACAAATGGGCTCAAATTCCTTAGAAGCTAGTGATGTCGGATTTTAGGTATGTGAGCTCTGTTCTAAGTCATAGATCTACCCTTGTTTCGTTTCCCCGTTGTCATTCAGTTGGTAACACTAGTCCATGGTTTCAAATTGTTCGAGGGAAACCCATGGAAGTAGGTCTTGGCCTTGATCCTCTTTGGTTTTCCCATGGAACGGGGTGGATGAGTTCGACGTCTGGCAGTCGCTGCACTAGCCACTTGCCACTCAATCGCCGACATGAAAAGATAGAGATTCAGGAGATGCTGTTTTTATGTGGGAGGAATTTTTTGTTTCAACTCGCACATTGGGCTATAAAAGGCTTGGTGGGGGAGGGGGATTGGCCTTGTTTTGGAAAAGGACAAAGAGGGCTCGGGTGATCTGGTGTTAGGAGGCTTGCTATTTCACCGACCCCTAACCCTAGTTCATAGCAAAGTTCTATCATCTCCCATCTCTAGTGTTGTTCCACTGCAGATACTAGTGGTCAGGGTAGTTCGGGTACAGCTGTGCGAGATAGTTTTGGTCCTGAGCATGGGGGTGGAAGTAGAGGTGATGGAGGCAGAGGGAATCCTCATTTTGGTCGCAATTTCCAGCACGGGCAATTCTATCAGAATCAGTTGTTTTCTTTCAGGTCACCGGCAAGGAATTATCAAGGAAACAACTACCAGAATAACCAGTATCCACGTAGGCATGCCAATTTCAGTGACTGGAGTTTTGATGTTGAAATCGGAGTGACTCAATACCCGTGCGAGCCGCCTATGCAGAATAATAACCCCTTCAACAGCAACATATCAAAAGAAGACGCAGGTGGTTTATTCAGTGCAATCTGCGCCAAGTGGAGATAACACAAAGGGAGGGGTGGCAGCAGTGATGTGGATGTTGAGTCTACGTAGGCAAATTCTGGTGGCGTATTGTGGTTCTTTAAGCATTTGGAGGGAAGGTACTAGTGGGTGATAAAATTATTTTTCACAGGTATGGGGTTAAGGACCATGGATCCAAAGCTTGTGATGCAGAAGTAAAGTGTGTGAATTGCAACAAAGAGACACATATTTTTGATTTTTGTGCCTGACTTCACCCAAAAAAAGGCAGCTACGCTAGTTGGTTTTGGAGGGGAAGGTCTAGGTTATTTTGTTGCAGAACATGCAAAAGATTTGAGTTCTGGAATGTAGAGTGAGGCAATTGCTCTGGTTCCTTTGAGAGAGGAGTGTGATCCAGACATCAATGCTAACATGCTTGTCAGGAGCCTAGCAAAAACCTATCCCTTGAGATGGGATTGGAAGACCAAAAATGTCTCATTTGGTCAACTTTCTGTTGGCTGCTAGGATTAGTGAGGTTGTTGTGTATGATTGGGTGCCTTTGAAAGGTGGGAATGTCATGGTAATTGTTAAATTGTGGAATGATTATTCATTGGCTATGGGTGAGCTGGCTATGGGTGAGCTGGCTATGGTCTGCATAAAACCTAAAGGGGTGCCTAAGAGTATGAAGAATTTTCATGGGCTTTATGAGATTGGTTCCATGATTGGTTTTAGAGGCTAAGTGGATATGGTGAGTACGTAGGAACTTGGCTTGGTTAGACCAAAAGAGATTGTGGTCATTCATCAAAAAATACATATATGGACTAAGCTTACTGCACCAAATCATATGGCCTACCAAGTTTTCTTTGAACTTGAGATGGTTGTAGATGAGGGATGGTCTAAGAGTGAGGATGAATTATCTGAAGGGTATGAAGATTGGATGGATTTCCAGCATGAGGAAGAGGCTGACAGAGATCCAAAAAGAACTAAAACCAGTGGTGATGAGGTGGTAGCTAGCCACATTTGTGCAAGTACAGGAACTAAGTTGGCTTTGGAGCAAATGGCTGCTCCACTAAAAGAACAAGATGAGGCAGATCTGCTTCTGTATATATCAAAGAACATGGGGGCTCAAAATGGAAAGAATTATGTATATGGTTCTATTTCTATTAATGGAGGGGGACTTCTAGGAATACTAACAATGGAAACGTAAAGATTTTTGAAGTTGATCTAGAGGATGACGGGGAAGGTTCTCAGTCTCTTAGTTAGGGGGCTAAATTGGGGATTAAGTTGAATGATGATCAAAATGGCATGACTAGGATTGACAATAAAGGAGGGGATTTTGGGTGGCCACAGATATAGTGGAAGGATTGCTTCGAAGAATATGGATGATATACCTTTGCTGGACAGGTCCATGTCTCTGGCTAGAGCCAAAGACTTGTGCTACTCAAAAGGTATGTTTGCTAAGGTTTCTGATTTACACCCTTATAATGTGAAGTTGATAGATTGGCGGTTTAATAGGGGGTGGATTTGTAGGTTTCTCTTTATATGGTGGCTTATAATCTGAATCTTATTAATTCTAATGAAAAAGCTAGGATGGGGATGTTTTTAGCAAGCAAAATAGAATTATCTATTACTCGAATGGAAACTAAGATCTTATATCCAAAGGATGTGGAATCGATTCTATTGGAATTATTACACATGAGCAGAGAAAGGGATGATGATTCTGATCCCATGGAAATATTTTCTTATGATATGGTTGGGTATAGAAAGGGTGGATTTATAGCAAACAATACTCATTCTAAGGTTGATGTAGTTAAAACACCAGTAAAGACTATTGAGAAAGAAAAGAAAAAAAAAGAAATCCTTATGATTTAGTTACTTTTCTTCTGCCAAAATCTTGAGGGTCTGGCTTGGAATTGAAGGGGGATTGGGGCAGTTGAGAAAAACAATTTCACTAGGGAAAAATCAATAAAAATAGTTGGACTTTGTGGGCATTCAAGAGACAATGAGAATTGATTTTACACAAATGGAATTTTTTAGCATAAATGGTCAAGAATCTTTTGACAAGTCTTTTCGACCTTCCAGAGGTGGGTATGGAGGTAGTAGTAGGGATTAATAATGGCACTTTGGTTAATAATGAGGTAGAATTTGGTGATTGTTTTGTTAAATTAAATGTTTGGAATGTGGTAGTTGGTTTTTGTTAGGGCATGTTTATTGTTTATGGAGATGCTCAACCTGTTGGGAAACCTAAGTTCTTTGTTGACCTTGTGCATTTGCTTAAAAACTCCAGGAATCCTTTGCTAATTGGTGGAGATTTTAATATTACAAGGAAAGCTAGTGATAAAAAAACCCAGGGGTTATAATAAATGGAGTATTCTTTTTAATTCAATAATTTCTTAGGGAAATGATTGAATTACCTCTAGCTGGTAGAAAGTACACCTAGTCCAATAATCACAAGGACACCACTTATGGTTTATTGGACAAGGTTATGATTTCTCCATCTTGGGAGTAAAAATTCCCACTTGTCTTGTTAATGCTCTAACTAGGGGTCTCTCAGACCACACACCTCTCTTCATATCATCTCAGGAGCTACCTAAGAGACCTTATATTTTCAAATTTGAGAATTCTTGCTTTCAATGGCCTGACCAGATTAGTTAGTGAGGAAATTATTGAGTAAAGAATATCTTGGTGCTTCCCTTATTAAAGAATGGAAAGTGAGAGCTAGAGCTCCGAGGAAAGCCTTGAAAGGTTGGAATTGGAATGTGGATGCAGTTTACAATAGGCATAAAAAGCACCTTGTTGAGGAAATTGACAGATTGGATAAACTGCAAGAAATTAGTTGTTTAAATTCTTAGGACATGCTCTGTATGCAGAACCATCAGAGGGATTTGAAAATCATTTTGAAAGAAGAAGAGATTAAATGGCTTTAGAGATCTCATGAAAAGAAATGTTTTATGTGGACTCAAACTAAAAATACTACCATGCTAAGCAAATGGTAGGCACATGATAAACAAAATCTTAAAATTAGTACAAGATGAGGTGGTGATTGAAGGTCGGGGTAATCTTATGGATTATATCACTAGTTTTACAAAAAGCCTTTTTTGCTGAACCCGTGATGCCATCCTTAACTATGCATCATAATGGGGTTGAGGTTTTGAATGAGGAAGAACAAAAAATCCTCACTAGAAGGTTCTCCCTGGAAGAACTCAAAGAAGCTATTTTGGGGATGGAGAAAAATAAAATTGCTGGTCTTGATGGTTTTAATATTGAATTCTACCAACATTTTTGGGAGATACTTAAAACGGATTTGTTTGTCCTTTTGGAAGAATTTTATGATAATAATTTAGATATTGATAGGCTTAACTAAGGGGTGATTTCCTTATTGCCTAAAGGGAGTGATGCCGATAGAAATCAGAAATATAGGCCCCAATTTGTTTACTTAATGTCATTTTCAAATAGTCACTAAGATTTTGGTGAATAGATTGATTTCTATTATTAAATGTGTGATTAGGGACTCTGAGATTGCCTTTCTGAAAGGATAGGTACATTATGGAAGCAGTCGTAGTTTTACATGAAACTCTTAATTCTTTTCCTAAAAAAATCTTCATGGTTCCTTTCTAAAAATGATTTTGCAATAGCTTTGGACAAAGTGAAATGGCCTTTTCTTCTTAAAACTTTAAAAATGAAAAAAGCCCCTGATAAATAGAACGATTGGATGATGAAAACTATTTCTAGTTGAAAAGTTGTAGTTAAAGTACATGGAGAGATGGGCCCTTATTTTAGAACTAATCGGGGATTGAGGTAGGGGGATCCCCTGTCACCCTTGCTGTTTGATCTTGCTGTGGATGCTCATGATTGTTAATTCTTCTCACTCTAGTGTGCTATTGTTCACACTTTCCTTTTTTTGGTCTTCCCAAAGGGATAAAAATAAGTCTGATTTGTTTGGTTGGAAAACATGGGTTCTACGAAGAAACATTTTTTGTTGGTGTTATTAGAGTTATCTGGAGTATTTGGAAAGCTTGGAATTGAGCCTGTTATCACAAGAAAAAATGGCCCTCTGACCCAGGTGCTATTCTTTTCAGAGTTTCTTACTGGATTAATGATTGGTGTGTCTTGCAGGGATGTAGGACGCAAAACTGGGCTTACAGTCATATGCAAATCTCCTAGATCAAGTCGCACCTGAAAATTTCCATGCAAGGTGGTGTGGATTCCAAGAGTAGAAGGTGGCTGATCAAAAAGACATATGAAAAAGTTTGTCTGGAAGAATTGGATTTGGTGCAGGAACTTTTTTCCTTTTGTTTTGTGAAATGAGATAGATCTGTATGGGGTTGGACTTATCTGCTTCGGTGGGGTATAATTTCCCTAGATCTTTTCTTTACCTAGGCTTCTGTTAGCTTGGTTGGTATTTTCTTCTCCTTTTTGTAGGTGGTGAGGTTTTGTGCGGTTCTTGGTGGATGCGTGATATGGTTGTAGTAAGATGATGGTTTTGTTAATGACATCGGGGGAATGATCCATTCTATTAAAATACACTCCTACACTCATATTAGACTATCTTTTAACCAACATTAGTGATTTTTTTCTAGCATCCCCGCCATTTATGCATATATTTATTCGTCCTCAAGTTATTGAATGACTAAAAAATTCTGCATCTAAGTTTTACTATACCTCAACTCTCGTGCTTCAATGATTTTGTATTGAAACATTGTCACATTTAATTGTTGGGTTTTTCTAGGTGCTCTAGAAATATGCGCACTTTCTCTTATGGCCTAATCTATGAATATTATTGCTTCATTATCTTAATGTCATGCCGAAGGATGTTTACTATACATGCAGACTTATTGAACAAAAATGACGACTAGGATGACTATCAGTCATACACATGAAACACAAGATGGAATAATTAAACTATATAATTAGTTACAAGTACATGAAGTTGCCATGATTGTGACTATTTTTTGAAATTCTAATTATTCTATCATTAAAATGGACGGGCGCACAACGCGCGCCATCAATGATCTTTCAGTGGAGATGGTAGTAGGGGCTAGCATATGCAGACGCTAGCTAGATCTGGTGTGGTGAGGTCGGGTGATGGATCGTGGTGCCAAGCGTCAGGCAGTCTGGACTTGATCATCTGTTAGTCGCCGCCTACTTGCTACATCCACATATTATATATGAAGAGTATTATTGATGCTTCGTAAAAAGCACTAGGCTATTCAAGGGGATCATAATACTAGTTTTTTCCATCATGCAATTATCAAAAGAAGAAGAAGAAAGAATAGAATAGCTTCCATAAAAGATGACAACAGTGTTGTGCATATCAAACCAGATGCAATTGCTAATGTTTTTATCCAATATTTCAAAAACTCTTTTCTTGCTCTAACACTAACCATGGCAGGTTATATACATTCTGTGCATCCAAGCATTGAAGGAGATTACACCTGTAGTATTCCTGATAAAACAGAAATATGGGAAACGCTTAGAGCAATGAGAAGGAATGCATCACCAGGACCAGATGGGTTTGATGTAGCTTTCTACATAACAGCTTAGGACTGGATTGGAGATGATATAGTCAAAGTGGTAAGAGATTTCTATGAAAAGGTATACTTCCTGCCCATCTAAATGATACTCTCATAGAACTCATTCCAAACAAAACTGGCCTCTCTTGTTCCTGTTGATTTTCAACCTATTAGCTTGTGTAATGTTATTTACAAAATCACAGCAAAAACCCTGGCTAATAGACTCAAACCTCACTTGTCGGATTACATTCATTAATCTCAACAGGCTTTCATTGAGGGTAGGAGAATCAATAGCTAGATCACCCTAGCTTAGGAAATAACCCATTATTTTGCTTTGAAATCTTGGAAAACCCCGGCTTTCATGCTTAAAATAGATTTGGCCAAAGCTTTTGATAGAACAGAGTGGAATTTCATTATGCAAGCTCTCTTTCGAGAAGGGCTTCATAGCCACTTCATCAATTTTATTTATGCTTGCATTACAACTCCTTTTTTCTGTTACTATTAACGGACAGTCTTACGGCTGCTTCCAGAGTTGTAGGGGGATTAGACAAGGATGCCCATTATCTTCTTACTTGTTTGTCCTAGCAATTAACGAGCTTTCTATATCCCTCCAAGAGACCATGTGCTCACGCCGTCTAATAGGCATATCTTTAGGCCTTGGTTGTCCACCCATCCACTCACTCTTGTTTACAGATGATTTATTAATTTGCGGTCAAACCACCATTCCTAAAGCTACTCAGATTTCTCATATTCTTTAGAGATTTTGCAACCTTTCAGGTCAAACTCCTAGCTGGAATAAATCAGGTACTATTTTAGCTGAACCATTGATGCTAATAAAAGGATTTTTCTAGTCGTGGACGTCAATGCTAATTCTATTCATCTTGCCACCCTTTAATCCTTCCAGCCAAGAATAGATCTACTAATTATGACTTTGTGGTTGACAAATTTTATATTAAACTTAGTGGTGATAAGGCCAATACGCCCTCTCATGCATCTAGATTGAGTCTTACTAAGTATGTCTTTGCTTCCATCCCCATGTATTACATGTGTAACATTTCATTTTCCAGGGAGTTGATTGCAAAGCTCATGATGATTATTAGGAATTTCTAGTGGCAGGAATAAAAGAGGAACCAATATCCAAAACGCTTTGTCTTAGGGCATCAAAGAACATTTGTGTTCTGAAATATGAAGGAGGTTTAGGAATCATGAACATACAAGCTATGAACAGAGGACTTGTTCTTTCAACACCTTGAAAGATTGCAAAAAACCTTGATAGGTTACTCTTTAGAGTTCTCAAATCCAAATATTTTCCCGACTTCAATATGGAGAGCTAGTTCAAAAATTCCAATATCTTCTTTTTGGTCCTTCGTCTTAAGAATATGCCACTTGCTTTACTCTAATTCCATTTATCAACTTACTGAAGGCGACTCTTCTATATGGAGATTCCTTGGTGTCCTGTTTGGGAATCCATCTATGACTGCCTAATCATCCAACTTGAACACTTCACGAGTTAAGGATCTTTGGCTGCCTAACCAAAAAGTTTGGAACACTAAAATTATTTGCATACTCTTTGATCAACAGGCAACTAACATCATTCTGCAGCTACCTATAATTCAATCGGAAGGGGCTGGTATCCTATGTTGTAAGCTACATGGTTCAGGAAAATGCACATCCAAATATGCATACAGAGCTTGCCTACAGGATATGCAGGAACATGGAGAGCCTATACCTAGACATGTACCTACAGGTGTAAAGATAATTGTATGTAAGACATGGGGAGAAAAGGAATGGTACCCATAGTACAAACATTTGCATGGAGGCTTCTCAGGAAAGCAAATCCTACAGGTATGAGGGCGCGTAGATTTTCTTCTGACATTAAAAATTGTGCAAGATGTGATTAGGAAGAAAATGATATACATTTATTCTTCACTTGCCTATTTGCTAAAGCCGCTTGGTTCTCTAAACCTTGGAATATAAAGTCTGAATTATTTGAGCAATTTTTTGATTCAATCCCTACTATTATCCAGGCCTTGTTAACTTCCAACCACCGTCATGCCTCTTTGAATAACATTATGGCTTTTCTTTGGTGTATTTGGAAGTCCGGGAATATAACCTTTTTGGGAGAAAATCCAACTCTCCTATGCAAGCAATACAGTCAATAATAAAGAACCAAGATTTAGCTTCCTATGCATATATTGCAGGTTCATCAATAGAAATGATCCAGGAAGTAGGGGGAAAATCTACATAGAAACAAAAGCAGGGATCTTCTTTAGAAACTGATGATTGGATTACACATTGCAAGGTTTATACAGACACTGCATGGAAGAAGAACACTACTGGCTCCGACAACAACTCAAGGAAAATAGGGATAGGAATTTACATTCAGTATAGCGAGAACGAAAAAGAAACATGTATCTTAATCTCTGCAACTGGAAAAAATGTCGAATCTCCACTACAAGCTGGAGGCTATAGCCCTACAGGTTGCTGCAGAAATTGTTTCTCGCACCACTAATAGCCAAATTACTTTCCTAGTGGACAATGTGATACTAGCTCGGGCAGCGGCTCAAGGAACCTTCTTCAAGTGCCTGGGCACTGGCAAATTAGAAGCCAGCCTGCAAATTATTTTGTTGCAACTGCCAACATTCAAGCTTGGGTCTTCCATATTCCCAGGGTACCTGATGTAAAGGCTCACAACTGTGCAGCTGCTTCTTATAGAGATGATTATCCTCTGAGCCAAAAAATGGCTTGTTCTAGTGCACAACATAGAGGAATAGGGAAACTATACAACATAAGACACTCTTTCCCAAGAAAAGCTTAGGGTTCCGCCGTCTCCTGCTGGCGCCGCCATCGGTCCGCCTCGTCTCCGGTGGCTTTAGGGTCATGGTGGCGTGGTGGATCCTGACCCTTGCCGACGGCAGGGCTCTGTTTTTAGATATTCCTTCGAATTTTGTTAGGGTTTGCGTACTGCTCGGGAAGACGAGACGGCGGCGGCTCCCTGAAGATGGAATAAGGTTCTCCCCACCTAGCCCCCGTTTCGTTCGTGTATCTAGCATCGTCGGTGAGCGTGTGGAGATGTGTCTCCGGCGGTGATGAATTTACTCGGATATGGTCGTAGTTCATCTACGTTTGTGTTTCTTCAAGTTGAATCCTTCCAATCTGCACTACTCTTCATCAGCGGCAGTTGTTATTCTACTGCGGGTCCTATGGGGCCTTAGCACGACGACTTCCTGACTGTACTACAACAAGTTTTGCCTGGCTCTGGCGAAGGAGGGGCAATGATGGCGGTGCGCCTTCGGCTCGCTTCAATGCTTGTAGTCGTCGCTAGGTGGTCTACGGATCTAGATGTAATTTTTATTATTTTTAGTGTTGGTTGTATTGTCATGATTGAAAATGAATAGATTGAAAATTTTCTTGAAAAAAAAACATACAGGAACAGGAGATCACTGTCTTAGGCTCGGAAAACTAGGCAATTTAATTAAGCGATAAGGATTACCAGATTCTATATGTAACTTGTATTTGATACTCCCTCCGTTTCAGTTTACAAGTCCTGCACGTATACCTAGGTTGCCAATTTTATCACCCTAATATAATCTATATATCACAAAAATTATATCTTTTAAAAATAGAACAGTTGAAGTTTATATTGGTATATTTTTTGTAATATATGATTTGTATTAGGTTGGTCAAATTGACGACCTAGAGATACGCACACGTCCTATAAATTTTGAGAGAGGGAGTATGAATACAGGGCGCAAGGCATCTCGTGGTGCACCCTGAGGTTTTTTCTTGTGTATGTGTGTGAACTTGGTGTACACTGATTTTGGTTTTGGGTATGTTTTTTTCTGTCAGAATAGGGGACACGTGGAAGAGAAGGTGTGGGTGTGGGCCATCAAACAACCAATCACAGCCGCTAAGCCTGCTGGAGGACGGATGTGAGCAAGCCCTGTCCGCCACTCTCAGCAAAATCGCTGCCGTCAGTGACAAGTGGGGCCTCGTCCACCTCACACTGGTCTTCGCGTGTCCTGCCTTCGTCTCAGTTAGTCCTGCCTCTTGCCCAAATCGCAAACCCTACCTCGCCAGCGCCACCCTCCAGATCCGGAGAGCTCCCCTCGTTCTCCGTCCCTCCGGCGCCAGCCATGCGGATCCGCAGGGCCGCCTCCCGCGTGCTCGGCGTCGCCCCCTCCGCCGCCTCCCCCTCCCAGCCGCCCCGACCCAATCTGCCCCCGCTCCCGCCAGCCGACGCCGGCGGCCCGCCGCCCTGCGTGACGAACATGGCGGTAGCGGACCTGATGAACCAACTCGGCATCCAAGATCCCGAGGTAATTTTCTTGCCCCACTCGATGCATGCTCGTAGCTTGCCGTATCCTGCATCTTGGATGTATTGCCCATTTCCGCGCCGCCGGTCGCCGGTCCCTGTACAGCAGCGTGCGATCCCCCTCCCTTGCTAGATCTCGTTTTTCGAGGTTGCCCATCCGGCCGCTGCTGCTCGCGCGCTGGTCTGGCTCGTCCGCCCGGACACGTCCCTGCTAGGGTTTCCATCCCTCCGCGCCCCTCGCGTTTGCTTGCTTGTTTACGCAGGCGCGGTAATCTGCGGCCAGCCAGCCGGCGGCGGCGTGCCTGCAAGGGTTGGAAACGATGTGAGCCGTACCTACGTGCATCCACCCTATTTCAGTTACATGTACATGTGTGCGTCGAAATGCATGTATTTTCCGATTTTTGCTTTTTTTCATACCATCCTCACAAAGGATCAGGTTCCACAATCTAACGATAATGAAACAAAACCAAGGTGCAGCAGCATGAGTATCCAAGTGCAACAAGAAAAGAGTTCAGCTGCCGCAAAATGCTAACAGCAAAGATAAAGAACAACAGTAACAAAAGTTTTGACCTAACCAGAGGGCACCTAAACCTACAATTCAGATCAACCTCCACCAACACTTTGCCTGCTGTCATGTACTTCCTTCACTGCACCCCCCCTATAACTCAACATTATTTTTCATTATTGTATATCTCTTTTCTTAACCAGGGGCTCATTTTTTTTTTCACTTTTCATGTTTTTCAGGATGACAAGCACTTCAAGGAAACTTACTTTTGGGATGGCCTTCCTAGCCTTCCCAAACACCACCCCTGGGGATCTAGGTATCATTTCCCAGCCACCACCTGTGCCGACTCCATTGAGGAAAAAGAGGAGATGGCCGTTGACGTGCTAGATGACATCATCTTGGAATCGCGTATCGTGGAGAAGAACTCTGAGAAAAACAAAAGCACCATGACGAAGGGTGAGGAAGAGAAGGACAAGAGCAAGCTAGAGACAAAAGGGAAGGGGAAGGTGGAGGCAGATGAGAGTTATGCTGCCAGAGGAGGATGGCCATGCAAGCAGAATGAAAGGCGATTCTGCGGGCGGACCGCAAGCCAACCCAACTCGTACTGCTTGCACCACTCTCACCAGAAGCCCCGTGCCATCTCGAAGCCACCTCGCAAGAGGATCACTGCCCACCGTGACTTGGGACTAGGGTTCTACTACTACGATGGGTTCGGCCCGTCAGGCAACACCAAGAGGCAACGCGAATCAAGCAGTTTGCCAGAACCTATTGAACAGAAAGAGGAGGTGTCACCTGAACACCACGTCGATTTTAGTGCAGGTCTGGTTGGAGTTGCTGACGAAGAAAATCAAGTCGGGTCAGAGTCAGAATACATTGAAAAGCCTAGGTTCGACGATTGTACTGATGTCATGATCACTGGCTACGACGATGACAACAGTGATGAAGACTCGCCTGATTACAATAGCGAAAACATTAAGGTGAGCAAGAACCCGCCAAAGAAGAGGGGAAAGAAGCCTATGAAAGCTCGATCACTCAAGTCATTGATGTGATAAGAGCACGGTCGCACTTGTGTCTCTGTGGCATGTGGAAACAATATAGTAGAAACTATATGGATATTTTGTTGTACTGTTTTTTAACTGTGGTACTGTGGTGCTAGCATTTGCACTAGCTATTAAAAGAGTTCCATATACTCCAATATACATATATGATATATGGTGCCTGGTCATTGTGATGGGCGAGATGCGGTCAATTTTTACTGTGAATGGTTTATTTGTTTATTTTGTGCAGTTAGTTTATGCAATGGTGTGTGCTAGGCATTTGGTTCCTGAAAACCGATGAATGATTGTGGTACTGGGCTCAAGGAGACGGATGCCCCACCTTCCAGCCCGGAGATCAATGTCTGAACATGATATAGCTTAATACAGAATAAACCACGATTCATTGAATTACTATGGATACAAATTATTAAGTTTACAATACTCTTGTGAAGCAAGGCGGCACTACTCGTGCGGCGACACTCTATACCTTATTTTTCGAACAACTCCGCCTCGAAAACTAATACAGGAAGCGGTATAATACAACAGAAAAGCATGATGATGGCAGGACTCCAATTGAAAGGGACACCATTGGGTCAGATCCTAGTGCGCACTCACGGAATCCTTAACTACGACATCTTTAGCATCTGGCATGAAAAGGCAGGTGATTACTTTGAATGTACTCGCAAGCTCTCAAACAATCCAAAAGGCAAGCAAGCAAGCTCTAGAACACATCAATCGAAAAGAAACAGGTTAAAGACATAAATTGTAAGTACAACAGTTCTAACTGAAGCAAATACTCATCGCATGATCATTTAACATTGCATGGACCCTCTCTCAGCATAATCCCCGGCCATTCGATTCACTTCTCCTAGCCACCTCGTGATCAACCCAACTTTCCCTGGCGTTTCTTCATTTCCACACTTAGTTTACTTTGTTCATGACCTGATCATATAGTGTGACTTAACACGAATTGTGTCCCACTATGACTCGTCTATTTGTATAGATTATGACACTACGCAGTGGTTGTAACCTTTACCCACACTATGGACATCAATCGAACAAATCCCGCTTACAGCATGGCCCTCCTATCGTATCGCCGACCTCCCGCGGTCTAGCCATGGGTGAGAGAATCTAGATCCATGCCACCCTGTGGCACAACTCATCCATTCTAGGATTCAATCAACTGTTTATGGCACACCTTAACAACCCAGGCTCTCATGATTGGAAGACAATCCCCCGGCCAAGGGGATAATGCCCTTCCAACCATCCATCTTTGGTGACACGCATAAGAGACTAGGGCCTTCCGACAAAGGCAAATGTGTGATTGCACGAAAACAGGCTTGATTCAGTGGCACTACAAATTGACCAGCCATTAAGGTTTAATTTAATGAGATCAATTACAATTAAACATCCATAAAATTTTATGAGAGTTACGAGCAATTCATAGCCATTAAAATCACTAAAGTGTTTCCTCGAATATGATCATTCTAATACTAAAGTCATTCCTCCAAGTTGACTATTACTAATGTGATTCCTCCAAAATAATCATTCCTAAACTAAAGTCATTCCCCAAAGATGATCATCCTAATAATCAAGTCATTCCTCCAAATATGACCATTTTTATTACTACGGTCAACTTAGCAATATTACCAAAGCATCTAGTTTCACCACTCAGCATAAAATTGAGTGAATGCTACTGATCAACTACTTCCAAGTAGATGCAACACTTAGCATGCCAACAATTGTAGCACCAATATAATTCAACCAACAATTCACACAATTCAACAATTAAAGAAATTGCAAGTTTTAACCCATGGCCTCGCAATGTCATCAAGCAAATAAAGGTGGTGGCTTCCCTTGCTGAAATGGAGTGTCAAATGACTACTAGTCTTCACTTCCTGAATTATTTCCCTCTGGAAATAATTTAAAAATACGGTTGTAAATATGACATAAAGCCAAAAAATGTCCAAAAATTCTAGAAAGCTCAAATAAGTCTCAAATTAAATTAGTGAATAAAGAATTCGAGAAGAAAATATTGCAAAAGGAATCAACTCATTTAGGCTTATGGTTTAAAAGTTAATGGTGGTCAAAGTTTGGTCAAAAATCATTTAAATTGACTTAAATCGTTTAAACAGAAAAACCAGAGGCGATCACGTCAAAAGCGTATTTCAGAAATATACTTCCACTAACTACCGCTTTGGGCGCGCGCTGAGTTGCTGACAGGTGGGTCCCACATGTCTGTTGCAAAATGCGTTTGATAGGTCAGTGGAGACGGTGGCTCACCGGAAGCCGTTCGCCAGCGTAGAGGTCACGACCAGGCTTGTGGATGGGTGCACTAGAAAGTGCGAGAGGATGGCGGCCGCGCCTGTACCTATGGCTTCCCAGAGACGTCTTGATGACGTTGCTTCGTTCTTCTCCGACGGCGGTGATCTTCGGGGGTCATTGGACTTTGACATTACGTCACACAATTTGGAGGCTAAGTTAGGCGTCTTGGTCAATGGTGTGTGGCGGTTCAAATGGTGGTGGTGGTGTGGCCTGGGGTGGAGCAGAGGGGGTTGTCGGCGGGGTGCTTCCGTGGCGGTGCTTTGCTCGATTCCACTACTACGTAAAACCTTAGTAGTAGCGCGAGTAAATGGCCTAGCAGTAGTGCGGGTGCGAGCGCTAGTGCTATGGCGCTACAGCTAACATTTAGGAGTAGCGCCGGTAAGGCCCACACTACTGCTAATTCAGTTATCAATAGCGCGTTTCTCAAAACGCGTTACTGCTAGTTACTAGCAGCGCGGCTTAACCCCGCGCTACTACTATTATTACATATTTCATTTCTAATTTATTTTATATCGTATTTATACACCGTTATACAAGTTTTCATATAGTAGCAATTTAGAGATTGTTATATCATTATGATCCTAATGAGTTATTACATCATTGGGTGGTCACTTTCGATCCATCCACTTGAATCTAATCAACGGTCATTTCATCCAATGATACAATAACTCATCACCATCATCATCATAATATTAACAACTTATCATCATCATCATCATCATCATAATCATAGTCATATAACAACTCCTCCTCCTCCTCCTCATCATCCATGGGTCATATAAGAACTCCTGCATTATTCTAACACATTGTAGCACATAAAAATAACTCATCATCATAGTCATAATCAACACTAACTAATTGTTCTTAATACCTAGGACCTACTCCTCTCTCCTAGGTAAAATAGCAGAAAACTGGTAAATCTGTCCCTCTCCAGAATGGAGGATGGAGATCCATCCGTCGCCAACTTGTGGCTTGCGCACATGCATGTTGTCTCCAATCGGTTGCATGCGCGCATTCATTTGTTTTTTCCATTCTTTGATATTGATCCTTGCATCTTTCAAGAAAATAGAGTATGCACTATGGTGAGTCGTTGACGAAAACAGTGGTAATCTAACCATATATATATGACCTTCGGTAAGCATCATGTCAGGAACAACCTCCTTCGGGAGCTTCTATTGAACAACAGAATAGTAACATATATAGTTAGCAATGTAGCTTACTTAAGAAAAATGTATGCAATGAAGTTACCATCATTAACGAAATGATACCAAGTTTTTGGCAATGAAGTTGCCATCCTACAACTCATGGACTAGTGGCATGTATCCATTAAATTGGGGCTGATAAAGTGATTGGTCTTAAAGGTCTCAACATCATCTATAAATGAGACAAGATATCCTTTCTCCTCACAATTAAGCTCAGAGCCATAGATGTAGTACGACCTATCTACAGCCTTCCGAGTATTTCTTGAAGATAAGAAATAAGCTGACAATTATGAATAAACAAGTTTAGTAGCTGACGGTGTCCTGGACTAGGGGGTACTCACCACGTCGTCTCCCGATCAGGTGGATTGGGTCGAGGATCCCCATGGCCGAATACTCACGGGCCAGTCCGGACAGCTGCCGCATACAAGAAAGAATCCACAAGACTTGGCGATAAGACAAGGACTCCTCCCCCACCGGCGTATTCGGCTAGGACTCTTGTTATCCTGGGCCTCTGGTGCATTATATAAACTGAGGCCAGGCTAGTCGATAGATATACAACAACAATCATACCATAGGCTAGCTTTTAGGGTTTAGCCTCTATGATCTCGTGGTAGATCTACTCTTGTACTACCCATATCATCAATATTAATCAAGCAGGACGTAGGGTTTTACCTCCATCGAGAGGGCCCGAATCTGGGTAAAACATCGTGTCCCTTGCCTCCTGTTACCATTGATCCTAAGACGCACTGCTTGGGACCCCCTACCCGAGATCCGCCGGTTTTGACACCGACATTGGTGCTTTCATTGAGAGTTCCGCTGTGTGATCGGCGAAAGGATCAATGGCTCGACTGCAGGTCAACTGCGACGTCGGCTTCTTCGTCACCAGCTCGACTGGTCACCTTGGCTTGACCGAGGACTGCGCCCTACCTCCGATCGTCATGTTCGGATGAAGGCATTCATCAACACCAACTCCGATCTCTATCAAGATCATGGAGGAGTCATCCATGGAGCTCGGGGGCTCAACGTCAACATTGCCCTCAGGCGACCGTGCTGTTTTTCTGGACAACAAACTTGTATCCGCTGCGACCGCCTCCTCGAGTGTCGCCTAAACGATTACTTCAGTGAAATTATGCGGAATTAAGTCTACAACAACCCTGCAAAAATTTCGTCGAGTTCCGATGGAGGAATCTCCGGCAATCTCCGATATACCGGAGCCCTGTTGAATCTGGACGAGAATCCGGACGAGTTTAGGGCGTGGTATCCAGCGTCTAGCTCGGATGTCCTTTGGAGGATCCAACCGTTGATTTGCTGCGGAATTCCCTTATCTACCACCTGCCAAAAATTCAGCTCGATCCGACCGTTCAAACTCCGGGAAACTTCCGATTAGTGCATCACTTTTTGGATCTGTTTTCTGCGCGAAAACGAATCCGACCCGAGTTCGTCTTTTTTATGAACGGGATTTCGAACATCCTTTTTGAAGGAAGTTTTGTATGGGGTATTGTGTTTTGTTCCCGAACACATCCCACTAACTTTAAGATCTTTTGAACATGATCTTCAACATTATGCTGGTGTCAAACCAGTCCGACATTATTGCTCCACAGCTGCCGACCTGCGCTAGACACATCGTCACTTTGTTGAGCCAAGCTCAACTTATTCAGATCATCATCTTGGCAAGCCGAACAAGAGTCCGGCATCACGAAGGATAAATCATCACCAACATCGCCGCCCCACGGATTACACGGAGCGGGCATACCGGCATCGCCGCACGGTCGCTTCATCAAGCCGGCATCGACCACGTCACGACCTGCATCGGCAGGGCCGCACTATTGCTTCTTCAAGCTGGTGTCCATTATGCCGACCTACTTCGACATCTCGGCTAGACCGGGGGCTTCGCCATATCTTCATCAACCTACTCCGGACACTTCGGCGTCACTAGCCGACCAGGCATGGGTGCGCGGATCGAGTCCCAATTTTGGGAATCACCTTCCTTCGGATTGCTACAACAAATAAACCAGGTGCTATTAATCCTAGTATTTCTTTTTGCTTGTTTGGGTTAAATTTTTCCCAAGGAATTATTACTCTGGTTAGTCCAGCATATGTACACAGGTCTATCAAATGGTGGCCGCATTATCGACGGTCGCATGATGGTTCGGTCAGTTTCCGTACACAGTTCGGCAAACGCCGCATCCGGAACTCGGACCGACCTGTGAATCCAGGCTTTGCCACGCCTTTATTGCATTACGCCAACGACCTGCATCGACATCGACTTTGGCGCCAGGCCATATTTCTTTTACTACTCGCTTTGCATAAATTATTTATTATGCAACATTTTTTTTAATTCCTATTAATACTATTATCCCCGGTCTGCACTATTTTTTGTGCATAGGAAAATGATCCAGCCGGACTATATCCTTTGACGTCACCTCGGCTGGACGGGGGGCTTCGTCAACACTTCATTACCCCATGCCGGGGACTTCGGCATCACTCTGCCGTCCTGCATTGACCGTGCTATGTCACCACTTCGGAGTGCCGAGCTCCTTGCTCCGCCACCTCGGGACCGGCTTGGGGGATGGAACCTTGTCCCGCATCAAGCTCGGACCGCGTCGTTAATACCGAACACATTAACCAGCTAAGTTGCCTTCATGCTCAAAGTTTTAAATTTCTAACTTGTGTTCGGTTCGACCAAGAATTATACCTTTTTGTAAAAAAGTTGCTTGTAAAAATTTTCCTTGTCGAAACTTTGTTCGCACACACTTGACGCGCTACCCGCGCTCATTATACCTGGGGGCTTCTTTAACAGAAGCTTATTAATACGGGCTTTATGCCCAACACATGTGTCACACTTCCGCATGTACCTTTTATTCACCATTATATGCATCGATATGACTTATGTTTTGGCCAAGCTGGATTGCCTGGCTCCTGTGCTTACCCCTACATTCCCGATTGTTCGGCTAGGTGGTAAAGGGAGCACCTCTGCGATTGTTACTACCGGGTCAGCCGGATGTGTACCTCAGACTGGGTGAAGCCAAAAGCTAGCGTTCTTAAGGGAATACTCGGTCGGTGAACTAAAAGATGATTTCTTACCTATTTATTTACCTGCCCCCAGATGTTTTTCTGCTCTTTTCGCAGTCTGGACATGCACTTTAGGGCATGCCTCCCAGGGAAAAGAACCCCTAACGGAACTATTCTCCCTGGAAGATGTTTCTTACTAACCATGTGATATAACATAACTAGTTGGGCACTTGTCTAATAAAGCACTAATGACCCCTACGCCTGGTCTCCACGCATGCCCCGGTTTTTATAACCGCGAGGGTATTCGGACACACTCCGGAATATTGGGTCCAGAGGTTGAAGCGGAAAGGTCCGCTACGACAAACGATCTACAATCCGGCTAGAAGACATTCTACATGTCACCTTACATTTTCTAGTCAACTTTTACCCAAGTCGCTTGGGGGCTCTTATGTTTATTTGAGCCGTTTCATACTAAGTGTTTTTCTTCTTAGTCGTTGCAAAGTTAAAGCACGGGAGAAGCACTTTTTTTCTAAAGTCCAATTTTTGGATTGGCACCGAACACTTGATCTTGTTCGGACGTCATGTTTTTACTGACGTTTTTTGGTTTTCCAAGCTTTTGGCACTTTTAACTATTTGTGTGTTTTCAGCACAAGTCTCGCAGTGCAACACCGGACACCTTTAGAGATTTGGCAAAAACATTCTCGGATATTGCTATATATGCATCAGCTTCGAATTGTGTCTTCGGTCAATAGTTGGGTTGCCCGGCTCCCGCACTTGCCTCCTATGTTCCGCTTTGTTCGGCTAGGTGTGCAAAGGGAGAACCACTGTGATTGTGCTTCCAGCTCGCATGGTCAAGCACCTCAGTGGAGAAAGCCGAAAACTGACTGTCACAATAGGTGTAAACTGGTCAGCGATCCGATGACTATATTAAATGACGGGCCATTCATAACATTGGCCAAAGTATTTCCGGCTTGACCTCGACTGTCGCCGAACACTACCGGGGGCTATTAACTGGCCTCCCAAACTAAATCCTCGATCTTTTGCTCTTACATTGGAGCTGAGGTTTCATGATCATGCTTAGCATGACAACCCAAAGAAAGGAACCGATAGCGGGACTATTTTCTTTGGAAGACATTTCTTCTGTTAAACAGCAATATAACATATCTCTCTGCGTACCTTTGTTTAGAAAGCCGTATGACCAGATTGCCTTGTTTGTCGTAAATCTTTGCCCGCATAAAGGCTTTATAAAGTAGGACAAACACTCCTCGGCTACCGGCCAAGGAGGTTGAAGCCCATGGTCGGTCAACAAAGTTTTGTACAATGCGGATCCGAGCATTAATGACATAAAGTACTTGGATACATTGAGTCATTACACATAATTTGTGATTTTACTATGGATATTGATCCTTAATTTGGCCACCCGTGCCCGCATTAAGGCTCGGGGGCTACTGGGCTTCGGGCTTATTATTTACAAACATTAAAGGGGCACATTGATCCCCTGATCTGGTGTTGCCACCCGACCAGTGTCTCGGGGGCTACTGCATTGCTTGTTCTATGCAGAAAATCTTAAGTGCAATACAGTTTCCGAGGAGATTTTGATCCTCAGGTTGGTCGGCCGCACCCAACCTGAGTCTCGAGGACTGAGCACGCCGCTTTTTGTGTCCCGAAGTATTCTGCCGAGCTAGGACTTGATCCTCAGACCGATTTTGCAAATCAACCTGAGTCTCAGCGGCTACGGGGATCAGCGGTCTTATGTCATCCTTCAGGTGCATCTCGGGTTTTAGACCGATACATACCTTGAGGGCTACTGGCTATATAACTCGTCAGAGAATAAATTACATCAATAAAAAACATTGACCAAAAATCAGCCCATGACCGAGGTGCTTAACCACCTCGGAAGCAGTTCGACATATAGCTCGGATGCAAGTGGCTGGCTCCTTAGAGGGCATTTCCGGCATTAAGCTTGGTTAAACTCCTTCAAACTTCTTTGAACCAAGGTGATTTATGACACCTCGGATAAAGTCCAGCGTTGGAGCTCGGATACATAGTCCGGCGTTGGAGCTCGGATACAGTCCGGCGTTGGAGCTCGGATACATAGTCCGACGTTAGAGCTGGGAAGCAGTCCGGCATTGGTGCTCGGCTGCAAAAGATACCTCGAATGCAGTCCGGCGTTGGAGCTCGGACGCAAGAGGACGTTGCCACCCGGGAACAACTTCAAACCCGAGGCATGGCATAAAAATAACAAGGCATTGATAAAGGCCGTAAACTTAAAGGGGCTCCTCGGATACCCAACGCGTAAACTCATCGAATGCATTTCGGCGATCCTCAAGATAGAAGATGAGAAGATTTGTTGAACCAGTTTTCAAGACCGACAACCGAAGATGAAGAACAGTTCGGAAGAATCGAGGAGCGTCCCCAACTTGAAGACCGGTTCAGGGGGCTACTGACGGTGTCCTGGACTAGGGGGTACTCACCACGTCGTCTCCCGATCAGGTGGATTGGGCCGAGGATCCCCATGGCCGAATACTCACGGGCCAGTCCGGACAGCTGCCGCATACAAGAAAGAATCCACAAGACTTGGCGATCAAGACAAGGACTCCTCCCCCACCGGTGTATTCGGCTAGGACTCTTGTTATCCTGGGCCTCTGGTGCATTATATAAACCGGGGCCAGGCTAGTCGATAGATATACAACAACAATAATACCATAGGCTAGCTTTTAGGGTTTAGCCTCTACGATCTCGTGGTAGATCTACTCTTGTACTACCCATATCATCAATATTAATCAAGCAGGACGTAGGGTTTTACCTCCATCGAGAGGGCCCAAACCTGGGTAAAACATCGTGTCCCTTGCCTCCTGTTACCATTGATCCTAAGATGCATTGCTTGGGACCCCCTACCCGAGATCCGCCGGTTTTGACACCGACAGTAGCGATGAACACCAAATATTTTTAAATAAGCAATATAAATTACTTAACTTAATAAATTAGTTTTACCAACTCACATTTAGGCAAAATTGGAGGCATATCCACATCCACCCAAATGTCGATATTATTTTCAATATCATCATCTTTGGGACGAATATCAAATGTTATGTGCATATTCTTCTCAAATTCATATGCCTTGCAGAGAGCTTCCCAATTAGAGCAACCAAAATGTGAGTAATTAAGCGCATTGTACAACTTAACCCAAAACACATAGGCATATTTATTCCTCAGGTAAGCCCTCCTTGTCTCCATATTCTCAAAGTCTTGGAAACCAAGCTTCAGCAAGACATACGGTCTTGCATGGCATGGGATGTACTAGTCGAATTGAGAAAACCAGAAATTACACGTTGTAGCAAAGAAGCACAAGTTATGATTAATTACAGTGAAATACTTGTCATTGCATACCGTACAAACATCGAAGGTCTCTTCCAGCTTCACGGTGAAGAACTTATCATTTTGCAGGTGAGGCTCATTGTCGCACAAACCCCGGTCATTACAGCAGTATTCACACTCCGGGATCCTATCCTCGTCAGGCATTTCCTGTGTTGAAAATTCAAAGATTATAAATCGGCGGCAATTACCAGGAACTAACGACAATAGATCAATATTATTCATCACGGGTTGACTTCTAGTCGGTCGAGTCTTCCTTGAAAACTCTCATCTCACGCGGTGTATATGGTGGGAACTCCCTCTCTGGTATATTCAACCGTTGGTGATGGTTGCTCCTCCCTTCGTCCCCGAGTGCATTACACTAAAATGTCTAGCACATAGGAATGGAGGAGAAGCGACCCCCACGACAACAGTCGGGATTCTTCCTCTCTGACATTTGCGATCGTCAGTGATGGTAGCTCCTACATTCATTCGAAAGTTCTTTACACCAAAATGTCTAGCACCTTCGAATGAAGAAGAAGCTACCCCCATGACAACCGTCGGGATTCTTCATCCTCTCTCATATATGGTGGACACTCCCTCAATGATTTTTTCGACTGTCGGTGATGGTCGCTACTCCTCCTTCTCCTAATGCATAACAAAGGTCTAACACAAGGAGAAGGAGAAGCAACCCCCACGACAATAGTCGGCATTCTTCTTCTCTCATATAAGGTGGACACACCCCTCACTGATTTTTTGACTGTCAAGTATGGGGCCCCGACAGACTGAAAGTCAACCTGAAATGTTGGTTAATCCTCTTTCCGGCAAATCTAGGGCACTCGATATTTCCTACATATTATAGCACAAGTCATGCTAAAATTCACGGAAAAATCCGGCATGACATTTGTAAAATAGGAAATATCGACCGCCGGAAATTTGCCGGAACAGAAATGAATCAGCACTCCAACTAAACATAGTTCACTCGGATTTTTCGTGCAATACAAAGATGTCCATACACATAGAACGATGTTTAAACTTGAAATTCTATCCAGATCAATTATCATTTAAAAAAACTAGCTTCACATTGTGGTAGCTACTCATCTACTACTACTACATCTGTAACCCTAACATTTCATTTGGACAAGAAGCATAACTAACTACCCTAGTTCTTCAAGAAAGTAGCTCTCTCTTTCTCTCTCTCTCTAAATTTGGCAATGTGAGATTGATATAACTAAATACCCTAGTTCTAATCTATTCAACACCGAGGAGAAGAGAAAGGAGGAGGTGGACTTTTAGCTCGCCAACTCAGGTGTAGAGGAACTAGAGGAAGCTCCGACGATTATCACTCCAGGGAGACGCGACACTACAAAGCTTGCATATAGGACTGAAAAAAAAAAGCTCGAAGCTCGCAAGCTAAACGAGTAGCTCGTGACTCGGCTTGAATCGACTCGAACTCGAAGAATAACGAGTCGAGCCGAGCTTTTGTTTAAGATCGTTTATGGACCAAGTTAAACGAGCCAATCTCACGAGTACTCGTGTAACTCGTTAGGCTCGGTACAAAAGATCAACTACTCCCAATACAAAAAAAATCAGCCAGTCATCACCCTATGTCCCAGGCACAAAACACAAGGCCTAGCTGTTGAAGGCCCAGCCGCATAGGAGACTCATGCATTACAAGGAAATTACTATTGCTTAGTGATATATATATATATGTTTAATATATACATTATCATTTTTACAATATTTGAGGGTTTTATGTTCATATCTTTAACGAGCTTAACAAGCTAAACGAGCCAGCTCGCGAGTTATACGAGTCGAGCCAATCTTGGATTTGAGCTCGTTATAATAACGAGCCGAGTCGAGCTAGCTCGTTAACGAAACAAGCTCTAGCGAGTCGAGCCGAGCTGGCTCGACTCGGCTCGAATTCCAGCCCTACTTGCATATTACACCGAGTAAAAATATTAGATCATCAAATATCGTATAACATTCATTGATGTCAAAGTGATAATGACATAAAAATAATTAAATTTTCCAATACATTTCTACATTGAAAAAGAAATTTACTAAAAATTTTATACCTAAATTTTCTTACTAAAAATTCCTGTTACTAAATTTGATAGCTAAAAATATGTCATATAACATTCCAATACATTTCTATAATTGAAAATGTTCTATACCTAAAAAAATTTATTACTAATTTTTTTACTAAAATTTTCTATCTACATTCTACAATAAAATTCAACCAATCTATTATATTCAAAAATATCGATTCTACCTATATTTTTATTTTATTCTATTCAAAATACATACATTCTATTCATATACGCTATATGTTCTATTGTATTAAAAAACTACATTCTGCAATCAAGTTCTACCTAATTTTTGTTATTAAAACTTTTTATACCTAATTTTTTTACTAAAAATTCTATACAAAGAGAGGTGGGAGGAGGGAGGAGCGAGGAGGAGGAGGGAGGAGTGAGGAGCGGCAGTGGGAAGAGGGAGGAGAGAGGAGGAGGGCAGTGGGAGAAGGGAGGAGGAGTGAGGAGGGCAGTGGGAGGAGGGAGGAGAGAGCAGACAAAGGAGGAGGGAGGATGGCAGTGGAAGGAGTGAGGAGTGAGGAGGGCAGTGGGAGGAGGGAGAAAGGCGGTTGGAGGAGGAGAGAGGGATGCAAATACCTCGGTCGCGACAACTGCGGCGGGTGACTGCAGGTGGCGGCGGCAGAGAGAGCGAGAGTGTTAGGGGGAAAGTGAGGGAGAGATGAAATGACGTGGTGGATAAGGTGTCCATTGTAGTAGCACGGGTAAGGGAACAAAACTGCTACTACACACAATACCTGTAGCGCGGTCCTAGAACTAGCACTACTGCTAGGCTGTGCCTGGGAACCGAGCCAGTGTATAAAAAGTAGTAGCGTCTGTACGAAAGACAACGCTACTACTACTTCCTTAGTAGTAGCACGTATTTGTGGGCCAGAGCTACTTCTGTAGCCTGGCTTGGGGGACATGGTGGGGCCCATTTAGCAGCAACGCCTGAAAGAAAGCACCGACTACTGCTATCAGTGTACCTGTAGCGCCGGTTTCTTACCCGCCCTGCTGCTACATAATAGTAGCGCTTTGTCTCTACCCCGCGCTGCTGCTAAGGTTCTACCTATAAGATTTGTCCCACTAGTGTTTGAAGGAAGCAGGCCTGGTCGTGCTCCTCAAGTTTGGCGATGTGTGAGTGAGTGAGTGAGGGGTGAGTGGCACTACTGCAGGATGTTGCTAACGCGACACTACGATCAGAGACCCTTCGATGAAACTGTGTGTGATGCAATAATCACAAATGGTGGTGTAAAAAACCCGTCAAACAAGGTGCAAAACATTTGCAATGGCGGAGACATCAAACATGGTTCAGATTTTACTTGCGTGTGCGGTGCTAGGCATACAGTTGATCCAGTAGAACTATTTGCGATGAGGAAAAACAACAGAAATGGGCAGCCATATCAATGTGTGTGCGACATACGGCATACAGTTCACTCCAATGAACTGTGTGCTATTAGGGAATGCAACAGAAACGGTCAGCCAGATCAAGGTGTGTGACATACAGCATACGGTTCACTCGGACAAACTGTTTTCGATTAGGCAAGAGAATGGAAACGGTTCATCTTAACAAGATGTGTGTGATATGCGGCATTTGCGATTAGCCAAAAGAATACAAACAATTTGCATAAACCAGATGTGTGTGATGCGCAGCAAACAACCCACTCGGATGAACTGTTTGCGATGAGAAATTATAACACAGACGATTACTATAGTAAGTTCGTGTGCGATTCTGTCTATACAAAAAACATTGAAAAATATAAACTAGCTGCTTGCGGTGGCTAGGAGTATCGCACACGATGCGTCTGCGAGTACTAGTGTGCGATGCTTAGTAAGGTAAACATAATGAACAGCCGCAAGAGTGATATGCTGATCATGGAGTCCGAGAAGACCGTGGTTGGAAGGCCGCCGGCTCAAATTTTTAGCCTATATTTTATTAGTCGTGAGTGTTTTGTGCCTTGCCGCATGTGGCATTTTAAATTATCCTGATTATGTAAGACAATTATTAACCATTTCCATTGTTAATTTGCCTCAACGGCGAGCAGAGCGCGCGCAGGGATGCCACGGCGAGAAACCACATGGTCAACCTTCTGGCACCCCGTGAGAGACGCGACGACGCATCCATAGGACACGATGGTGATATCATGACCGTGTGTGATAGTGGGCAGACATGTACACGTACATCCGAGAACAAGGGCCCGTGTTTTGGGCTTCCGATGCGTGGCATACGGTTGATCCAAAAGAACTGTTTGCGATGAGGCAGAACAACAGAAACGGGCTTTTTAGGCCCAAAACCATCAATAAATTTTGACTTTGTTTCTCGTCTCATTGCATATTACAACGCAATAAGTAATTGCAAATCTGTTCACACTAATCAAACTAGTGTGTGTTCACACTTAGCACCGGGCTATAAAAAATATCCACTCGAAAATTACTTCACAGTTCCTCTCCCCATCACCCACAAAACTGGTCTTTCCTGTCAAGTCCCGCCATGACCGGAAGGAGGAGTTTCGGGTGGGCATATAACCAGGAAGCAAAGACCAAGGCCGTAGAAGCACTAGAGAGGTCCCACCGTGAAGCGGCAGCTGCAGCCGCAGCAGAGATGTCCCGGCGCGCCACCGAGCCCTCGAACGAGCTCTCACGGGCACGCGAGGGCTCTCACAAGCGCACTCGCCGCAAGCGACCGCGATGACCTGACGTTGCTGAAGTCCTTGGCCGGCGATGTTGACATTCTCGCTAGCCTCATTAAGCAGCAGGAGCTGGTCGGCGGCTTGGTGAAGCTCCTCGAGATTAGCGATGCCTCGTCGAGCAACTCATGGGTGACAATGCGAAGCTCCTCAAGGCGCTCCCCGAGAAGGAGGAGGAGGCCGCCGGCTGGAAGATACTGCATGAGTAGAGCAGTGCCTCGGGGATGACGCTGACATCGTTCATCGAGGAACTGATGGGTGACTTGAAGAAGCTCCGGATCGAGCGCAAGCAGGAGGTGGAGGAATCCATGGCTACTTTCAAGCAAAGTCGTGAGGAATTGAAGAAGGAGTTAGGGGATGTCATCGCCCGACGATCCATCAAAGAATGGATACAATAGCTATCCAGACTGTTGTTTGTGATTTCCTTTTTCTCTTGCCCCCGTGTCTTCCGGGCTTTGCCGCATGTGGCATTTTAAACTATCCAGAATAAGTTAGACAATTCTTATCTGCACCATTGTAAATTTGTCGTCGTACTATCCGTTGCCATTTTATTTGTCGTCGTATTATCCGTTGCCCCATATGGCAATTTAAATTAGGCTGGAATATGAGTTGAAAACATGAACAAAGCAAATGCTGCCATGGGATCACAAGAAAACACACTCCGTCCACCCCTAAAAAACCCTCCGTCCAGGCGCTTTAATTAACCCATTAATGAAGAAGTTGTGAGCGAGGCGGGTGGTGGCTGGTGCATGGAGGTCAAAGAGATCTCTTCCCGGTGAGCATGGGAGGCCTTGCTGCTCGCACGTGTCCCGTCCAGCTTGCGAGGTGGATCGGATGCACGCGTACCGTCAAGCCTGCGCGGAGGACTGCTCGCACGCATCCTGTCAAGCCTGCACGGTAGACTTCTCGCGCTCGTCCCGTCTAATCAAACAGCTGCACGCACACCATTGAGTATGGTTAAATTTTGACATGGTTCATATAATACAACCGTTTGCGATATTAATGTGTCAGCTTTTTGTTTCAAAAAGGACTTCGTTGGCTACTAATCTGTGCGCCTCTTCTCAAATTGGGCGATTTTTTACCAAGGCATATATGTTCCATGTCATGAAACCATGCTAAGTTTCATGTTTTTTGGGTGGGTTTTTGATTTACTAGGATTTAAAAACCGAGATTCTCAATGTTTCAGGACGACGCCAAGTTTGTAATTCATTCTCATTCCTTAAATGAGACCTAAACATGCACCCAATGACACATGTACGATTTCCCACCCATTTCGCTTCACTGGAGCATAATTAGTAATAATATATACAATCGCCAAATGAACCCTAAACAGTTTTGAATTTCGGTACGACACTCATGTTATTCTATGTTGCCGGTAGAAAACAAAGTTCAAGGCTTGAAGAGGCAACGATTATCGTTTCGCCCACCGAAACCACGAGGGTTGCGAGAAGCTTCGGTTTGTAAGAGGCTTGTAAGATAGCTTCGCCCAAATTGGACAATTATATGTACCATGTAGGGACACCCTGCCAAGTTTCATGATTTGCTCGTGAGTTTTGGATTTACAGAGATTTATAAACCGAGATTCGCAATGTTTGTGGCCAAGGCAGGATGGTGAGATGGTTGAATTCATTCCCATTCGTTTCATGGGACCTAAACATGCACCGCAAGGACACATGTACATTTTTCTAGCCATTTTGGTGCACTAGAGCATGTATTTCTAGTTCGGATTTGAATTATGGACATTAAATGCCTAGAAAACTCAATTAATAAATAAAAAGGGTCAAACGTACCCTGAATAATTTCAAAGTTCAGCGCGAATAGGTGACACCCCAAAATTTTGGCCTTGTTTTAATGGAATAAAATTTTGCCAGGATTTAAAACTTTGAATTTTTTGAGCTCCATTTTGATTTTTTTAAATCATTTCCTTCCCTGTTATTATGAGTTTTTCCCAGAGAGAAAACTTTTCAGAAATGTTGTTGGACTTGTTTAACCTCTCAAGAAAAACTTTCCTTTTATCAGTGTAACTAATTAAATAATTAGGTTGCTTGATCTTTATTTTCTTGAAAATGGTTTTTCAAGGTTAAATGGCCATATTTGAACTACAACCATTTGATAAATTCACTTAAAATTCCCACAAAAATTTGGAGATGTCATGTGATGTTTTTAAATCACTTTTATGCTAAAATATATTTCATTCATGAAATATTTTGATCCCTACACTCAATTTTTCATCTCTGGTCCAGAGTGCTTTTTGCACTACAACCTATTTAAATTTTTCTTTAAAACTTCTACAAAAATTAGGGGAGGTCAGTAGGAGCCTATTGTTTCACTTTGTGCAAAAACCTATTTATGTTCTTTGAAAAATTTGAGTGAATCAACCTCATCTTCATTCTGGACCAACTTGATGGTTTGTATAGCAACCATGTTTTTACTTGCTCTTTAACCCTTGATCATTTCTCCTACTTGTAGTCCCCCATGTTAAACCCTTAAGTCCAGGAGCATGCACCTTTTGGGTCATTTTTGGTTCATGAAATAATGTCATTTATTTCCTGTCCAGAATTGAAGTTTTGTGAAACTTGCACTAACAAGTTTCTGCTTTTGGCCAACTAACCTCACCACTCTCTCTTTCTTCCACAGAGACACTGATCTGGAGATTTTGGCCACTCCAAGAAATGCCTAAGTGCCCTTGGCATTTTGTCAAACACCTGGTGTGCATGGCCAGTTTTGACATGATTTTGTCTTTGCATTGTGACCTTGCACCTCGGATCATACTAGCATGTCCACTAGGATTCCAGTTGCTTCTAACCTGGGTCTGTTAATTGCCAGCCTCGACCGCGACCTCTAGCGTGCTCTGGCATAGTGTCGAACACGTCCCGTGCACACCCGGAGCGCGCCCAGAGCGCGCGTATTGCAGCCGCGCGCCCGAGCCGACACGCTGGCCCCCTGGCTTTGGCCCACACAGCATCATCACGCCACGCGCTCCCCTTCTCTCAGCTACGCGCCAAGCCGCACCTCGCGGCGCCCGGCAGGCCAAGCACTAGCCGCCGCCGCCGCCCGACAGCCCTGCGCCATGCAGCGCCGCCCAAGCCACCCCGGCTCGCCACCTGCCCCTGTGAGCAGTGCGTGCTCATCCGCAGCTTCGTCCCCTAGCGCTCGTCGCTGCCACGTCGCCCTAGCCACAGAGAGGCGGTTCGCCGGAGAGCTTATCCACGGCCGCCGCGGAACCGACCTCGTCGCGCTATAAATGGACACCCCGAGCCCCTCTGAGCACGCACGCGACCTCAGACCACCCCTATGGCACCCCCCTAGCTCGCATTCGACCCGGGGAGGCCTTCTTCCTCATCTCCGGCAACTCCTGCCGCCGCCACCGCCCCGGCCAATCCGGCACCTCCAGTATCTCCCACTCTCCGTTCTCTTCACAAAGAACCCCCTCTTCCTCCCATGAACCATTCACCCTACTCAATTTTGTACGGGAGCCAGCGCCGCCACAAAGTCACTTCGCCACCGAAGACTTCCTCCGCCGCGGAGCTCGCCGCCGGCAGCTCACCCCGTCCCCGCCGACCCAACGACTACCGGGAGGACCGCCCCAACCTTACCGATCCATCCCCACCCTCGGGGGCCCGTGAGGAGCAGCCAAACGCCGGTGACGATCGCCGGAGCCCCGCTCCGCTCGGGCAAAGGAGGGAGACGACGCGCGGCAACTGGTCAAACCTGACCAGTGGGCCAGGCAGGCCCACTGTTAGTGACACCCCGCGCCGCCCGCGTGGTTAAGTGGAGGCGTAAAGCCCCAAGTACGCCTCCTCTGCACCGAAAGCGTATTTCTATCTGAACCGTTTTCTTTTCTGTTTTATTTTAAATAACAGATTTGACCAAATCTTTGACTGGCTATAACTTTTTAAATATAACTCCAAATGAGTTGATTCTTTTTCTCACCTTCCTCAAATTTGATCTAGTTTATTTTAAGATTTATTTGAAAAAATTTCAAACAACTTTTTGGTTCTGTTTTTGAAATGTGTGTTAATTCGATATATTTTTAAATAGGATTTTGGGGAGAGAGAAGAAGCTTTCAAAAGTTTTGGAGAGCACCTCACCCCTCCACAACATTGAAGGCAAGCATTCTGAACCCCAGCATAATATTTTTGGTGTGATCGTTGATACCTTTATAACACCACCGCATTTCGAAGGACTTGTTATTTCATGTGATATGATCATATGCATGGGTGCATGTTGTTGATTTCCATGCTGTTGGAAATGGACACACTTGTGATGATAATCACCCTCATATGCCTTGCATGCATATCGGCAGGAACCCGGGGAAACCTCTGCCTTGGGTAGGCATGAGTTTGTCGCCGGTCTCCGTCGGGACGGTTATGTCTGGTATGGCATGGTAAGGTGATATGAGATGGTGACTCTGTTGGATGAAATATATTCGTCATGCTAATCATGCAGGGAATACTTGAACCTCCTGAGTCGACCGTAGATCGAGTCTTGTTCCAGTAACCCTCATACTTGTTTCGTACTACCACTCGTCTCTACAGCAAGTAGAGTACGGTTCAGTAAGTTGTCAACCTCTTTCCAGCACACACCGTACAGAGAGGCCATGGTGGAAGATACCGGTTGTAGCTGGTAGGCAGGCCACCTGGTCCGGGGGCATGGGTGTTTCCTGTTGGGACCGAGAGGGGAGGCCACCCCTTAGAGCGCGTGATATAAATTTTATCCCATGCTACGCGAGGTTGTAGCCTCCCCACTTAGAGTTTGCTTAACAGGTGTCGTGGGTGATTCCAGACACGTGTGAGATAAGCTGGTGTGTGCAAGTTAGGTGTGTTTTCAACAAAAAGACCATAGACGGAATTAGTCCTGGTGGACTAAAGAAATCCGTTACTCGTGGGTAAAGAGTACACCCTCTGCAGAGAATAAACCTATTCGAATAGCCGTGTCCATGGTTAAGGATTACAGTCTGGGATGGGTCAGGTGTCGGTCTTAGTGTCGGTCTTCGGAGGTGAAACCGTTAACCAGAAAATGGAATTACTACTTGTGACTTGTGATATCTATGATTATTATTATTGTTGACTAACCCGTGATATTATTGTTATTACCGAATATCTCTGGGATGGTTCTACCTCCGGGATATTCACTATGATCATTTCTTTTTAAAGCCCTTTATGTGGCGTCACCCAGACGCCCGACTGTGGCATTTCTTTTAAAGCCCTTTATGTGGCGTCGCCCAGACACCCGACTGTCGCATTTCTTTTAAAGCCCTTTATGTGGCGTCGCCCAGACGCCCGACTGTGGCATTTCTTTTAAAGCCCTTTATGTCGCGTCGCTCAGACGCCCGACTGTGGCATTTCTTTTAAAGCCCTTTATGTGGCGTCGCCCAGACGCCCGACTGTGGCATTTCTTTTAAAGCCCTTTATGTGGCATCGCTCAGACGCCCGACTGTGGCATTTCTTTTAAAGCCCTTTATGTGGCGTCGCTCAGACGCCCGACTGTGGCATTACTTGTTATTTGTTTCATAAATTTTTATACTACCATTTTATTGCAATTTTATAAATAACTTGCTTGCACGCATCCGAGATTTTATTTATCTATTGTGACTGACGTCATGAGCATAAAAATATTTTTTCAGCACATCATTGTTATATTATACCTGTGTTCATAATGTTTGCAAGTATATTCAAAGTACTCACTGGCTTGTCCCTGGCTATTGTCTTGGCCAGATTTTTCTTGCACGGAGAGGAGCGACGCGATGCCAGCCCCGGAAACCACTCAATGGAGATAGCAGCCTCACGAAGATAGGAATTTAACCTGGTCAGCTGTTCCCGTGGGAAATGGAGTCCCATAGAAACTGATGTTTCACAACCCGCTTCCGCCATCAACCACTAGAAACCATTTGTTGTACTCATAGGCCAGAATGGTCTTGTACTACATATTTTGTATTTTGCTTGGAGTTTCTGTATCAAGTTGGAGCGTCATCAGCTAACAGTAATCCTGGGGCTGATGAGCACGATGGTCTTTTCTGGAAATTTATTACCCGGAAAACCCGGTCGTGATAGACTTGGTATCAGAGCCAGGCTGACCATTGGCTAATCCTATCTTAGCCAAGTCAATGAACATAGGCAAACCAACCCACCAGACCTTAACCAAACCCCAGCCAAGCTTCTCGTGCAAGATAGCCACACAGTGACCCCGACACCTTTTGGCAGTCGGTGCCCAACCTATCAACCTAACATGTCACTCATGCGCCAGTGACCAGCCCCTAAATAGTCCTTTCTCACAAGCGTTCGAAGGAAGATTCCGTCCCCTTTCTCCTATAAAAAGGGCGCGCTAGCACCAAACCAGCACAACGCAGCCGCTACCCCAAACCGAGCCACAATGCCTGGACCTATAGTGCACAACGAAACCACCGCAACCAACCTTGGAGGTTTTGTGACCATCCTCGCAAACCTCACCCGTCGTGCCTACGCGTTAGAGGAGCCACCAGAATATGTTGTGTATCAAGGACCCATGAGCGGTGAAGACCGCCAATTCTGGGCCACTGTGCACATTTACGGTAGGAGTCTAGCACCCGAGCGTCCCTACCGGTTCACCGGAAGAACAACTTCCTTTGAGCCACAAGCCATCCAGCTAGCCGCTCGAGAGGCTATAGTTCATCTCAGGCACTTGTCGCCCAGAGTTAACTGTCGCTCGTTCCACTACTATCCCAGACGTGAAGGGTATGGTAGACCACCCCAAGTTGCCAATGGAGATCACGAGACGGACCCCGCATTGTTGCACCTAGTGCGCTATGTAGGTGCACTAGAGGCACTGTTCGACCAGATCACTATTGATCTAATCGCAGCTCATGGAGAGCTGGTTCGTCGAGCCCCGGCGAGAGAAGAAAACGAGCCCAACACCGACAACCCAGTCGTGCTGTTTGGACAACCGATCGAGACCCCAAGATCTGCCCCAGCCATCGGCCAAGGTGCTGCGATAACCCCAGAAGTGCTTCGACGCATTTTGGGAGCACATTCCAACGGGGTTGTGGCTAACAATCCCCGCAATGGTCATTCTCACTACCCCGACCCTGCAGTTCCTCCGCCATCTCCGACTAATCCCGGCAGAGAGACACGTGGAGAAGGCTCGACATCCACCAGGCACGCCCGTTTAGACATAAACGAGGTAGACTAAGCCGTATGAGTAGCACCAAGTTTCAATGTATCCTCGCTTTGTAATCACGCGACCGTGTATATTAACGCAGCCTGTCTTTGTGCCTCTGTTTTAATAATAGCCTTGCATATTTGGTCAGCGCATAGCTGCATATTTTTCCAGGCACAACTACCCAAAACCAACCCGACGACAACCACAGTAACGCGTTTTTTTGAGATATGTGTATCTCTGACACTGACCCGACCTTTGGAGCTAACCTGGCAAATTTTTACCTTTCACCACGGTAAAACGATCCGGCTCCATTGCTATATAAAGGCCACCTTGTGACCTTACCCAGCAACCCTCACTTTGTGCACAACACTCACGCTTTTTCCTGTCATGCCGAACCCCAGCATTCATCTGAGAACCCCAGATGCAACCCCAGGTAGCTTTGTCAAAATATTGTGGGATTTTACCCGCAGTACCATGGGTTCTACCCAGCCACCCCAGTACGAGCTGTTCAAATCGAGGATCACCCCATCCACCTCGGAATATTGGGCAGCAGTACACATTCCTCCTGTAGACCCCAACCAAGATCCAACGGAAGTTTCCTTCGTGGGGAAATCTATGCCAACCCCACACTTGGCCATAGAAGCTGCTGCGAAAGAAGCGATTGCTCGTCTTTGATCCGCAGTACCCTATGCCCGCGAACGAGGATATTATTACTTTCTGAGTCGTGCAGCACCCGGAGAAGTAACATCTTTTCCCGGTGGACGTATTGAGAGAGACCCAGTTCTGGCCAACCTTATCCAGTGCATCATTGCTCAAGAGCATTTAAACCAGCGGGTGATGGATTATCTCCAGAGCCTCGCAAATTTAAATCCTCAGATTGCCATCGGCAGATCACTAAGACCCGACCCGGAGAGACGCATACATCGACTGGTCAATCCACTTCCTCCGATAGAAGAAGAATGTATCCCTTTACCAGAGACATTTTATCAGGACCCCGCCCAGTTACCATTTTCATTTTAGACGTCACTACTGTATTTGTTCTTTGCAGCATTTATTTATGTGTGTGACTTATGCGTAATACCCTGAGTTTGTACGACGAGTCAATTATTTGGCTTCTGCTAATGTGTGTAGTTTTTGTTGTGGTTTATGCTCCTTTAAATTAACTGTTTTTCCCTCGCAAAACCCTGGAGTGAGATTTTCTTTTCCCTGAGTTGCTACATCTACACTCTCTCACGACGTGGATTATTTAATTTCACACAGCACCACGCTACAGACTCACAACCATAATCATTCGGACATATACACTATTTGCAAAACTTTGCAACGGTGTTACATCCAGCTAATCACCCCCTAACAACAGTTAGCACCCGGCACACTCCATCTACTCCTCATGATCACCACCACCGCGGAGAACCAACACCCGAGCCGCAGCGTCGCGATACTCGTCGAAGATCATCGCGCACAGGAGCACAGAGAGCCCCAGCAGCGTCGCCAGCCCTCCGCATATCAGGATCACAAACCAGTCCGGCATCGCCTCTGCCATTAGAGCCTCGACCGAGCTTCTGTAAGCAGTAACGGAGAAAGAAGGAGGAGGAGAAGTGAGGCCAGGTGTGAGGAAGAAGAGAGAGGCACCCCGGCCGTTTTTATAGCTCGAGCTCGGTGTACGGTGGGCGAAGTCCACCAACGCCGCTCGTCGCCGATCGCCGGTGTTCGGAGTCGAATCCGCGAGCAGTGCCGACAGCGCGCTGGCCCGCGAGGTGAGTGCACGCTGCACCGGCAGCTAGCACGCCGCGCACTACCACGGTACGGCCTAGATGCCCTACACACTAGGCGTCGCCGGTGGAGAAAGCGCGCGGGAGAGAGGAGGAAGAAAGGGCCAGAGGGAGAAGGAGAGGAGACTGACAGTGGACCCCGGGTCCACCTGTCGGCCAGAGAGAGCACTGTGCTCTCGGGTACGACCAGCGTATATCTAAATTTAGGAGTTATCCTAAATTTATATCCAGCGTAGAAATCACCCGTTTTTGTCCCGAACCGTAGACTTTTCCGCTCAGCCCCAGTTTTTCACACTGTGTTTTTTCACCACTTATTGCCCTCTCACTGTAGCCACATCGTCATTGCGTAAATTATTTTCTTAACACCGCTTTTAGCAAATCTCGAGGGCGAGATTTTTTTTAAGGGGGTAGTATTGTGACACCCCAAAATTTTGGCCTTGTTTTAATGGAATAAAATTTTGCCAGGATTTAAAACTTTGAATTTTTTGAGCTCCATTTTGATTTTTTTAAATCATTTCCTTCCCTGTTATTATGAGTTTTTCCCAGAGAGAAAACTTTTCAGAAATGTTGTTGGACTTGTTTAACCTCTCAAGAAAAACTTTCCTTTTATCAGTGTAACTAATTAAATAATTAGGTTGCTTGATCTTTATTTTCTTGAAAATGGTTAAATGGCCATATTTGAACTACAACCATTTGATAAATTCACTTAAAATTCCCACAAAAATTTGGAGATGTCATGTGATGTTTTTAAATCACTTTTATGCTAAAATATATTTCATTCATGAAATATTTTGAGCCCTACACTCAATTTTTCATCTCTGGTCCAGAGTGCTTTTTGCACTACAACCTATTTAAATTTTTCTTTAAAACTTCTACAAAAATTAGGGGAGGTCAGTAGGAGCCTATTGTTTCACTTTGTGCAAAAACCTATTTATGTTCTTTGAAAAATTTGAGTGAATCAACCTCATCTTCATTCTGGACCAACTTGATGGTTTGTACAGCAACCATGTTTTTACTTGCTCTTTAACCCTTGATCATTTCTCCTACTTGTAGTCCCCCATGTTAAACCCTTAAGTCCAGGAGCATGCACCTTTTGGGTCATTTTTGGTTCATGAAATAATGTCATTTATTTCCTGTCCAGAATTGAAGTTTTGTGAAACTTGCACTAACAAGTTTCTACTTTTGGCCAACTAACCTCACCACTCTCTCTTTCTTCCACAGAGACACTGATCTGGAGATTTTGGCCACTCCAAGAAATGCCTAAGTGCCCTTGGCATTTTGTCAAACACCTGGTGTGCATGGCCAGTTTTGACATGATTTTGTCTTTGCATTGTGACCTTGCACCTCGGATCATACTAGCATGTCCACTAGGATTCCAGTTGCTTCTAACCTGGGTCTGTTAATTGCCAGCCTCGACCGCGACCTCTAGCGTGCTCTGGCATAGTGTCGAACACGTCCCGTGCACACCCGGAGCGCGCCCAGAGCGCGCGTATTGCAGCCGCGCGCCCGAGCCGACACGCTGGCCCCCCTGGCTTTGGCCCACACAGCAGCATCACGCCACGCGCTCCCCTTCTCTCAGCTACGCGCCAAGCCGCACCTCGCCGCGCCCGGCAGGCCAAGCACTAGCCGCCGCCGCCGCCCGACAGCCCTGCGCCGTGCAGCGCCGCCCAAGCCACCCCGGCTCGCCACCTGCCCCTGTGAGCAGTGCGTGCTCATCCGCAGCTTCGTCCCCTAGCGCTCGTCGCCGCCACGTCGCCCTAGCCACAGAGAGGCGGTTCGCCGGAGAGCTTATCCACGGCCGCCGCGGAACCGACCTCGTCGCGCTATAAATGGACACCCCGAGCCCCTCTGAGCACGCACGTGACCTCAGACCACCCCTATGGCACCCCCCCTAGCTCGCATTCGACCCGGGGAGGCCTCCTTCCTCATCTCCGGCAACTCCTGCCGCCGCCACCGCCCCGGCCAATCCGGCACCTCCAGTATCTCCCACTCTCCGTTCTCTTCACCAAGAACCCCCTCTTCCTCCCATGAACCATTCACCCTACTCAATTTTGTACGGGAGCCAGCGCCGCCACAAAGTCACTTCGCCACCGAAGCCTTCCTCCGCCGTGGAGCTCGCCGCCGGCAGCTCACCCCGTCCCCACCGACCCAACGACTACCGGGAGGACCGCCCCAACCTTACGGATCCATCCCCACCCTCGGGGGCCCGTGAGGAGCAGCCAAACACCGGCGATGATCGCCGGAGCCCCGCTCCGCTCGGGCAAAGGAGGGAGACGACGCGCGGCGACTGGTCAAACCTGACCAGTGGGCCAGGCAGGCCCACTGTTAGTGACACCCCGCGCCGCCCACGTGGTTAAGTGGAGGCATAAAGCCCCAAGTACGCCTCCTCTGCACCGAAAGCGTATTTCTATCTGAACCATTTTCTTTTCTTTTTTATTTTAAATAACAGATTTGACCAAATCTTTGACTGGCTATAACTTTTTAAATATAACTCCAAATGAGTTGATTCTTTTTCTCACCTTCCTCAAATTTGATCTAGTTTATTTTAAGATTTATTTGAAAAATTTTCAAACAACTTTTTGGTTCTGTTTTTGAAATGTGTGTTAATTCGATATATTTTTAAATAGGATTTTGGGGAGAGAGAAGAAGCTTTCAAAAGTTTTGGAGAGCACCTCACCCCTCCACAACATTGAAGGCAAGCATTCTGAACCCCGGCATAATATTTTTGGTGTGATCGTTGATACCTTTATAACACCACCGCATTTCGAAGGACTTATTATTTCATGTGATATGATCATATGCATGGGTGCATGTTGTTGATTTCCATGCTGTTGGAAATGGACACACTTGTGATGATAATCACCCTCATATGCCTTGCATGCATATCGGCAGGAACCCGGGGAAACCTCTGCCTTGGGTAGGCATGAGTTTGTCGCCGGTCTCCGTCGGGACGGTTATGTCTGGTATGGCATGGTAAGGTGATATGAGATGGTGACTCTGTTGGATGAAATATATTCGTCATGCTAATCATGCAGGGAATACTTGAACCTCCTGAGTCGACCGTAGATCGAGTCTTGTTCCAGTAACCCCCATACTTGTTTCGTACTACCACTCGTCTCTACAGCAAGTAGAGTAAGGTTCAGTAAGTTGTCAACCTCTTTCCAGCACACACCGTACAGAGAGGCCATGGTGGAAGATACCGGTTGTAGCTGGTAGGCAGGCCACCTGGTCCGGGGGCATGGGTGTTTCCGGTTGGGACCGAGAGGGGAGGCCACCCCTTAGAGCGCGCGATATAAATTTGATCCCATGCTACGCGAGGTTGTAGCCTCCCCACTTAGAGTTTGCTTAACAGGTGTCGTGGGTGATTCCAGACACGTGTGAGATACGCTGGTGTGTGCAAGTTAGGTGTGTTTTCAACAAAAAGACCGTAGACGGAATTAGTCCTGCTGGACTAAAGAAATCCGTTACTCGTGGGTAAAGAGTACACCCTCTGCAGAGAATAAACCTATTCGAATAGCCGTGTCCATGGTTAAGGATTACAGTCTGGGATGGGTCAGGTGTCGGTCTTAGTGTCGGTCTTCGGAGGTGAAACCGTTAACCAGAAAATGGAATTACTACTCGTGACTTGTGATATCTATGATTATTATTATTGTTGACTAACCCGTGATATTATTGTTATTACCGAATATCTCTGGGATGGTTCTACCTCCGGGATATTCACTATGATCATTTCTTTTTAAAGCCCTTTATGTGGCGTCGCCCAGACGCCCGACTGTGGCATTTCTTTTAAAGCCCTTTATGTGGCGTCGCCCAGACGCCCGACTGTGGCATTTCTTTTAAAGCCCTTTATGTGGCGTCGCCCAGACGCCCGACTGAATTTAACCTGGTCAGCTGTTCCCGTGGGAAATGGAGTCCCATAGACACTGATGTTTCACAACCTGCTTCCGCCATCAACCACTAGAAACCGTTTGTTGTACTCACAGGCCAGAATGGTCTTGTACTACATATTTTGTATTTTGCTTGGAGTTTCTGTATCAAGTTGGAGCCTCATCAGCTAACAGTAATCCTGGGGCTGATGAGCACGACGGTCTTTTCTGGAAATTTATTACCCGGAAAACCCGGTCGTGACAGAATCACCCGTTCTTCCGTGTTGCGTGTAGAAGAAAATACAAGGCTAGAAGAGGGAGCGATTATCGTTTGTCCCACAAGGGGACACGTTTTCCTATCGAAACCACGAGGGTTCTTGCGACAGGCTCTAGTTTGTAAGAGCTTTGTAATAAAGCTTGGCCCAAATTGGCAATGTTTTTATCACGACATATATGTGCCATGACGTGACACCATGCCACCTTTAATGACTTTCTGGTGAGTTTTGGATTTATATGGGGATTTAAAAACCAAGATTCCAAATGTTTAAGGACCAGCCAGGATGCCGGTCAGGTTGTAATTCGCTCCATTCCTTGCATGTAACCTAAACATGCACCCAAGGAGACATGTATATTTTTCTAGCCATTTTCGTGAACCGGAGCATGTATTTGTAGTTCAGATTTGAATTATGGACACTAAATGCCAAGGAAACTCAATTAGTGTATAAAAAGGCCAAATGAACCCTGTATAAGTATAAATTTTAGCATGGATATCATGTCGTTCCATGTTGCCCGTAGAAGAAAATGCAAGGCAAAAAAAAGAAGCGACTATGTTTCGTCACAAGGGGAACACGTTTCCCTATCGGAACCATCAGGCTTTTGAGAGAAGCTCCTGTTTGTAATAAATCTTGACCCAAATTGGCAATGTTTTCACCACGACATATATGTGCCATGACGTGACAACATGCCACCTTTGATGACTTTCTGGTGAGTTTTGGATTTATGGGGATTTAAAAACCGAGATTCCAAATGTTTGAGGATGAGCCAGGAAGCCGGTACGGTTGTAATTCGTTCCCATTCCTCGCATGGGACCTAATTAAACATGCACCCAAGGACACATGCATGTACAATTTTTCTAGCCATTTTGGTGAACTTGAGCATGTATTTATAGTTCAGATTTGAATTATGGACATTAAATGCCTAGGAAACTCAATTAGTGTATAAAAAGGCCAAACGAACCCTGAATAAGTTTAAATTTTAGCATGGAATCATGTCATTACATGTTGCCCGTAGAAGAAAATACAAGGCGAAAAGAAGCAGTGATTATGTTTCGACAACAAGGGGAACACGTTTCCTTATCGGAACCACGAGGCTTTTTGTTGAGAGAAGCTCCGATTTGTAAGAGGTTCATAATAATGCTTGGCCCAAATTGGACAATGTTTTTACCACGACATATATGTGCCATGATGTGACACCATGCCTACTTTAATGACTTTCTGGTGAGTTTTGGATTTACGGGGATTTAAAAACCGAGATTCCAAATGTTTGAGTACGAGCCAGGACGCTGGTATGGTTGTAATTCGTTCCCATTCTTGGCATGCATGGGACCTAAACGTGCACCCAAGGACACATGCATGTATATTTGTTTCTAGCCATTTTGGTGAACTGGAGCATGTATTTGAGGTTCAGATTTGAATTATGGACATTAAATGCCTATGAAACTCATTAGTGTATAAAAAGGCCAAATGAACCCTGAATAAGTTTAAATTTCAGCACGGACATCCTTTCGTTCTATGTTGCCCGTAGAAGAAAATACAAGGCGAAAAGAGGCAGTGATTATGTTTCGCCACAAGGGGAACACGTTTCCCTATCGGAACCACGAGGCTTCTTTGAGCGAAGCTCCGGTTTGTAAGAGGTTTGTAATAAAGCTTGGCCCAAATTGGACAATGTTTTTACCACGACATATATGTGCTATGAGGTGACACCATGCCAACTTTCGTGACTTTCTTGTGAGTTTAGGATTTACAGGGATTTAAAAACCAAGATTCCAAATGGTTGAGGACGAGCCAGGATGCCGGTATGGTTGTAATTCGTTACATTCCTGGTGAGGGACCTAAACATGCACCCAAGAACACATGTATAATTTTTCTAGCCATTTTGGTGTACTGGAGCATGTATTGGAAGTTTAGATTTGAATTATGGACATTAAATGCCTATGAAACTCAATTAGTGTATAAAAAGGCCAAACGAAAGTCGTGTGCCTACCAAACTGTGGCTGATGCCACGCACGATCTTAGTCTTGCGTTGTGATTGGCCAGAATCCAAACACCACGGATCGTACGTCTGCACCATTCGATGCTCCTAGATCGGGCAGCAACCCTTAGCCCTTTCGACAACACATGCAGTACGTGGGTAAGCACTGTGCGCATGCATCGTGCTATCTCACACTTCCTTCTCTTGCATGTTTTCTAAAAAGGCTACCGTTTCCGGCCACTCCTCTCATCGGTTTCCTGCCTCTTCTCCCATCGGTTTCCCGCTACTAGTGTCAGTGCTCATTGAAGGCTAGGCGGCGACATAGTAGCCATCCACACAGTTTCTAAAAGAACAAATGTGCATGATAGGAGGGAGTAGGTCCCATAGGGTGACCAGCGTGAAACGCCTTAAAGGCAAGGAGGCAATTCCTATCAGCAAGGTGCCGCTTCCCATCCGCTAGCCTAGTCGAATAGAACACAAAAGTTAAGCATGCTCGGCTGGAGTAGTCCAAGGATGGGTTACCCAGTGGGAAGTTGCATATTATATAAATCTTGGGATCATCCTTGTTTTGCTAATTTGTAGACTATGTTTTTATAAGTTATCTTTTTGCTGTGAAATCACTATGACTGCACAAGCGCGAGCAAAATGGTGCAGGTACTGGCTTAACTGTGTGCGATGCAAGTGCACTGTAAAATCACCATGCTCATGTGAATGTACTTCGATTTCATGCACAACCAGGGGGGGAGGTTGTACATCCATACAAACACGGGCCATAATCTATGATTGGTGTTCTGGTTGCCAAACGGATTCATGCCATCGGTACACGTGCCGAGCACGATGTTCCTTGCATCACATTCAAAATACCGATAGAAGCTGTTCAACGCTCTCCACTGGCTTCCATCCTTGACGTGTCTCAGCTTCGGATCATCTCCATCGTTGGGCTTCTTCCTCTCTGCGTGCCAGCGCATTAGCTTTGCTTCCTGGGGATCTATAAAGTACCATAAAACTTTCTGGGGACATTTCTTCCCGGCCTTCTTGTATCGAGAAGCATTGCACACCGAACAGCTTGCTTTTTCTGCATGCTCCTTCCGATAAATAACGCAATCGTTGATGCATGCATGGTATCTAACGTGTAGCAAATCAAGAGGGCACACGATCTTCTTGGCCTCATCAACATTACTAGGACATAGATTACCCGCGGGAAGAACATCCTTTAGGTACTTGAGATGCTCATCGAGGCTAGTGTTGGTCCATTTGTTTTTAGCCTTCGTCTTCAGGAGTTGGAGCGTGAAACTCAAGCGGGTCACCTCAGGATTGCAACCATCATACAATGGAGTGTTCGAGTCTACCACCAGTTGCTCCAGCTTAGCCTCCTCTCTAGAAGCAGCTCTCTCAGTACTCGTCTCCTTGCGAAGCAATGCTTGAACATGAGGGTCCCGCGCGATTGAACTTAGTACCGACGAACTCTGCTGCGTGAAGTCCATGTTGTTCTCTCTGCCGCCATGTCCGGCCCCTTCTCCTCCGCCATGTCCGGCCCCTTCTCCACCGCCATGTCCGGCCTCTTCCCTGCCGCCATTATCGATCATCTCTTCGTCTTGCCCCGTGTCATCATTGCCTGCCCCGTCGGCATCCTCAACATCGTCATCCTCATCTTCAATTATCCACCGAGTATAGCCATCCATGAAACCAGTCATGAGCAGGTGCGCTTCGACACAACCATCATCATGGGGGTCGAGCCAAACTATTCCTTTGCATTTTTGACACGGACATAGAACCTCTGTCCGGTTATTTTCTTTCATGTCCTGCACCGTCGACCGCAACCACCTGTCCACCATCGTTCCACTCACCATCGTCAACTCTGCACGGTAATAATAAACAAATTGATTATAAAAATGCATGCATGCATCAAAGTCATACAAAAATTCGGCATGACCTTCCTTAAAAATATAGGACATATATAGATCTAGAGTTTCCCGGAATTCGCCGAAACGGAAATAAATCGACATTTCGGCAAAACATAGGGAACTCAAAAGCACAATTGGGCGTCAACTCATGCCACACACACAATTTCCATAAACATATCACACACACACAAACATATTTCCATTTTGCAAAAGCATGAAATTTTAATCACCTCTATCTCGAGATCGAGCACACGATGGAGATGATGATGTAGGGAGATAAAAAATGCACAAAGCTCTTCTTGACAAAGATAGATCTAGTTAGGGGGCAAATAGGTCACTTAACTAAATGCTACATCTACCTAGCTACCTAATTTGGGAGGAGACAACTTCAACTAGTGGAGAGGGAAGGAAAAAGAGAAAGGAGATGCATTCATGGAGGTGGTGTAGTTAGGTAGGAGTAATGAAGAGAGAGAAAGGTAGGTAGAAGAGGGAGAGTAATGGGGGAGAAGTGTTGAGGAAGAAGAAGAGTGAGAGTGGGAGGATGTGGGAGGTAGGGGAAAGGGAAGAGAGGAGGGGGAGGGGGATGTGGGGGAAAAGGTGGTGGGTTGGTGTTGATTAGCAGTAGCGCGGGACGTAAAACACGCTGCTGATAAGAAAGTAGCAACAACGCGCTTTCGGCATAAGCGCTACTGCTAATCGGGACAAAAAGTGTGTCCAATTTGAAAATTAGCAGCAGCGACCTCAAAAAAACCGCGCTACTACTACAGCTTTAGCAGTAGCGCGGCTAGTGGTACCACGCTGCTGCTAAATGGAGTTTGGGGGGCACTGTCGGTCGATATTTGTAGCAGCGCGGGTTACACCGAGCGCACTACTGCTAAACACTTGTCAGTAGCGGGTTTTCCACACCCGCGCTACTGCTAATTAGCAGCATCGCTCCTTTTTGAGCTGCACTGCTGCTAAGATTCTGTGTATAGGGTTTTCCCTAGTAGTTATAACAATGAACCAATCATAGAGCGGTAAACCTTTTGGTCAACCGGTTCGCCATCCATTGTCAAGTCAAGATGTCCACTAGTAGGCATGGGGCTATTCATACCTTTGCATTCTTGCATGTTGAACTTCTTGAATAAGTCCTTGGTATACTTCATTTGAGAGATAAAGGTTCCCTCCTTAGTTTGCTTGATTTGCAAACCAAGAAATAACTTGAGTTCACTCATCATAGACATCTCAAACTTCTCCGACGTAAGCTTCCCAAACTTCTCACTAAAATGAGGGTTAATTGATCCAAATATGATATCATCAACATAGATTTAGCACACAAATAATTCATTAACCCTTTTGGTAAAGTGTGTAGAATCAATTTTATCAATTTCAAACCCTTTATCAAGAAGAAACTTAGTCAAGCATTTGTACCAAGCTCTAGGTGCTTGCTTAAGACCATAAAGAGCTTTGTGAAGTTTGTAAACATGATTGGGTTTCTTAGGATTAATAAAGCTGGGAGGTTGTTTAACATAAACTTCCTCCTCAATTTCACCATTAGGAAAAGAACTTTTGATGTCCATTTGATATAAGGTAATGTCATGATGATTTTCATATGAAAGTAAGATGCGAATGGACTCAAGTCTAGCAACGGGGGCATAAGTCTCACCATAGTCCGTACCTTCGACTTGAGTGTAGCCCTGAGCAACAAGACGAGCCTTGTTGCATACAACTTGTCCATCTTCATCTTGCTTGTTCCGAAATACCCATTTGGTTCCAATGACATTGTGCTTCTCATCGGGCTTCTCAACCAATGTTCATACTTGGTTCCTCTCAAAGTTGTGTAGCTCTTCGTTCATGGCATTTATCCAATCCGGATCTTCTAATGCTTCTTCAACCTTCATGGGTTCAATGCTAGAAATGAATGAGTAATGTTCACAAAAGTTAGCCAAACGAGTTTTAGAGCGAGTAATTCTCCCGGTTTGAATGTCATCAACAATTTGTACGACGAGATGATCTCTTGAGACTCTTGCTCGAACTCGTGATAGCTTTTGTTTGGGTCGGGGTGGAACATCCTCTTCATTGTCTTGTTCTTCTTGTTGTCTTTCTTCATTGTTGTTGTCATGGTCGTTCTCCCATGGAGGTGGAGAAGGAGGTCGTCGAGGTTCATCTTGTTGTACGTCCTCGTTCTCATCGTCTTGGCGTGTCCCACTTGTGGATGCCTCTAAGTCAACTCGTGGTTCACCTTGACGTGAGGTTGAGGCTTCCACTTGGACAGACGAGGTACTCTCCTTCACCTCCGTTGTGCGAATCTTGCCGATAGAAAAGTCTTGGATTGCTTCCAAAGGATCTTTGTTACCTACATCAATTGGCAATTGCTCTACTTGCGAGCCGTTAGATTCATAAAACTTCACATCTACCGTCTCTTCAACCTTTCGGGTGAAATTGTTCTAGACACGGTAAGTGTGAGAGTTGGAGCCATAACCGAGTAGGAAACCTTCATGAGACTTAGGAGCAAATTTCGAATGATGATGCTTATCAAGAATGTAACACTTTGAGACGAATACCCAAAAGTATCTAACATGGGGTTTGTTACCGGTGAGGAGCTCGTATGTCGTCTTGCCGAGTAGCTCGTGAAGATATAGGTGATTCGTTGCATGACAAGTTGTCTCAACCGCTTCTGCACAAAAATGTTTTGGCGTCTTGTACTCATCAATCATCGTTCTCGCCATTTTGATGAGCGTCCGGTTCTTCCTCTCAACAACTCCATTTTGTTGAGGTGTGTACGTAGCCGAGAACTCATGTGAGATCCCTTCTTCGTCAAGAAAGGTGTCCACATTGGCGTTCTTGAACTCCATTCCGTTGTCGCTGCGAACCTTCTTGATCTTCACTTCAAATTGGCTTTGGGCCTTCCTAGCGAAGGTTTTGAAGATCTTTTGAACCTGCGATTTATCATCGAGAAAGAACACCCACGTAAATCTTGAAAAATCATCAACGATGACTAGTCTAAATGAGTTACCACCGAGACTCTTGTAGGCGTTGGGACCGAAGAGATCCATGTGAAGTAGCTTGAGCGGTCTTCTCGTGGTCCTGATGTTCTTCAAGGGGTGGCTTCCTCCAACCTATTTTCCTGCTTGGCAAGCGCTGCAAAGTCTATCCTTATCAAATATGACATCTTTAACACCAAGGTATGATCACCTTTAATAAGCTTGTCAAGGTTTCGCATGCCCAAATGACCTAACCGTCTATGCCACAACCAGCCTTTGGAAGATTTAGCAATTAAGCAAGTTTTAGGTTGAGCCCTTTTAGTGAAGTCAACAATGTATAGATCACCTCTACGTATGCCGGTAAAGACCATTTTATGATTATCTCTTCAAAACACTTGGCAATCTACTTTAGTAAATAGGACATTGAAACCAAAGTTAGCTAGTCTAGATACAAAAAGCAGATTATAGCCAAGGGATTCAATGAGCATAACATTTTGTATTTAGTTGTCATGTGAGATGGCCACCTTACCGAGGCCAACCACCTTACCCTTTGAGTTGTCACCAAAAGTGACATACTTTCGAGGGCTGTCGTTTTCAGCAAGCTCACGAAACATATCTTTATCTCCGGTCATGTGATCGGTACATCCAACAACAAGGACCCATTCCTTTCCTCCAGCCATGTAGCTGCAAAGATTAGCCATAAGACCAAAGTGTCTCGTGGACTCTTCAAGATCAAAGTCATTATCATCATCCTCATCATAGTATCCATGTTCAACATCATCTTGCAAATGATCATTTCCTAGAGAGAGTGATTCATTAGATATATGATTTTGACAATGTTCATCTCTATGAATTCTAATAGCTTCATAAATAATATTGCTAATGATTCCAACATTTCCTTTGGCATGCATAAGATTGGTAACCTCAAATAAACAATCTCCAAATTAAGGGTCATTGGGATTCATCTTATTCAAAGCAATAGACTTATGAAGAAATTCATCTAAGTTTTTCAAGGAATAGTCTAGAAATCGTTCCTCAAGAAATTTCCATATAGTATAAGCACAATCAAGAGTAGGCAAGTGACCAATAAAATTTCTAGGCAAGCCTCTAGTGATAAGATTGATAGTTCTAAGATTGTGAATCATGTCAAGAGACTCATCATGGGTAGGATGCAAGGGATCAACAAGGGTTCACAAGGAGTAGTAATGTACTTGTTCAAGTGATATTCATGAAAAATTCCAAGCATCTCATTTTTCCACTCACTAAAGAACTCTCCATCAAGCACATGCACTACGTCTAAGACTTCCCAACATAGACTCATCAATCTTCCTCCAATGGCGATTAAACCAAAGAAATGGAGACCAAAGCTCTGATACCAATTGAAAGGATCGAGAAGAGGTGTCTAGAGGGGGGTGATTAGACCCTCAACAAACAAAGTTGGCAGTTTTTAAGTTTTCCAAGTTGAGGTGGTAGTTTAACACAATTTCAAGCATACACATTACAATTCAAGCAAGCATGTAAAGAGTATATGAGCAGTGGAAATTAAAGCATGCAACTTGCAAGAAAGTAAAGGGATGGGATTGGAGTGTGCAAACGCAATTGGAGACACGGAGATTTTTGGCGTGGTTCCGATAGGTGGTGCTATCATACATCCACGTTGATGGAGACTTCAACCCACGAAGGGTAACGGTTGCGAGAGTCCACGGAGGGAACTACCCACGAAGGGTCCATGAAGAAGCAACCTTATCTATCCCGTCATGGCCATCGCCCACGAAGGACTTGCCTCACTAGGGTAGACCTTCATGAAGTAGGCGATCTCCTTTCCCTTACAAACTCCTTGGTTCAACTCCACAATCTTGACGGAGGCTCCCAAGTGACACCTAACCAATCTAGGAGACACCACTCTCCAAAAGGTGTGTGTTGTTGATGAACTCCTTGCTCTTGTGCTTCAAATGATAGTCTCCCCAACACTCAACTCTCTCTCACAGATTTGGCTATGGTGGAAAGATGATTTGAGTGGAAAGAAACTTGGGAAAGGCTAGAGATCAAGATTCATATGGTAGGATTGGAATATCTTGGCCTCAACACATGAGTAGGTGGTTCTCTCTCAGAAAATGAGTAGTGGAAGTGTAGGTATGTTCTCATGGCTCTCTCCATGAATGAAGAATGGGTGGAGGGGTATATATAGCCTCCACACAAATTCTAACCGTTACACACAGATTCCCAAACTCGGTGGGACCGAATCAGCAAACTCAGTCAGACCGATTTAGTTCAAAATGTGAACGTTAGGATTTTTGGTGGGACCAACTGGATCATCTCAGTGAGACCGATGTGCAGGGGTTAGGGTAAAACCTCAACTCAGTTTGACCGATTTTGGTAATAAGCGAAACAGAGAGTTGGTCAAGCAAACTCGATGGGACCAACTTCACAAACTCGGTTAGACCGAAAGTGTTGCACCAGATCACAGAGAAATTGCAAGCCCATCTCAGTGAGACCGAGATCCCATCGGTGAGACCGAAGTGACTAGGGTTTGGCAGTGGTTGAATACGATGAAACTCGGTGGCGCCAGATAGACAAAGTCGGTGGGGCCGAGTTTGACATTTTAGATTTAGGATATATGTGGATGTGAGAAAGTGGCTGAGGGTTTTGGAGCGTATCACTAAGCATTTTGAGCAAGCAAGCCATTAAGCAACATCTCATCCCCTTTTAATAGTATTGACTTTCCTATGGACTCAATGTGATCTTAGATCACTAAAATAGAAAATGTAGAGTCTTGAGCTTTTGCCAATATTTGTCCTTAGCATCTTGAAGGGGCTCCACATGCTCTTGTCCATGTCCATGCCACTCCAATGTTGAACTTATCTGAAATGCACTAGCTAGAAGTATTAGTCCAACAAGAGATATGTTGTCATGAATTACCAAAATCACCCAGGGAGCACTTGTGCTTTCATTACGCCTTTTAGCTACTCCATTTTTCCGAGGCTCGCCCGACATTAAATATCGGGCCACTATGCCAATCTCCTATAAGAACTTTGCAAAAGGTCCAGGGACTTGGCCGTATGGAGTGTGCCGACCGTAGTACTCCCCCCCACTCGGTCAGACCTGACTATCATATTCTTTTATCATGCTGACTTTTAACTTTAGCTTTGAATATCTTAAATTTATCCAACGCTTCAGATCTTTCTTTGATTGGATAGATATAACCATATCGGCAGTAATCGTCTATGAATGTTATGAGCGAGTCATAGCCATCCACACTTTTCACAGAAAACGGTCCACAAATATCAGTGTGAATGATTTCTAGTCTTCATGTGCTTTAGTTTGCACCCTTTTTTATTTGTTTTACATACTTTCCTTTAATGAAATCTATGAATTGCTCTATTTCTGAGAACTCTAGTGGAGGAAGAATTTCACTTTTAACTTGTCTTCC